>NC_090380.1:74856158-75157878 GCF_036365525.1 Heterodontus francisci | reverse complement strand
TCATATCCCTAGACCAACAAGCCAGACAATAGAAGTTTGGGAGTCACCCCGGCCACATTTTTTGCAGCTTAGGAAATTAACTGGTGGGTGCTGGGGCTCCCCTCCCTTTAAAAAATGGAAACTCACCTCCAAGAGCTGCCAGCCAATCGGAGGGCCATCAAATATTCAGTCTCAGCAGCACCACTGGGAGCAGTGGCCACTTCTGGGACTGTACCCAGCCCAGAGAAGCAGCATGGACTGCCCTCGTACTAAGGTAAGTGGGGGTGGAGTCGGTTGTGAGAGTGGGGGTGGGGGTGTTGCCACAGGGGTCACAGAGTGTCTGATCAGGAGGGTCCCCTTACCATGGAGCCCACAGGGAGGCCTCCAGGGTTTACCCACAGCTGGTAAAATGCCAGCAACAACTAAAAGAGGCCTTTAATTGGCCACTTAAGGGCTTCAATAGGCTCCGGGCTGGAGGGCCTGCAGCCATTTTTCCCTCTGCTGGCAATATGCATGGAGGCAGGAAGGTTACGGTTACACTCTCACCACCCCACATCCTTTCTCTCCCTCCCAATTATTCGCACACCCCTGTCTCCCAACCCGCTCCCGAAGGCCCTATTAAATTACACCTGCTGTCTTTTGGATTACTCACCCCAGCATGCAAATTTAATTTGCGAAAAGAAAATAAATGACCAGATAAAACGTCCTGGAATTTTTTTTTGGGGTGGAGGTGGGGTGGGTGGTGAATTGGTCAGTTCATCTTCTCTCTTTTACTCATAGGTCTCTTTTACTCATAGGTTCGCCCAAATGGTCACTGAAAACTAGCTGCTTTTATAAAAACTTTCTTCCTACTATTTTACTATTTTTGATTCACATGTTCTGATTTGCTGCTGTTAAGCCAATCAACAAAGCATGATGGGAGAAGTGAGATGGAAAATGTGACACTTGCAGGAAATGCCATAGGCAAGACTTTTAATAGAGAATAGTGGATCACTCATCCCATGGAAGTCAATGGAAAAAGAAAATGGGTCAGATGTAAATCAGGCTGCTGACTCACTATTACCTGTTTTACACTTAGTTAAAAAGTCAAAATTATCCCCAATGAGTTTGAATGTCTTACATATCTCTTACCTTTATGTTGATGGTTCTCTCTATTTTTTTCTTCTGCTTTTCTGCTTTCTTTTGTGTCTAAGGGTGGTGGGTAGTGAAATGTGGTGTTGTGGGAAAGGAGCGACCGAGGGATGCAGGTTGTATTTTCTGGTGAATATTTTGAGAAAATATGATTGCTTCCCTTGGTGACTCCCTTCCCATTTCCTACAGCATTACTCATAGCTTCCTCACCCATCACTCTCACCATGATCCCTACCGCCCCCTCGTTCCCATTGCTATCCCTACTTGTTCCCATCTCTACACCTGCTTCTTCTCCCCTGAAACACCCACTCAACCTCACATTGCACTAAAAATGTCAAATATGGTTTGCTAGGCCCAACAAATATGTCAACTAAAAGACTTTATTTGTGTGTTTTTATATTGTTTCAGTTCTGTTTTGATCTTTTTTGCCATAATATCTTTACAGTTCTTAATTATGACTGAGGCTATTCCCATATTTGCATGTATTCACAACCATTGGCAATGGTTAGAGCCATAGAATGACACAACACAGAAGGAGGCCATTTAACCCATTGCGCCCATGCCAACTCTTTGAAAGAGCTATTCAGTTAGTCTTTCCCCATAGCCCTGCATTTCTTCTCCCTATAAGTATTTATCCAATTCCCTTTTGAAAGTTATTATTGAATCTGCTTCAACCACCGTTTCAGGCAATGCATTCCAGATCATAACAACTACTGTGTAAATTGTTTCCCCTCATGTTGCCTCTGGTTCTCTGCTGCCTTGTTTTATCATGTTACAGACCTTTCTGTCACTGGAAACAGTTTCTCCTTATTTACTTTATCAAAAGCATTCATTTTGAACATTCCTATCAAATCTCCCTGTTAACACCAGGTGAGAAAGGTGTCTAGGGGTCCTTCTCAGCCTTCACCTGGTCTTACTGTAACGGGGTTTAATTTTAAACACACCGTGTTTTTAGCTCCCCCTTGGTGAAACTTTGTTCACCGCTTTCCAATTATAAGGCAAAAAAAAGCACAAACAGGCTTTCTTAGGTTTAAAGAAGAAAAGTTGAAATTTGTTAAACTTGAACTCTAATTTGGTTAATGCCTACAGATACACGACACATCCACACTAGCATGCATACGCGATACACACATGCAAATAGAGACAGAAAAGAGCAGAAGAAAAATAAAGTGGAAAAGCTTGAGGCAATATCTGAAGAGTTGTTGATACATTTCTTCAAGCTCATTGTAGAGTCCTTGACTGTAGATAGATCTTGCTTTTCATTGGGGCCCAGTGTTCTTCTTAAACCTTGCTCACTGTAGGAGACTTTTCTCTTTCGGGGTTCATGTGTCTTCAGTGTGAGAAAGAGATGGGAGCAGACAGGAGAGAGATCTTCTCAGTCCAGGAGCAAACAGACATCCTGCCCAAACTGTTTGTACAAATTCAAAAAACTCAGGTTAATCATGTAACTAGCTGGTTTGACCATGTCTGTTTGTGTAATCAGCCATTTTAGCTGTCAATCTGGAATGTGAGCTCCCCCACCTTCAATTTCTGGTGATCAAAAGTCCATTGTGTGTTGAATATATCAGGAAATGGCTGCTTTGTCCTTCCAAACACTGTCTGTTAATATGCAAATGTTTTTTCCAGCCATGGCTGATCTGTTTAACAAGTCATTTCTTCACTCCAGTAGCAGTTTAAAATCAATGTTCATGACAAAATTAATATACCTCATTATTGGCAGATGGGGACTTGTGTGACACTTCCCCTAACCCTTGCTGCTGTAAGGAGAACAATACCAGTTTCTCAAGTCTCCCCACTGAAGTCCCTCAGCCCTGGCACCATTCTAGTAAATGTCCTTTGCCTGCTCTTCAAGGTTTCACTATTATCAGCCTATAGATGTTGCTCTTGTAGAATGGTAGAGCTGATGTGGATGGAATTCTAATCTTTTATCTCATAGTTAAAAAATACAATTGCCTTGATGTGTGATGATAATCCACTATATCTGTGCCATTTTGTGCTACCATTTAGTTTATTCCTTCGCCTTGGTAAAATGAAAGGGGATACTTAAAGTAAGCATCGTATGTAGGATAAAAAGGCAATACAATAGTAGAAAAAAAGTATCACAGCATCAGCTGCATAAGGTAAGTGAGGGGAATGGAGAATATACTGAACATGCTACACCACCATTCTTCTGGTTGTAGCACTAAGAACCAGGATAACAGGATTCCTGCTACAGACTATGGCCTCTGTGTTTGAACTGGTATTGTTGGACTGGATTTTATCATAAAACAAAGATCGTGCATTAATTCTCCCACCTGTGTTACACTGTTTTTTCAAAGTTTAACTATAGAACAGGTGGTAGTGTAGTGGTAATATCACTGAACTACTAACCCAGGCTACTGTCCTTGGAACATGGGTTTAAATCCCACCATGGTAGCTGATAAAGTTTGAATTCAATTAATCAGGGAATTAAAAATCTAGTCTAATGGTGACAATAAAACCATTGTCATTTGTTGTAAAAACCCACCTGGTTCACTAATGCCCTTTAGGGAATAAAATCTGCTGTACTTACCAGATCTGGCCTATATGTGACTCCAGACCTGCAACAATGTGGTTGACTCTTAAAATGCCTGTTGAAATGGCCTAACAAGCCACTCAGTTCAAAGACAATTAGGGATGGACAATAAATGCTGGCCTAGTCAGTGACACCCACAAATTTAAAAAGAAGAAGCAAAATTTGAAATCAAACCCAGAGATTTTTGGTAGGAAGAACAAGGAGAGACAACATAAAATAAAGGGCACAATTCTAAAAACAGCGCAGGAACAGAGAGACCTGGGGATATATGTGCACAAAGCATTGAAGGAGTCAGGGCAGGTTTAGAAAGTTGTAAAAAAGGCAATCGGGATCCTATGTTTTATGAATAGAGGCATAGAGTACAAAAGCAAGGAAGTTGTGATGAACTTTTAGAAAACTCTGGTCCAGCCTCCGCTGGAGTATTTTGTCCAATTCTGGGCACTGCACTTTAGGAAGGATGTGAAGGCTTTACAGAGGATGCAGAAAAAAATTAATGAGAATGGTTCCAGGGATGAGGGACTTCAGTTACGTGGATAGACTGGGGAAGTTGGGGTTGTTCTCCTTAGAGAAGAGAAGGTTGAGAGGAGATTTAATAGAGGCATTCAAAATAATGAGGGGTCTGGACAGAGTAAATAGGGAGAAACTGTTCCCATTGGCAGAAGGCACAAGAACCAGAGGGCACCGATTTAAGATAATTGGCAGCAAAACCAACAGCGACATGAAGAAAAGCTTTTTTATACAGCGAGTGTTGTATGATTGCCTTAAGAGTCATGTCCCTTTAAGAGCTCAGTATGCTAATGAGCTAAGTACCGCAATGTAGGCATGTGACTCGAAGCCAGAGCCACTCTGCAACTGTAACACTTAGAGGAAGGTTCTGTAAATAGTTTGCTCTGTACTGTACATACTAGTTTAGCTGTTAATAAACATGTTAGATCTTCCATGAACTGGACTCCATGCATCTCATTTATGTTGCATAAGACAACATAAGTAACTCACTACATGGTGGCAGCTGTGGTGAAAAGACAGAACCTAAGTTTGAAGACTGCAGGTAAAACAGCTTTGAAAATAACCCTTCCTACAGCCACTAGAGAGAAAGTTCAAAAGAAACACTGGCCAAAAGGTGGAAAGAAGGAAGTACTTACCTCCAGCTGTTGAAGACAGAGCACAGAACAACAGGATGCAAGTAAATTCTTGTGATTGGGTGATGGTCGAGGATTCCCCATTTTAAAAAAAAACTTTGAAGTGCTTAAATGCTCTGTAAAAAAAAAAGGGAAGACTCAGTTCCTCTCTCAGACTGATTGGGCAGCACCATTACAGGAGCGTCCAATAACAAAAAGCATAGGAAAACCCCAAACACTGCAGATTGTCCCTTCTCGCAGCCACACAAAAAAATTAACCACTCGGGTGTGAAAAACATAAGCAAACTATAGCCCAAAAAAAGCAATTGAACTGCCGATTGAACAGTTGTGTAAACAAATAGGCTTAAGTGCTGGAAGCAAAACAAACAGAAAACACTGACACTCTCTATCCAAGCAGCTAGTCTAAATAAGAGAATTTCTTAAAGGGGTAACAGTGCAGATTCATAGAACAAGTCCTAAAGCAAGTTTTAAGCAAAGGAACAGATGGATACCAAATTTCCAAGGATGAACTGAAAGGCCATTGATATCCTATCCGAGTTCAAACTTTTCTTTCATACAAAGAATACAGTTATGCTTCACAGATCAAGTGATTGTAGAATCAGGGAATCAGGCTGTAAAAATACTAATAGCAGTTGGAAATGAGAGATTGCACAGAATCAATTCCTCTGGCTTATCTGGAGAGGACCAGAAAGATCCCGCAAAGATATGGAAAGTGCTAGAAGATGAACTCTGATTAAGAGTGAATTTTAGAATTCAACACCTGGAATTGATGTCCAGGCAATAGCCACGGGAATGAATACACCAGTTCATCAGTAGATGCCATAGTAAGGACAATGAATGTGACTTTTCAAAAATTGAGCTGTCAGAGTGACTAATGGAGCTGATGATTGTCTCAACATACATTGAAGCAGTTCAGAAAGATCTCTTGGGGAAAAAGAAAGGTCACAGCATTGATGTACTGCTAGAAGATGGCAGGAAATACGAAGCCACTGTAGCTGGACAACAGCATCTGCAAGCCAACAATATCGGCATGATAACCAGGTTGAAAAGAGCAAGCAAGCTGTGTGGTAAGTGTGGTTTTTCCCACTCACTACAACGTTGTCCTGCATTTCAAGATCTGTGCAAGGTGTGGGGTGGAAAAGGGCACTCTGCCCGCCTATGCAAGAAATCTGGCACCAAAGACACAGCCAGAAGTCACAGTAGGACACAAGCAAACAGAAGACTGGTGCAGCAATGGGGCAACAGCTGCAAGGAGAGTACCAGAGTCCTGCATAAACGCAAGCCGATACACAAAGTCCACAACGATACAGATCTGAGACAAGACTCAGAGCGGAGTAATTCTCAGCCAGAAGACAAGCAGGCATTTCACATTGTGAACCTGATGCATCATGTTGATGAAGTTAGACAACTGGAAGCTTTCACCACTATTAACATCATGTGTCCAAAGAAAGCTGGCATGCAAACACTCAGGGTTAAGATTGACACTGGGGCTAGTGCAAATATCCTACCAGTCCGAATCCTGAAGGATATGTACTGGAGTTGTTGGAAATCAATGATACAACCGACAACTGCAAAGTTATCTGCATACAATGGGTCACCCATTCCTTGCAGTGGCACACTAACAATGCAATGCAACTATGGCAGGTCGGCATGGAAACCACAAACATTTTACCTGCTAGAGACGAGCAGACCAGCAGTGGCAGGACTACCAGTGTGTAAGGATCTCAACATTGTGATTATCCACAAGCTCATCAAGGTACCCATTACAACAGAAGAGACCAAGGGTAGCCACATTGAGTCACTTCATGACCTACAACGAATGTACCCAGACAGGTTCGATGCAATAGGAGATTTCAAAGGCGATGCCGTAATGCACCTCAGAGAAGATGCAATTTCATCAATCGACCCTCCCAGAAAGTGCATCGTGCACATACAAGAAAAGCTTAAGCATGAGTTAGATGACATGGGATGCAATGGCATCATCCATCGTTTGCATCATCGCACAGACTGGTGCAGCTCAATTATGTATGTACTGAAGAAGGGTGGAGCAATCAGATCTGAGGAGTCTAAACCTCTCCCTAAAGAGATGCTCCCACAAGATTCCAACACTATAGGAATTGAATCCCAAGTTCACAGGAGCCAAATTCTTCTCCAAGTTGGATGCTAAACATGGATATTGGTCGGTACACCTAGCTTTTGAATGTCCAGAAGTCACCACCTTCAGGATAACATTTGGAATATACTGCTTCCAGAGACTATCCTTTGGCTTCTCTGTCAGTCAAGATTGTTCCAGCATCATATGGGCAGAATTATAGAAAACATGCCTCGCTGTATATGCAATACCGATGATATTGCGATAATGGGTAAAACTAAAGAAGAGCATGATGGAAATCTTCACTCACTGATGGCAGTAGCTCATCATGAAAGGCTCATTTTTATATCAAGAAGTGTCAGGTGAATGTAAGTCAGATCACTTTCTTTGGCTCCATCTATTCCGGTTGTGGAATCCGTCCTGACCCAGGCAAAGTCGAAGATGTAAGGC
Organism: Heterodontus francisci; assembly: GCF_036365525.1. Classification (NCBI taxonomy): domain Eukaryota; kingdom Metazoa; phylum Chordata; class Chondrichthyes; order Heterodontiformes; family Heterodontidae; genus Heterodontus; species Heterodontus francisci. Next base: position 75,150,533 of record NC_090380.1, on the reverse strand, counting down.
ATATGCCGACTCCACGAGACAAGGAAGATCTCCAGAGATGTCTTGGATTTTTCAACTTCTTGGCACCATACATTCCAAACTTTTCTGACAAAGCATCATCACTGAGAGAGCTCCTAAAGAAAGACATACCCCTTGTATGGCAGGAGGACCATCAGCATATGTTTGAGTCTCACAAATGAGCATTGTCAGCAGAAACCTGTATCCTGCAGTACTATGATCCAAGGAAGAAGACAATCCTGGAAGTCGACCCCTCACGAAAAGGGCTAGGTGCCTGCATCCTGCAGGATGTCAAACCAATTGCATTCAGGTTCAAATGTTTTTCCTCAACACAATCCAATTACTCAAACATAGAGTGTGAAACACTTGCTCTGGTGTTTGGGATCACAAGGTTCCACACCTACCTGTTGGGTAAGCAGTTCACTGTGAAAACCGACCACAAACCACCGGAGATGAGCTGGCACAAACCATTGGTAAGCGCACCACTTCGACTGCAGTGACTCGTAGTAAAAGTACAGAGGTACAACTTCGACATCTGCTACAAGCTGGGTACCAAACTGGTCACCTTGGATATGCTGAGCAGATTGCCAAATCTGAACAAGAATGAAGAAGTCCCACTGGATCTACAAATAGACAGCATGGACATCGAGTGGAAGATGTGCTCAAAATCGATTTATTGCATTTTGGTCAGCACAAATGTGACCAACTACAATCAGAAACAGCCACTGACCCACAACTGAAGGCACTGTGGAGAATCATCATAGAAGGTTGGCCTGACATGGTAAAAGAGGTGCCAGAAACCCTCCGATACTTTTGGCCTTAATAGAGATAGACTCGGTATCTCAAGAGGCGTCACCTTCAAAGGAAAACTAATGATTGTGCCCAAAGCTGTCTGACAGGACAACTTCACCAAGGCCATATGGGCATAGAGCGAGCAAGACGACTGGCACGAAACACTGTTTATTTGCCAGGGATCAACGGTGACATCAAAGGTTAGTGAGGATGTGTGAGGCATGCCAGAGCACCAGCCACAACAATGAAAAGAATCTCTACACCTTCACAAGATCAGTCCCTTGGTCCAAAATTGGCACTGATCAATTCCTGTTAATGGAGACGACTTTTTCTTAATCACATATTATTTCTCCAAATTTCCAATTGTCAGACAGGTAAAAGACACTTCAAGCACGGTCATCACAAACAAATTAAGTGCTGCATTCAATCTATTCAGTGCACCTGAATAAATCATTTCTGTCAATGGGCCACAGTATACTGGCAAACTTTTCAGGGATATGTGTGCCAAATGAGGCTTAAACCATGTGATATCCTCACCACATTACCCTAGGTCTAATGGCTTTGCCAAGCAAATGGTTTGTACAGTCAAATCACTTATCCTGAAGTGTAGGACAACAAAACAAGATTTTTGTTTTGCCATGCTCCACCTCAGAGCTACACCTATGGATATGGGCTTACCGTCACCAGCGGAGTTCATGTTTGGCAGACAAGTGCGAACGATTCTGCCGAGCTACATCTGTCCAAATTCTCTGAGATGCAGGAGACACTGCTCGAAAAACAAGGGAGAATGAAGATGGTGCATGACTGACATGCAAGGGTGGAACTACCTCAGCTACATGTAGGACAAAACGTCAGGGTCTTACACCCCACAATGAGAGCATTGTTACCTGCAGAAGAATCCGAAGTATGCAGTGAGCCTACATCCTACGAGATTACAACATCTAGCAGAGCGGTGTTGAGAAGGATTTGAAGCCAACTAAGAGAAGTGTGCAATACTCCAATTGCGCACGGCGGACTCGAAAGAACACACTCTGACGATGAGGGTGTGATGGAACAACAGGACAACAACCAACACATTGACAACATGCCTCCAAACTAAAAACAGCCAAGGGTGAAATCCACATCCTCGGAAGGTTATGCCATAACCAGATCTGGAAGAGTTATCAAACCAGCGAAATGATTAATGGACCTTTGAGCCTCAGCACTTGTAAATTTCACAATCCCTATCCTTATACCTGTAAATTTTATAATCTCTATCTCGTATAATTGATTTTGATGTTATCTAATGTTTTGTGTTTCTACTTATAGCAAACAAGACTTATATTTGGAAAGAAAGGGGATGTTGTATGACCGCCTTAAGAATGACGGCCCTTTAAGAGCTCAGTATGCTAATGAGCTAAGTACCAGGATGTAGTCATGTGACTTGAAGCCAGCGCCACTCTGCAACTGTAACACTTAGAGGAAGATTCTGTAAATGGTTTGCTCTGTACTGTACATACTAGTTTAGCTGTTAATAAACCTGTTAGAGATCTTCAACAAACTGGACTCCATGCATCTCATTTATGTTGCATAAGACAACATAAATAACTCATTACAGTGAGTGTTAGGATCTGGAATGCACTGCCTGAGAGTGTGGTGGAGGAAGATTCAATCAAGGCCTTCAAAAGAGGATAAGCACCTGAAGAGAAGAAATTTGCAGGGCTACAGGGAAAGGGCAATGGAGTGGGACTAGCTGAGTTGCTCTTGTGTAGAGTCAGCATGGATACAATGGGCCAAATGGTCTCCTTCTGTGTTGTAGTCATTCTATGATTCTGTGAATTGTTGTGACAGCTATTCCTCCTGCTTTAGTGTCTTTTACAGCCACAACGTAGATCCGTTATGAACAATTTCCATTTTCCCATGTCCATCATCCAATAACAGTTAGTTTGGCTGGAGTGTCAGTAGAGGAATAAAATACAGTAATGTTTTATATCAATTTAATAAAAAAAAGCATATACTATATGGAAGATAATCCTGATCACCCACGCTATATGATTTTCTTTTCATTTCCATAAGTGTACAGACTGGAAAACCATCAAGAACCAAGGTCACCAGTGAGACTTGGACAGTTCACATGTGACAAAAAAATCAAACCAGATAATGCTTTATTCAAACAAATGAACTAATTCTTTAATCTTATTAACTTTAATTCATAATAAACACAGATGTCTCCTTAATACTTCCCATGACTTTGACTCACTCAAGCAATGACTGGACTCCATCTTGAAAACCTCTAAATTTAAGTTAAATTGACTCAAGTGTCCATTTCAGTCTCGAACACGATCAGTGAGATTGTACAAAATTTTCAGCTCTATGGCTTGATGTAATTACTTTAATAAATGTTCAAAATTACAATTTTCACATGTCTGGTAATAAAATCAGCTCTTACAACTTCAATTCCATGTAGCAGGCCACCGTCCCAATTGGCTAACAATGTCATCGAAACTGTGGGGTTATGTAAAATTAATCCACACTTTAGAGTCCACTTGAGAGTGATGAATTCCACTACTAAATTTTAAAATCCAGTCTATAAAAACATTTTCTGTGTTCTAGTTTCAAATTCCAGCCAGTGACTGTGGACAGGGAGGAGTAATGGAAACGCACACTTTCTTGGAGAGACTGTTATAACAAAATGTATACTTTGATGCAAAATAAGTTTTTCAGTGATCAGACTTCATTTTTTCATGTTCAATGTTTTATTTGCATTATGAAGCTAATTTTTATTTCAATGATTTTATAGATTGTATCACTAGGGCTAAGACTAAAATTTATATTTTGCCCACTTTAATTTACTCTTTGTAAAAACATTAATGCGGTTAAAATGTAATCATTGCCAGAAGGGCCACCAGCTAAAAGCCAGTAACTTTCTTTATTGCTGAATTCAAACGTCTGATAGTCTCAGAACCTGAGGGCTGGTGTTACATAGTATGACATAGAAATTACAACCCAGAAACAGGCCATTCAGCCCAGCTCGTCTATGCTGGTGTTTATGCTCCACATGAGCCTCTTTCCACTCTACTTCATCACTTTCCATTCCTTTTTCCCTCATGCATTTAAGGTGAAGATAGATAAAAACGTGAGGGGCAAAAAAAAATAGAAGCATATGCTGATAGGGTTAGATGAGGAAGGGTGGGAGGAGACTTGTGTGAAGCATAAATGAGCATAGTTCTGTTGAGCTGAATGGCTTGATTCAGACCTGTACATTCTATGTATTTTTATGTAATGTAATACTTTATGAATCTGTGTGATTCACCTCAACTATTCCTTGTGTTATTTATTTGCAAGTGAAAAAAATAGAATAGCCCAGTGTGACGGAAATCATACCTGCCAAATGGAAACATATTAATTTTGTCATATAGAACACGACTTGAACTTTTTACTGGACATTAAACATAACTTGTTTAAAAGAACTAAACAGCTGAACAGCTAAAACATGGCTGCACATTTGCATCCTGAGAGACAGTTGCATAGAGACACAATGGGAGTGCTCCCTGATCCAATTAGCGAGATGGGTTTTGTCAATAGTATCAAATAATGTCAAAAGACATTGAGAACCATTGAATTTGTAAGAGCCAGCACTCCACCACCACCACCCATGCCCGCACCCCCCACCGAGTTTGTCTAGTAAGCTTTGAAGAATCAACAACCTCGCAGACGATGCTGTTTCAAATGAAGAGCTGGTCACATGACTTACTTGCTGGCCAGACTGGGAACTGTTGAATTGTGCCTCATCGAAAGGTTTGGGGCAGACTCCAACTGAATTTCAAGAACAAAACACCTCTCTCTCTGTTTCTCTGTCAAGCAGGGACCCATGGAAGCAGCTTAAGCCTCAAGAGAGTGTACTTCTTCAGCCTTCTGGTACCAGAGAAAGAAGTGGACTTGAAAGTGTGGACTTGGCCCCAGCGAGAACTGCAAGACCTCAACTCCAATCAATAACTTTACATCCAAACCAAAAGACAATAACTAAATTCTATTTATTGCCAGCCCTACTTAAACCTCCCCCTTTAATTCTTTCTCCCCCTCTGTATCTATTTTTGTGTGTGTTTATCTCATATGCATGCTAGCGTGGTGGAGTCACATATTTTATTAACTTTAACTGAGTTAGAGTGATAAACTTACAGCCTTCTTGTTTAAACATAAGAAAGCCTGTCTGATTGGTTCATTTACAATTACAATTAGAGAGCAGTGAGCAAGGACTTACTGAGGTGAAGCTAAAAACACTGTGTTTTAAAAGTTAAACCCTGTTACGACCAAACCAGGAAAGGGGCCAGAGGGGAGTCTGAGACCCCTTCCTCACTCAGTCATAACACCCAGTTATGTTCGAACTTCAACGTTGATCTAATGTGATTTTCGTGGCATACTAGTTGCAGTTTGGGTTCAGCCAGGCAGAAGTATATTTTTATTGTGTGGCCCTGCCTGGCTGGAACTGTAACTGAGATGCCCAAGAGAGAGTAGCGTGCATGTCTCATTACAATGTGAACACCTCTTCCAACAGTTAAAAATATAAATAATTTGAAAGTGGGGAGAGGAGAATTCTCGCTTGGTAGACAATTAAATTGAAATTAAGTGAGTGTACAGAGTGGTTAGGGGGTTGAATTCCCTGAACGTTTCGTAAACCAGGTTTAACACTGCACTGGCTTTACACGCCATGTGGTGCCAAACCAAAGTGCTGCAAAACAACCTACTCTAGGGAGTCTCAGTCCACTTTATTCCAGAGTCAGGTGGAGCCCTGATGTCAGTTTAGTGTTGCTGTAAAACTGAAATTGCTTTGCGTCAATTTTAACCTTACAGTGTAAATGTTTGCTAAGGATGATCTGAAAATTGGAATTCAGCATGAGGTCATCTCTTTATAACTGCAACCAGTGCAAAGGCACCTTTTTAAATGTTAGCTTCAAAATTGGAAAAGATCCCAGTTGGATTATTTTTGCATTTTTCATAGTAGGAAGCTGGCATGACTGCTCTTTACTAATATTACAAATATCACAGCCTTTCTAATCGTCAGTGAAATAGGCTTGAGATGCTGAACAGCCTGCAACTGTTCCTATACCAGCAAGTCCTTATATATGGTTACCCAGGGCTCTGTGTAAGACCTGATACAAAGTCACCTAGCACTTTTCGAAGGCATGTATCAGATTCAATCTGGTACCTGCAGTGCAAAGGAAGCATGTCTTCTCGATCACTAACATTTTAACTTCCCATTTCTAATTTCACAAGTCCCAATTTGTAAATTCAATTCAAATATTTATGCTACAAATAATCCTTTAACTGGACACTGACAAGCTTTTATAAACTCCACCGCATCGAACAAGAAAACATCATAAATGTGCACTGTTTCAGCTCCATATATCTTTACATCCCAGTTGGGACAGATTAAATGGCTTCTGAACTTTGCTGTCTCAGTAGAAAGGGGAAGCAGTTAAATGTCAGACTATAACACAACTTGACTGGTCCAAGGCAACTTCCATTATCTCTACCTCCTTCTTCCCTCGAGAGAAGTGGTTTAATTTCCTGTCCTGAGCCAGAGTCCACCATCACATGTTTGTGTTTCTCACCGAGCAGCACAAAGTGATGAAATACGACATCTGGCTGGGGAGCTATTGTGGGGAGGTAAATTAATTGTGGGTCCCCTGAGCATGAACAAAGAGTAATGAAGGCCAAACAGGCCAGGATTAGCTCTCCGACTTTGTGATTTAGGTCATTGTGTTAACCCTATGTAGTCATCAGTTATGCTATCAAAATGAAATAATCCAATGACAAAAATGTAATTGTTGAAGTTCTTACTAAAATATTATGAATTAACCACTGAAATGCTAATGCGAACAGTTTGATGTTTGCGTTCATTTGCCAAGATCAGGGTTAACCCTTTGAGGGTCCAGTGCTGCAAATATTTTTGGTCTTTTAGCAGCCACGTGCTGATAGGAATTTCTGTTCTGCAGCTAAATGCAATGGCATTCCATTTGGAGCAATAAAGATGGCAGAAATGTGGCTCTGCCTTGATTTTTGTTGTGCGGTTGGATCTCGTTTTGCAGCACAATCTTGTCTTGTTCAACAAGTCAGAATGCAGAGATATATTGCACAGGAGACGAATGATTTTCAAAATTAAATCTACAGTCATTCCAGTAAATTTCTTTTGGGCCTCCTTATCTCGAGAGACAATGGATACGCGCCTGGAGGTGGTCAGTGGTTTGTGAAGCAGCGCCTGGAGTGGCTATAAAGGCCAATTCTGGAGTAACAGGCTCTTCCACAGGTGCTGCAGAGAAATTTGTTTGTTGGGGCTGTTGGACAGTTGGCTCTCCCCTTGCGCCTCTGTCTTTTTTCCTGCCAACTACTAAGTCTCTTCGACTCGCCACAATTTAGCCCTGTCTTTATGGCTGCCCGCCAGCTCTGGCGAATGCTGGCAACTGACTCCCACGACTTGTGATCAATGTCACACGATTTCATGTCGCGTTTGCAGACGTCTTTATAACGGAGACATGGACGGCCGGTGGGTCTGATACCAGTGGCGAGCTCGCTGTACAATGTGTCTTTGGGGATCCTGCCATCTTCCATGCGGCTCACATGGCCAAGCCATCTCAAGCGCCGCTGACTCAGTAGTGTGTATAAGCTGGGGATGTTGGCCGCTTCAAGGACTTCTGTGTTGGAGATATAGTCCTGCCACCTGATGCCAAGTATTCTCCGAAGGCAGCGAAGATGGAATGAATTGAGACGTCGCTCTTGGCTGGCATACGTTGTCCAGGCCTCGCTGCCGTAGAGCAAGGTACTGAGGACACAGGCCTGATACACTCGGACTTTTGTGTTCCAGTAAATAGGAGAAGTATATAATTATGTTTTATATTAACTGAGGTGTACAGGACAATTAAATAAGGGACTGTGATCTGAAAAGACTACTCACATTCTTTTTGAATTTAATTGCAGCAAGTAGCAAACTGCTTACTCATTTGGTTCACTAATGTCCTTTAGGGAAGGAAATCTGCCGTCCTTATCTGGTCTGGCCTACATGTGGACTCCAGACCCACAGCTCTTACATGTCCTCTGAAATGGCCTAGCAAACCACTCAGTTGTATCTAACCACTACAAAGTCAATAAAAAGGAATGAAACCGGACAGACCACCCGGCATCAACCTAGGCACCGGAAACAACAAAGGCAAACCCAGCCCTGTCGACCCTGCAAAGTCCTCCTTACTAACATCTGGGGGCTTGTGCCAAAGTTGGGAGAGCTGTCCCACAGACTAGTCAAGCAACAGCCAGACATAATCATATGCACGGAATCATACCTTACAGACAATGTCCCAGACACTGCCATCATTATCCCCGGGTATGTCCTGTCCCACCAGCAGGACAGACCCAGCAGAGGTGGCGGCACAGTGGTATACAGTCAGGAGGGAGTTGCCCTGGGAGTCCTCAACATTGACTCCGGACCCCATGAAGTCTCATGGCATCAGGTCAAACATGGGCAAGGAAACTTCCTGCTGATTACCACCTACCGCCCTCCCTCAGCTGATGAGTCAGTACTCCTCCATGTTGAACACCACTTGGAGGAAGCACTGAGGGTGGCAAGGGCACAGAATGTACTCTGGGTGGGGACTTCAATGTTCATCACCAAGAACAGCACCACTACTGACCGAGCTGGCCGAGTCCTAAAGGACATAGCTGCTAGACTGGGTATGCAGCAGGTGGTGAGGGAACCAACAAGAGGGAAAAACATACTTGACCTCATCCTCACCAATCTGCCTGCCGCAGATGCATCTGTCCACGACAGTATTGGTAGGAGTGACCACCGCACAGTCCTTGTGGAGACAAAGTACCACCTTCACATTGAGGATACCGTCCATCGTGTTGTGTGGCACTATCACCATGCTAAATGGGATAGATTTCACACAGATTTAGCAATGCAAAACTGGGCATCCATGAGGCGCTGTGGGCCATCAGCAGCTGTAGAATTGTACTCAACCTCATGGCCCGGCATATCCCCCACTCTACTATTACCAGCAAGCCAGGACAACAACCCTGGTTCAATGAAGAGTGCAGAAGGGCATGCCAGGAACAGCACCAGGCATACCTCAAAATGATGTGTCAATCTGGTGAAGCTACAACCCAGGACTACTTGTGTGCCAAACTGCGTAAGCAGCATGCAATAGACAGAGCTAAGCGATCCCATAACCAGTGGATCAGATCTAAGCTCTGCAGTCCTGCCACATCCAGTGAATGGTGGTGGACAATTAAAGAACTAATTGGAGGAGGGGGCTCCACAAATATCCCCATCCTCAATGATGGGGGAGCCCAGCATATCAGTGCAGAAGATAAGACAGAAGCATTTGCAACAATCTTCAGCCAGAACTGCCAAGTTGATGATCCATCTCGGCCTCTTCCTCAAGTCCCCAGCATCACAGATGCCAGACTTCAGCCAATTCGATTCACTCGCGTGATATCAAGAAACGACTGAAGGCACTGGATACTGCAAAGGCTATGGGCCCTCATAATATTCCGGCAATAATATTGAAGGCCTATGCTCCAGAACTTGCCGCACCCCTAGCCAAGCTGTTCCACTACAGCTACAACACTGGCATCTACCCGGCAATGTGGAAAATTGCCCATGTATGACCTATACACAAAAAGCAGGACAAGTCCAACCTGGCCAATTACCGCCCAATCAGTCTACTCTCAATCATCAGTAAAGTGATGGAAGGTGTCATCAACAGTGCCATGAAGCAGCACTTGCTTAGTAATAGCCTGCTCAGTTTGGGTTCCGCCAGGGCCACTCAGCTCCTGACCTCATTACAGCCTTTGTTCAAACATGGACAAAAGAGCTGAACTCAAGAGGTGAGGTGAGAGTGACTGCCCTTGACATCAAGGCAGCATTTGACTGAGTTTGGCATCAAGGAGCCCTGGCAAAACTGAAGTTAATGGGAATCAGGGGGAAACTCTCCACTGGTTGGAGTCATACCTAACGCAAAGGAAGATGGTTGTGGTTGTTGGAGGTCAATCGTCTGAGCTCCAAGACATCACTCCAGGAGTTCTTCAGGGTAGTGTCACAGGCCCAACATCTTCAGCTGCTTCATCAATGACCTTCCTTCAATCATAAGGTCAGAAGTGGGGATGTTCGCTGATGATTGCACAATGTTCAGCATCATTCGTGACTCCTCAGATACTGAAGCAGTCTGTGTAGAAATGCAGCAAGACCTGGACAATATCCAGACTTGGGCTGATAAGTGGCAAGTAACATTCATGCAGCACAAGTGCCAGGCAATGACCATCTCCGACAAGAGAGAATCTAACCATCTCCCCTTGACACTCAATGGCATTACCATCGCTGAATCCCCCACTATCAACATCCCAGGGGCTACCATTGACCAGAAATTGAACTGGAGTATCCATATAAATACCCTGGCTACAAGAGCAGGTCAGAGGCTAGGAATCCTGTGGCGAGTAACTCATCTCCTGACTCCCCAAAGCCTGTCCACCATCTACAAGGCACAAGTCAGGAGTGTGATGGAATACTCTCCACTTGCTTGGATGGGTGCAGCTCCAACAACACTCAAGAAGCTCGACACCATCCAGGCCAAAGCAGCCCGCTTGATTGGCACCCCATCCACAACTTTCAACATTCGTTCCCTCCACTACCGATGCACAGTGACAGCAGTGTGTACCATCTACAAGATGCACTGCAGCAACGAACCAAGGCTCCTCAGACAGCACCTTCCAAACCCCTGACCTCTACCAACTAGAAGGACAAGGGTAGCAAATGTATGGGAACACCACCACCTGCAAGTTCCCCTCCAATTCATAGACCATCCTGCCTTGCAACTGTAATTGGTTCCTTCACTGTTGCTGGGTCAAAATCCTGGAACTCCCTTCCTAACAGCACAGTGGGTGTATCTACCTCATATGGACTGCAGCGGTTCAAGAAGGCAGCTCACCACCACCTTCTCAAGGGCAATTAGGGATGGGCAATAAATGCTGGCCTAGCCAACGTCACCCACATCCCATGAATGAATAAAAAATACTCATCCTCCTGGACCTACAGGGAGTAACCTAACAGCTGAGCAGATTTTTAAGAAAAATCTGGACAAACAACATAAAGATTCAGAAATCATTGCAGGTACAGCACCATCAAGTCATTCTGACCTACTTTGACAAAGATGAAGGCAATAGTTATAAATCGCTCACTTCCTCTAAGCTTACGTATTCAGGTATAGGGAGGCATTATGTGGTAATGCCTACTCTTGTTTTCATATATCGGGCTGGAATTTAGGCGACGGGCTCAAAAAATGGCGCCTTGCGCATGGCCACCGCAATCTACCACGCGGCGGCACATTAAATAGCCAGGGCGCCCCCCCGTCCCCAATCATGTGGAGGGGCGGGCTGTCCGATGCCAGCAATAACGTCAGCTGCCTGTGCGCAGGCACTGGTGCCATTTTTAAAGGGCAGCCAGTCCTGCCGGCATATTTAAATTTTTAAAGATACACTCCACCCCCCCCCATAATTTATCAAATAAATTTCCAACGCCCCTTTCCCACCCCTCAATAACCATTACATTAACTATTTGCCCTTCCCCCCCAAACATTTACTGTTTAAATCTGTCGTTCCCCCTCAGACTGCACAAAGTTGAAAGTTCATCGCTACCCACCATCCCCTCCACACATTATGTCTATTTGACCCCATCCACTGCCAACCCCCGCACTGAAAATATGAACTCCTCCCACCTCCCCACCAGTGTCACAGTGGCTTTCCCCAGAGGGGAATTGAAGGCGCGGGACTGCCAGCCGCCGCGCTGAAGATCACAGCGGGCCCGGATGATTGCTGGTAAGTGTTTTTAAATTAATTCATTATATTGAATTAAATATTGATGTCAAGGGATATAGAGGATTGGATAAGGAAAAAAAAAGAGGTTTGTGGCAGATTCAGAGGGCTAAAAACAGCGGAGGCCCGAGAGGAGTACAGAAAGTGTAGGGGAGTACTTAAAAAAGTAATTAGGAGAGCGAAGAGGGGGCATGAAAAAACACTGGCGGGCAAGATAAAGGAAAATCCCACGGCATTTTATAAGTATATTAAGGGCAAGAGGATAGCCAGGGAAAGGGTAGGGCCCATTAGGGACCAAAGTGGCAATGTGTGTGTGGAGCCAGAGGACGCAGGTGAGGTTTTAAATGATTACTTTTCATCTGTGTTCACTATGGAGAAGGATGATGTAGATGTAGAGATCAGGGAGGGGGATTGTGATATACTCGAACAAATTAGCATTGAAAGGGAGGAGGTATTAGCGGTTTTAGCAGGCTTAAAAGTCGATAAATCCCCAGGCCCAGATGCGATGTATCCCAGGCTGTTATGTGAGGCAAGGGAGGAGATTGCAGGGGCTCTGGCACAAATTTTCAGATCCTCTCTGGCCACGGGAGAGGTGCCAGAGGACTGGAGGACAGCAAATGAGGTATCATTATTCAAGAAGGACAGTAGGGATAAACCAGGTAATTAAAGGTCAGTGAGTGTAACGTTAGTGGTATGGGAAAAAATTCTGAGGGACAGGATTAATCTCCATTTGGAGAGGCAGGGATTAATCAAGGATAGTCAGCATGGCTTTGTCAGGGGGAGATCATGCCTAAGAAACGTGATTGAATTTTTTGAGAGGCGGTGCGGGTAAAGCAGTTGATGTAGTCTAAATGGACTTCAGTAAGGCTTTTGATAAGGTCCCACATGGGATGGGCTGGTAAGATGGGCAGAGCAGTGGCAAATGGAATTTAATCCTGAGAAGTGTGAGATGATGCATTTTGTGAGGACTAACAAGGCAAGGGAATATACAATGGATGGTAGGACCCTAGAAAGTACAGAAGGTCAGAGGGACCTTGGTGTACTTGTCCATAGATCACTGAAGGCAGCAGCACAGGTAGAAAAGGTGGTTAGGAAGGCATATGGGATACTTACCTTTATTAGCCGAGGCATAGAATATAAGAGCAGGGAGGTTATGATAGAGCTGCATAAAACGCTAGTTCGGCCACAGCTGGAGTACTGTGTACAGTTCTGGGCACCACACCATAGGAAGGATGTGATTGCACTGGAGAGGGTGCAGAGGAGATTCACCAGGATGTTGCCTGGGCTGGAGCATTTCAACTATGAAGAGAGACTGGATAGGCTTGGGTTGTTTTCCTTAGAGCAGAGAAGGCTGAGGGGGGACATGATTGAATTATACAAAATTATAAGGGGCATAGATAGGGTAGATAGGAAGAAACTTTTTTATTTAGCGTAGGTGTCAATAGCCAGGGGGCATAGATTTAAGGTAAGGGGCAGGAGGTTTAGAGGGGATTTGAGGAAAAAAAATTTCACCCAAGGGTGGTTGGAATCTGGAACACACTGCCTGATGAGGTGGTAGACGCAGGAACCCTCACAACATTTAAGAAATATTGAGATGAGCACTTAAAACACCAAAGCATACAAGGGTACGGGTCAAGTGCTGGAAAATGGGATTAGAATAGTTAGGTGTTTGACGGCCGGCACAGACACGATGGTCCGAAGGGCCTGTTGTTGTGCTGTATAACTCTATGGCTCTATGAAATGTTGTTCCCATCACCCAGGGGCGGGGTGGGGGGCGGGGGTGGTTCGTGCCACGGAGCATTGCCGCCTCCAGGAGAATCAGGTAGGGCCCTACCAGTGTCAGCCTCCGTGGCAGGCCTTTGCCGCATCCATCTTCCAGCCTCCCCCACCCCTGCCATGGAGGCTGACGTCGGGGCCTCAGTAAAATCCAGCCCATCAGGTCTATTCTTGAGTTGGGGGCTGTCTCAATCTTGTTGAAGCTGTTGGTCAGCTTTTGCTATTTTTCTGGGTCGGCATGCATGACATGGTGAGGGATGACTTCACAGATATCTTAGGCTCTATTTCAACTTCCCTCTTGGCAAGTTCTTCAACTTCCCTCTTGGCAAGTTCTATCCTTTTTGCACTGCAAGGGTGGAGAGCGTGAATGCTTTGAACAGGGGGTGGGAAGGGGAGGGAGAAGAGGAGTATCAGTACCAAATGGGAGGAAGGCTGAAGAACAACAGTGTCAACATTACCTGCTGTGGAGAAAATTAGTACCTATGTGAGTTAGGAATGGAGTCAGGAGAAGAAAGGTGCCAATGTTAACTGGGGAATTGAGAGAGAAGAAAACATCAACTTGGTGTGGATGGGAAGAAGAGTGTCTGTGTGAACTAGGAGGAAGGTTTTCCTGTGCTGACATTCAGCCACTGGAGACATTGCAGAGAAGAGTCTGATTTCCAGTGACAGCCATTTGGCTTATGGGAAAAGACTGGAGAATTGAGGTAACTGAGAGTTGGAGCTGAAGAATTAACTGCCAGTTGGGTATCCGGTAGGGAACTGCTGGCTTTAGTTAGTTTGTCTCCTGCCTTCAGCAGAGGACTAGGAACAGCCTCTGGAATTTTGGGGGAAAAGGGTACTGTGTGATATCATGATTGAGAAGGGGAAGGAGTCCAGGGCAAAGGAGGCCTAAATTTTCCTTGGGGGGCATGGAAGATCACTCCTGCTTCTCTATGTTCCACAAAGGAAATTAAAACCTCAGAGTAAAGCAAAATACTGTGGATGCTGGAAATCTGAAATAAAAACAGAAAATGCTGGAAATATTCAGCAGGTCAGGCAGCATCTGTGGAGAAAGAAACAGAGTGAACAGGCTGGAGTTTTGTTTGCAGGTCTGGGTCCTGCCATCGGGAAGAAATGAGGATAGGGAACCCACACATGCTGGAGCTGGGGCTCAGGGGGCAATTTTCGAGGAGGAGGCCAATTAAGTGGCTCTGGGAGCCCCGTCCAATTAAGGACAGAGGGTGGGCTCCCAAAGTTGGAGGGCCAATAGAAGTGCATCCAGCACTGAGAGATCGGCAGCCCCACCTTCAAAGGTGGGAGCTGCTGATGTCGGTAAGGAAGAGTGTGCCTCAAGGTGGAGGCACTCTCGGAAGGGCTTTTGCAAATTTGTAAAATCAAACAGGCCGCAGTTGTGGCCCTTTGGCTAGTGGGTACGGGGGTGGGTGGGTCTCCTATTTTGATGGAGCGCAGCCCCTCCTGGTGCCAGGCTGTAAAGGCAGGAGAACTTCGGCCTTTTCAAGCCCCCTGGCAAGTTCCTCCATTGTTCCGGAGGTGACGTTTCCTGCGCTGGAATCTCCGCCCCTTTAAACACATAGATCCCGCCTCCAAGAGCTGCCGGAAAATCACAGTGCGGCAGCTCAGCATCACCGGCAGCACAACTGGGAGTGGTGGCCACTGCCGGTACTGCAGATGCCTTGGACCAGGCCCAGTGCTGCGACCCCAGACCTCAGGCGGGATCGCTGGGGCCAGTCCAGAAGGCCCCAGTGAGGGGGGTGGGCATGAAGTCTGGGGGAGGGGTTCCCTGGCGATGGAGATTTTGCTGGTGGGTGTCCTCCGTCAGCCACAGATTGTCTACAAGGAGGGCCCCCCCAACACTGCAGGGAGGGTGCCTTGTATTAAAAGGCACCCACCCCACGTGGCAGATGCATCCGCTGCCACTGGTTAAATTGCAGCGGCGGAGTGAAGAGGCCTTTAAGTGGCCATTAATAGGTCACTTAAGGGCTTCAATTGGCCTCTGGGCTGGAAGGCGTTCATCGGCCTATCGCACCCCCGGCAAAATCACTTGGCGATGGAGTGGCGATGGGCCCACTGCCCTCTGTCTCCTGTTCTAGTTCTACAATTCTATGGGGAGCCCCACCCACCCCCGGCCTCTGACCCCATCTCAGGAGGCCCATTAAATGCAGCCCAATGTATGCAGAGTGGCCATTATCCTCCCAATCCTGACTCCGTATTAATTGCGGAGGCAGGACCATGGCAGGAGATTGGCACATTGACCAGTAGTGGGAAATTGGGTGCCCATCTGCCTCCACAGTCAAATGAAAATTCGGCCCAACATTTCAAGTTGATGACCTTTTGAGTTCAATTAATCGATACAGAACCACAAAAGTTTCCTATTTTCACAAAATACTTTGGAAAAAGTGAAAACTTTAATACTAATTAATTTATACATTACTTCAATGTATAAGTAGAAAGTAGCATATTGGACCTTGGCCCACATTTGGATTACCAGCAGTGCTTTACTTTAAACCACTGAAGGTTTCAATAGAGTTGAATCATCTGCCAAATACAGACCTTTGATTTCCCATTTTTCAGTTGCTCCTTCATCACCAGCAGGAAACACTCCAAATTGTGCTAAAATATATATTTGCTTCCGGACTCAGCTCTTTGTGGTGACTAAGGAACTTGTTAATTGATGTCAGCATGATATTCTTGTAATGTGGAACCCAATGGGGTTTGTCATAGATCTTCTCTAAGCCAAGTGACCTGATCAAAATGCAATTGTGATTCCCTGCCATAAACTATTTCTAAAAATTATTTATTGATAATTTTGTTGAACATAAATAGCACACAAAATGGAAAAATTACAGTCCAAAAGAACAATAGTAATTTTGCATAAACCTTGTTTAAATATGTAAGTACAAAGCTCATTCACTAAAAAAAGCCAAAGTACAATTCGAATAAATTTGGAATAAGATCAAGCTAGCAATATTGGGGGCATTTCCTGCAATTGGTGGTCAGCTACTCATCATTATTTATAAAAATGCATACAGAACAAATCTGAATTACAAATGCAGCTTCAATCAACCAACAACGTCATCAACAATCCTCCTGCCTTCTGTCTGTTTTTAAGTTGTGACTGCACAACCCTGCGTTTTCCTTTGACTACATTTGACTCCCCATCTTATTCCTCATGGCTCTCGTAAGTAACTTTAGTTGCTAAATATCTACCCTCTGTTGTGGCTATATAGCCATCCAGACTGTTAGCATAACACCCTTAGTTTTACAGTCTGACTCAGTTCTTTAATGCCTTCCCTCCTAACTCAGTAATGAGTGTGTCTGCTCTCTCTGGCCAGAATCTTACTACCTTTGACATTTTTCTTCCAATGAAGATAATTGCAGGTCCTGACCCCAATGGTGTCAACTGCCCAAATGGCATCAAGATCTTCCAGGAGGCAACCAATTAAGCATTCGCCTTCGGGAGTGCCATCTAATGAAGAATGGCGGGCAGAGCAGGGAACAGGGAAAACCAATGGGAAAGGCCCACTGACAAATTATAAAATTAAAAGAATTAAGTGTGGCCACTGCTGCCAGGCCATCATAGTCGAGGGCAAACCTGCAACAGCAGCTGTGGCCCAATGTTCAAAGTGGCTCTTGGAGAGGGGAATTAAAGGAGGCATTGATAGCTCCCCCAGCCTGCCGCCAGGAGGCTGCTTTCACTTACCTGCCAGGCTCCAGCCTCATCAGGAGGATCTGTCCACTCAGTAAGATTCCAGCAGCTCCATATTCTTGTTCCCAGTTGGCCCTTTAGTGGGCCTTAATTGGCTACCTGCAGCTGCCTGGCAGGTGGTCACATTCTCTTTCACCCCTCCTCCGGCAAGATCATTTGGAGTTGGGAAGGTGTTGGATATCTGACCCAACGTTCATCTGCCAGAGTTTCCCTGCCCTCCTGCCTCCAAAGCCACCTACGCGGGACTGATAAGCTTCCACCCTCTGTCATCCTGGCATTGAAGGGGACTGTGACATATAAAGTGCCGCTTTTAGTATTGTTGCACCAAGTATTCTGGAAGTCCCAGCTACTGACTTCCCTTGGGGTTATCCTATTGATTTCTGTTGGCCAGAATTCTGGAGGTCTTGGATGTTTCTGCTGTTCTTTCATTTGAGTTTGAGGTACCTGGAGTAGCCAATCAAACTCATTGGATCACATTCCCCACACTGGAATTTTCATTGTAGACTTCCAGGCTTGATTTCACTTCCAGGGCAGAAACATGGCAAAGCGAGCGACAGGCCAGACTAGGAGTAGCAGCAGGGAGGCTCGGTCAATTTTAATGTCTGGCCCTCAGAGGCATGTCACTGGCCAATTTCTCGACCAAACTATATAGGAGACAGCAGGAAGCGGCTGCCCAGCTGTTAAAACCGGGGGTGGGGGAGGGGT
Organism: Heterodontus francisci; assembly: GCF_036365525.1. Lineage (NCBI taxonomy): Eukaryota > Metazoa > Chordata > Chondrichthyes > Heterodontiformes > Heterodontidae > Heterodontus > Heterodontus francisci. The sequence goes on along the minus strand of NC_090380.1, from coordinate 75,132,718 downwards.
GGGTAGGGAGATGAGGGAGTTTGATAGTGGTAGTCAGGATGTAATATAGAAGTTGTTGACCATACATACATTATTTTGTACCCAATATCTGTCAAAAACTAACATCAGCAGCACTTAAGCAAATGAAAGGATCAGGATACCATTTTTATAGTGAATTTTGTAAGACTATGGCAAATGTGACTGATTTCTGATCAGTCATGAGTGCTGATAAACTGATTTTAATCCTGATAAATTGCAAGAGCCTATCTGGGCACTTCATATAGAGGTTATTTGAGTTTTGTAACTATGGGATTCACAGACAATGAGGGAGATGGTAAGTTTGGGATGTGCCACCTTTCCAGTAGAGGCTGAAGAGAGGGCTGCCTGTGGTTTCAGAGTTGTGGAACCCAGAACTCATGGGTTGACTTGCATGATACTGCTGTCACCTAAAAAGGAGGATGTTTGAAGAACATCATGAAGATACTGAGGTCAGACTTTGAGGATATGCAGCACCTGACAGTTGTGATTTGAGGCTACAACATTGGTTATTGGCACATCAGGGAAGCTTCTTATTAGTTACAGATGTCAATGGAGTTATGCCGGCTTCATTGGACTTTGCAGCAGACACCCACCTAAGAAGTGGCCAGGAACCAGTTCGTGACTATGGAAGTATAGATTACAGCTCTGGTGGAGAGAATAGACACTACTGTGCATACTGGCTTCAAGACCATCGCAATGTATTTTTCTTTCAGGATCATAGAGCTATCATCAGACTGGCCATCTCACTGATCATTGGACACTGAGATCCAGGGCCTAGTGGAATGGCAATGGTTGATGTGTCTGATCCTGCTGTCTCACAAACAGTACCACATACCAGGTTTGCACCTTTCCCACTCTGAACGCCAATAGAACATAAACCATGGCACCAGTCTGCCCATGAACAAGCTCTAGAGAAGCAGCCAGCAGCTGCTGTCTGCCCGGAGGTGACTGCCTCTGTGAGGAGGGCTATCTTAGACCCCGACCCTTTTGTAGAACATGAACAGCTAATCATCTCACATGGTACTGACCCTCAGGTGGCAGCTCGGAGAAGCAGTAGAATATGTGTAATAACAGCATGTTTAGCCAACCAGGGGTGAGACTGGGCTGGATCTTCTGCTCGGCCTGATGCCAGGTTCCATACCTGGGGTGCGGGGGCGGGTAGGTGGGGGGAGGCCGGAGAATTGGAGTGGCAGTGGCTACCACGGAACCTGATGCCAGGATTGCCAGCCCAATCCTCCCGGGGGCAGGGAAGCTCAGTGGCGGCAATTCTGCCGCTCTGTGATGGGACCCTAGTTTAAATATTTAAAATACCTCTCTGCATAAATTTAAATAAATCCGCCGTGATCTTCCCATCCATTCCTAATCTTGAACTCAACGTACAGCACTCACACCTTCACATTCCTATCTATGAGAAACTGGCACCACCAAGGAGGGGAAGGGATCCACTCTGCAATTTGTTTATGGATGGGGGGAAGGGGTCCAATCTGCAATTTGTTTATGGATGGGGGGGGAAGGGATCCACTCTGCAATTTGTTTATGGATGGGGGGGAAGGGGTCCACTCTGCAATTTGTTTATGGATGGGGGGGAAGGGGTCCACTCTGCAATTTGTTTATGGATGGGGGGGGAGTGGTCCACTCTGCAATTTGTTTCTGGATGGGGGGAAGGGTTCACTCTACATTTTGTTGAGGAAGGGAAGGGTCTAAGGGATCCACTCTGCATTTGTTTATGGATGGGGGGAAGGAGTCCACTCTGCATTTTTTTTTATGGTTGGGGAGGGGGTCCACTCTGCATTTGTTTATGGAAGGGGGCAAAGGGCCCACTCTGTATTTGGTTATGGATGGGGGGAGGGATACACTCTGCATTTGTTTATGGATGAGGAAGGGATCCACTCTGCATTCTGTTTATGGATGGGGGGGAAGGGATCCACTCTGCATTCTGCTTATGGATGGGGGAGGGATCCACTCTACATTTTGTTTAGGAAGGGAGGGGGTCTAAGGGATCCACTCTGCATTTGTTTGTGGATGGGGGGAGGGATACACTCTGCATTTGCTTATGGAAAGTGGGCAAAGGGCCCACTCGGTATTTAGTTATGGAAGGGAGCATCAAAGGGATCCACTCTGCATTTGTTTATGGATGGGGGGGAGGGAGTCCACTCTGCATTTGTTTATGGAAGGGGGGCAAAGGGCCCACTCGGTATTTGGTTATGGAAGGGGGGGGTCAAAGGGATCCACTCTGCATTTGTTTATGGATGGGGGGAGGGGTACACTTTGCATTTGTTTATGGGTGGGGGAGGGATCCACTCTGCATTCTGTTTATGGATGCTGGGGGAAGGGATCCACTCTACATTTTGTTTAGGAAGGGAGGGGGTCTAAGGGATCCACTCTGCATTTGTTTATGGATGGGGGGAGGGATCCACTCTGTATTTTGTTATAGGTGGGAGGGGAAGGGATCTACTCTGCATTTTGTTTATAGGTGGGAGGGGAAGGGATCTGCTCTACATTTTGTTTATAGATGAGAGCGGGGGAAGGGATCCACTCTGCATTTTGTTTGTGGATGGGGGCAAGGGATTCACTGCATTTTGTTTATAGATGGGGGTGGGGGAAGGGATCCACTCTGAATTTTGTTTGTGGATGGGGGCAAGGGATTCACTCTGCATTTTGTTTATAGATGGGGGAAGGGATCCACTCTGCAATTTGTTTGTGGATGGGGCAAGGTATTCACTCTGCATTTTGATATAGATGGGGGAGGGGGGAGGGATCCACTCTGCATTTTGTTTATGGATTGGGGGGAAGGGGATCCTCTCTGCATTTTGTTTATGGATTGGGGGGAAGGGGATCCAATCTGCATTTTGTTTATGGATTGGGGGGGAGGAGGTCCACTCTACATTTTGTTTATGGATGCTGGGGGGGGGGGGAGAGGATCCACTCTGCATTTTGCTTATCATGGGGGGGGAGGGATCAAATCTGCATTTTGCTTATGGATGGGGGGAAAGGGATCCACTCTGCATTTTGCTTATGAGTGCTGGGGGGTGTGGGGGGTCCACTCTGCATTTTGCTAATGGATGGGGGGGGGAAGGGATCCGCTCTGCATTTTGCTTATGGATGTGGGGGGAGGGATCCACTCTGCATTTTGTTTATGGATGCTGGGGTGGCTGGGGGGGGGGGGCGGGGGGTCCACTCTGCATTTTGTTTATGAGTGGGGGCGGGTGGTCCACTCTGCATTTTGTTTATGGATGGGGAGGGGATCCACTCTGCATTTTGTTTATGGATGCTGGGGGGGCTGGGGGGCGGGGGTTCCACTCAGCATTTTGTTTATGGATGGGGGGGGGAAAGGGATCCACTCTGCATTTTGTCTCTGGGTGTGGGGGTGGCTGGGGGCGGGGAGTCCACTCTGCATTTTGTTTATGGATGGGGGAAAGGGAACCACTCTGCATTTTATTTATGGGTGGGGGAGGGGGTCCACTCTGCATTTTGTTTATGGATGGGGAGGGGATCCACTCTGCATTTTGTTTATGGATGCTGGGGGTGCTGGTGGGCGGGGGTTCCACTCAGCATTTTGTTTATGGATGGGGGGAAAGGGATCCACTCTTCATTTTGTTTATGGATGGGGGGAAGGGATCCACTCTGTATTTTGTCTATGGATGTGGGGGTGGCTGGGGGCGGGGGGTCCACTCTGCATTTTGTTTATGGATGGGGGGAAAGGGATCCACTCTGCATTTTATTTATGGGTGGGGGAGGGGGTCCACTCTGCATTTTGTTTATGGATGGGGAGGGGATCCTCTCTGCATCTTATTTATGGGTGGGGGTGGCTGGGGGGCGGGGGTCCACTCTGCATTTTGTTTATGGATGGGGAGGGGGTCCACTCTGCATTTTGTTTATGGATGGGGGGGAGGGGATCCACTCTGCATTTTGCTTATGGATGGGGGGGGAAAGGGATCCACCCTGCATTTTGCTTATAGATGGGGGGAAGGTATCCACCCTGCATTTTGCTTATGGATGGGGAGGGATCCACTCTGCATTTTGCTTATGGATGGGGTGAAAGGGATCCACTCTGCATTTTGCTTATGGATGAGGGTGAAGGGGATCCACTCTGCATTTTGGTTATGGATGGGGAGGGGGTCCACTCTGCATTTTGTTTATGGGTGGGGGAGGGGGTCCACTCTGTATTTTGTTTATGGATGGGGAGGAGGTCCACTCTGCATTTTGTTTATGGGTGGGGGGGGGGGGAGGGATCCACTCTGCATTTTGCTTATGGATGGGGGGAAAGGGACCCATCCTGCATTTTGCTTATGGATGGGGGGGGGGGAGGGATCCACTCTGCATATTGTTTATGGATGCTGGGGGAAAGGGATCCGCTCTGCATTTTGCTTATGGATGGGGGGGGGGGGGGTAAAGGTATTCACTCTGCATTTTGCTTATGGATGGGGGGAAAGGGATCCATCTGCATTTTGCTTATGTATGGGGGGAGGGATCCACTCTGCAATTTGTTTATGGATGGGGGGGAGCAATCCACTCTGCATTTTGATTATGGATGGGGGGAAGGGATCCACTCTGCATTTTGCTTATGGATGGGGGTGGGAGGGATCCACTCTGCATTTTGCTTATGGATGGGGGGGAAGGGATCCACTCTGCATTTTGTTTATGGATACGGGGGGGGGGGGGAGGTGCTGGGTCGGGGGGGGGTCCACTGCATTTTGTTTATGGATGGGGGGGAGGGATACACTCTGCATTTTGCTTATGGATTGTGGGAAAGGGATCCACCCTGTATTTTGCTTATGGGTGGGGGGAGAGGGATCCACTCTGCATTTTGTTTATGAATGCTGGGGGGACAGGGATCCAACCTGCATTTTGCTTATGGATGAGGGGTGGGGGGGGGGGGGGTAAAGGGATCCACTCTGCATTTGTTTATGGATGGGGGGAGGGATCCACTCTGTATTTTGTTATAGGTGGGAGGGGAAGGGATCTGCTCTACATTTTGTTTATAGATGAGAGCGGGGGAAGGGATCCACTCTGCATTTTGTTTGCGGATGGGGGCAAGGGATTCACTGCATTTTGTTTATAGATGGGGGTGGGGGAAGGGATCCACTCTGAATTTTGTTAGTGGATGGGGGCAAGGGATTCACTCTGCATTTTGTTTATAGATGGGGGAAGGGATCCACTCTGCAATTTGTTTGTGGATGGGGCAAGGTATTCACTCTGCATTTTGATATAGATGGGGGAGGGGGGAGGGATCCACTCTGCATTTTGTTTATGGATTGGGGGGAAGGGGATCCTCTCTGCATTTTGTTTATGGATTGGGGGGAAGGGGATCCAATCTGCATTTTGTTTATGGATTGGGGGGGAGGAGGTCCACTCTACATTTTGTTTATGGATGCTGGGGGGGGGGGAGGGGATCCACTCTGCATTTTGCTTATCATGGGGGGGAGGGATAAAATCTGCATTTTGCTTATGGATGGGGGGAAAGGGATCCACTCTGCATTTTGCTTATGAGTGCTGGGGGGTGTGGGGGGTCCACTCTGCATTTTGCTAATGGATGGGGGGGGGGGAAGGGATCCGCTCTGCATTTTGCTTATGGATGGGGGGGGGGGGAGGGATCCACTCTGCATTTTGTTTATGGATGCTGGGGTGGCTGGGGGGGCGGGGGGTCCACTCTGCATTTTGTTTATGAGTGGGGGCGGGTGGTCCACTCTGCATTTTGTTTATGGATGGGGAGGGGATCCACTCTGCATTTTGTTTATGGATGCTGGGGGGGCTGGGGGGCGGGGGTTCCACTCAGCATTTTGTTTATGGATGGGGGGGGGGGGAAAGGGATCCACTCTGCATTTTGTCTATGGGTGTGGGGGTGGCTGGGGGCGGGGAGTCCACTCTGCATTTTGTTTATGGATGGGGGGAAAGGGAACCACTCCGCATTTTATTTATGGGTGGGGGAGGGGGTCCACTCTGCATTTTGTTTATGGGTGGGGGGGGGAGGGATCCACTCTGCATTTTGCTTATGGATGGGGGGAAAGGGACCCATCCTGCATTTTGCTTATGGATGGGGGGGGAGGGATCCACTCTGCATATTGTTTATGGATGCTGGGGGAAAGGGATCCGCTCTGCATTTTGCTTATGGATGGGGGGGGGGGGGTAAAGGTATTCACTCTGCATTTTGCTTATGGATGGGGGGAAAGGGATCCATCTGCATTTTGCTTATGTATGGGGGAGGGATCCACTCTGCAATTTGTTTATGGATGGGGGGGAGCAATCCACTCTGCATTTTGATTATGGATGGGGGGAAGGGATCCACTCTGCATTTTGCTTATGGGTGGGGGGGATCCACTCTGCATTTTGTTTATGGATACGGGGGGGGGGGGGTGCTGGGTCGGGGGGGGGGGTCCACTGCATTTTGTTTATGGATGGGGGGGAGGGATACACTCTGCATTTTGCTTATGGATGGTGGGAAAGGGATCCACCCTGTATTTTGCTTATGGGTGGGGGGGGAGGGATCCACTCTGCATTTTGTTTATGAATGCTGGGGGGACAGGGATCCAACCTGCATTTTGCTTATCGATGAGGGGGGGTGGTGGGGGGGGGGGGGGGTAAAGGGATCCACTCTGCATTTGTTTATGGATGGGGGAGGGATCCACTCTGTATTTTGTTATAGGTGGGAGGGGAAGGGATCTACTCTGCATTTTGTTTATAGGTGGGAGGGGAAGGGATCTGCTCTACATTTTGTTTATAGATGAGAGCGGGGGAAGGGATCCACTCTGCATTTTGTTTGCGGATGGGGGCAAGGGATTCACTGCATTTTGTTTATAGATGGGGGTGGGGGAAGGGATCCACTCTGAATTTTGTTTGTGGATGGGGGCAAGGGATTCACTCTGCATTTTGTTTATAGATGGGGGAAGGGATCCACTCTGCAATTTGTTTGTGGATGGGGCAAGGTATTCACTCTGCATTTTGATATAGATGGGGGAGGGGGGAGGGATCCACTCTGCATTTTGTTTATGGATTGGGGGGAAGGGGATCCTCTCTGCATTTTGTTTATGGATTGGGGGGAAGGGGATCAAATCTGCATTTTGTTTATGGATTGGGGGGGAGGAGGTCCACTCTACATTTTGTTTATGGATGCTGGGGGGGGGGAGGGGATCCACTCTGCATTTTGCTTATCATGGGGGGGAGGGATAAAATCTGCATTTTGCTTATGGATGGGGGGAAAGGGATCCACTCTGCATTTTGCTTATGAGTGCTGGGGGGTGTGGGGGGTCCACTCTGCATTTTGCTAATGGATGGGGGGGGGGGGAAGGGATCCGCTCTGCATTTTGCTTATGGATGGGGGGGGGGAGGGATCCACTCTGCATTTTGTTTATGGATGCTGGGGTGGCTGGGGGGGCGGGGGGTCCACTCTGCATTTTGTTTATGAGTGGGGGCGGGTGGTCCACTCTGCATTTTGTTTATGGATGGGGAGGGGATCCACTCTGCATTTTGTTTATGGATGCTGGGGGGGGCTGGGGGGCGGGGGTTCCACTCAGCATTTTGTTTATGGATGGGGGGGGGGGAAGGGATCCACTCTGCATTTTGTCTATGGGTGTGGGGGTGGCTGGGGGCGGGGAGTCCACTCTGCATTTTGTTTATGGATGGGGGGAAAGGGAACCACTCCGCATTTTATTTATGGGTGGGGGAGGGGGTCCACTCTGCATTTTGTTTATGGATGGGGAGGGGATCCACTCTGCATTTTGTTTATGGATGCTGGGGGTGCTGGTGGGCGGGTGTTCCACTCAGCATTTTGTTTATGGATGGGGGGAAAGGGATCCACTCTTCATTTTGTTTATGGATGGGGGGAAGGGATCCACTCTGTATTTTGTCTATGGATGTGGGGGTGGCTGGGGGCGGGGGGTCCACTCTGCATTTTGTTTATGGATGGGGGGAAAGGGATCCACTCTGCATTTTATTTATGGGTGGGAGGGGAAGGGATCTGCTCTACATTTTGTTTATAGATGAGAGCGGGGGAAGGGATCCACTCTGCATTTTGTTTGCGGATGGGGGCAAGGGATTCACTGCATTTTGTTTATAGATGGGGGTGGGGGAAGGGATCCACTCTGAATTTTGTTTGTGGATGGGGGCAAGGGATTCACTCTGCATTTTGTTTATAGATGGGGGAAGGGATCCACTCTGCAATTTGTTTGTGGATGGGGCAAGGTATTCACTCTGCATTTTGATATAGATGGGGGAGGGGGGAGGGATCCACTCTGCATTTTGTTTATGGATTGGGGGGAAGGGGATCCTCTCTGCATTTTGTTTATGGATTGGGGGGAAGGGGATCAAATCTGCATTTTGTTTATGGATTGGGGGGGAGGAGGTCCACTCTACATTTTGTTTATGGATGCTGGGGGGGGGGAGGGGATCCACTCTGCATTTTGCTTATCATGGGGGGGAGGGATAAAATCTGCATTTTGCTTATGGATGGGGGGAAAGGGATCCACTCTGCATTTTGCTTATGAGTGCTGGGGGGTGTGGGGGGTCCACTCTGCATTTTGCTAATGGATGGGGGGGGGGGGAAGGGATCCGCTCTGCATTTTGCTTATGGATGGGGGGGGGGAGGGATCCACTCTGCATTTTGTTTATGGATGCTGGGGTGGCTGGGGGGGCGGGGGGTCCACTCTGCATTTTGTTTATGAGTGGGGGCGGGTGGTCCACTCTGCATTTTGTTTATGGATGGGGAGGGGATCCACTCTGCATTTTGTTTATGGATGCTGGGGGGGGCTGGGGGGCGGGGGTTCCACTCAGCATTTTGTTTATGGATGGGGGGGGGGGGAAGGGATCCACTCTGCATTTTGTCTATGGGTGTGGGGGTGGCTGGGGGCGGGGAGTCCACTCTGCATTTTGTTTATGGATGGGGGGAAAGGGAACCACTCCGCATTTTATTTATGGGTGGGGGAGGGGGTCCACTCTGCATTTTGTTTATGGATGGGGAGGGGATCCACTCTGCATTTTGTTTATGGATGCTGGGGGTGCTGGTGGGCGGGTGTTCCACTCAGCATTTTGTTTATGGATGGGGGGAAAGGGATCCACTCTTCATTTTGTTTATGGATGGGGGGAAGGGATCCACTCTGTATTTTGTCTATGGATGTGGGGGTGGCTGGGGGCGGGGGGTCCACTCTGCATTTTGTTTATGGATGGGGGGAAAGGGATCCACTCTGCATTTTATTTATGGGTGGGAGAGGGGGTCCACTCTGCATTTTGTTTATGGATGGGGAGGGGATCCTCTCTGCATCTTATTTATGGGTGGGGGTGGCTGGGGGGCGGGGGTCCACTCTGCATTTTGTTTATGGATGGGGAGGGGGTCCACTCTGCATTTTGTTTATGGATGGGGGGGAGGGGATCCACTCTGCATTTTGCTTATGGATGGGGGGGGGAAAGGGATCCACCCTGCATTTTGCTTATGGATGGGGGGAAAGGGACCCATCCTGCATTTTGCTTATGGATGGGGGGGGGGGAGGGATCCACTCTGCATATTGTTTATGGATGCTGGGGGAAAGGGATCCGCTCTGCATTTTGCTTATGGATGGGGGGGGGGGGGGTAAAGGTATTCACTCTGCATTTTGCTTATGGATGGGGGAAAAGGGATCCATCTGCATTTTGCTTATGTATGGGGGGAGGGATCCACTCTGCAATTTGTTTATGGATGGGGGGGAGCAATCCACTCTGCATTTTGATTATGGATGGGGGGAAGGGATCCACTCTGCATTTTGCTTATGGGTGGGGGGGGGGATCCACTCTGCGTTTTGCTTATGGATGGGGGTGGGAGGGATCCACTCTGCATTTTGCTTATGGATGGGGGGGGGGAAGGGATCCACTCTGCATTTTGTTTATGGATACGGGGGGGTGCTGGGTCGGGGGGGGGGGTCCACTGCATTTTGTTTATGGATGGGGGGGAGGGATACACTCTGCATTTTGCTTATGGATGGTGGGAAAGGGATCCACCCTGTATTTTGCTTATGGGTGGGGGGGAGAGGGATCCACTCTGCATTTTGTTTATGAATGCTGGGGGGACAGGGATCCAACCTGCATTTTGCTTATGGATGAGGGGTGGTGGGGGGTAAAGGGATCCACTCTGCATTTTGCTTATGTATGGGGGAAGGGATCCACTCTGCATTTTGTTTATGGATGGGGGGGGAGCAATCCACTCTGCATTTTGCTTATGGATGGGGGAAAGGGATCCACTCTGCATTTTGCTTATGGATGGGGGGGAGGGATCCACTCTGCATTTTGCTTATGGATGGGGGGAAGGGATCCACTCTGCACTTTGTTTATGGATACGGTGGGGGGGGGGGGTGAGCTGGGGGGTTGGGGCGTCCACTCTGCATTTTGTTTATGGGTGGGGGAGGGGGTCCACTATGCATTTTGTTTGAGTGGGGGAGGGGATCCACTCTGCATTTGTTTATGGTTGGGAAGGGGATCCACTCTGCATTTTGTTTATGGATGGGGGGAAAGGGATCCACTCTGCATTTTGCTTATGGATGAGGGGGGGCTGGGGGGCAGGGGCGAGGGTCCACTCTGCATTTTGTTTATGGATGGGGGGAAAGGGATCCACTCTGCATTTTGCTTATGGATGAGGGGTGGCTGGGAGGCAGGGGCAGGGGTCCACTCTGCATTTTGTTTATGGGTGGGGGAGAGGATCCACTCTGCATTTGTTTATGGAAGGGAAAGGGATCCACTCTGCATTTTGTTTATGGATACGGGGGGGTGGGGCTAGGAGGCGGGTGGGGGGGTCCATTCTGCATTTTGTTTGCAGGGTTGGCAGCCTTTTAAAAATAGCGGCTGCACCTGCTCCAGCATCAGGTGATACGTTAACAGTGTCGCCGATGCCGCCCTGCCACGTGATTGGGGAGGTGGCCGCTGTCAGTATGTTAATTGGCCTTCGGCCACAGAATCACAGCAGCGTGGCAGCGCGGGTCCCATGCGAGGCGGCACCATTTTCTGCATTCACCACTGCTCCCAGCGGCAGGACAACAATATCAGGTCCACTGTGTTGGAGAAGAGTAAGCTGGTTTGTACTCATCTTGAAATTTGTTGTAATGAAATTAAATATGTCCGAATGTCATGATTTGTTATTTATAAAGGTTAAAGTCATTCTGGAAAGAGTTCTGCTGTTTGGTGCTGATTTATTCAATCACGTTGAGATATCTGTTTTCTCTTTCCTAATCACTCTCACATTCCAGCTCTTTCTCTTTTGCCCTTTGGTTGTTGCCTCTCTGATCTCTCTGTCTGTTGATCTTTCTCCTGCTTCACCTAGAACTACACAACCACAGAGGCTTTCAGCAGAGAAAAAGAATATTTGCCTCCTCAAGTCTATACCAACTCTTTGCCAGAGCAATTAAAATCTACTTCCAATGTATTCTTCCCCATAGTTTCTTTTATCTTCCTCTGCTTCAAATATTGACCCAGTTGTCCCTTAAAAGATGTAATTGTCTCTCCCTCAATCACTCCCTGTGGTAATTCAGTCCAGGTTTAACAGCCTGCTGAATGAAATAGTGCCTCCGAATCTCTCTCCTCTCTCACTTATTAATCATTTTAAATTGATTGCCCCTTTACTGGCTTCCCAACCAGAGAAGGATTAAACAGGACAGTAGCAAGATGGATACAGAATTGGCTGAGTGACATGAAACAAAGAGTTGTGGTTAATGGATGTTTTTCGGGATGGAGGAGGGTTTGTAGTGGAGTTCCCCAGGGGTCAGTGTTGGTACCCTTGCTTTTCCTTATATATATTAATGACCTGGACCTTGGTATACAAGGCACAATTTCAAAGCAGATGATATGAAACTTGGAAGTAATGTCAACTGTGAGGAGGATAGTGTAGAACTTCAAAAGGACACAGGCAAGTTGGTGAAATGGGCAGACAGGTGGCAGATGAAGTTCAATTCAGAGAAATGTGAGGTGATTCATTTTGGTAGGAAGAACATGGAGAGACAATCTAAAATAAAGGGTACAATTTTAAATCAGGTGCAGGAGCAGAGGGACCTGGGTGTATATGTGCATAAGCCATTGAAGGTGGCAGGACAAGTTGAGAGCACGGTTAATAAAGCCTACAGTAGCCTGGGCTTTATTAATAGGGGCATAGCGTACAAGAGCAAAGAGGTTATGTTGAACTTGTATCAGATACTAGTTCGGTCTCAGCTGGAGTATTGTCACTAGTTCTAGGCACCGTGCTTTAGGAAGAATGTGAGGGCATTGGAGAGAGTGCAGAAAAGATTCACGAGAATGGTTCTAGGGATGAGGAACTTCAGTTATGAAGATAGATTGGAGAAGTTGGGAATGTTTTCCTTGTGGAAGAGAAGGCTGAGAGGAGATTTGATAGGGATATTCAAAATCATGAAGGGTCTGGACAGAGTAGATAGGAAGAAACTGTTCCCACTCGTGAAAGAATTGAGAACGAGAGAACACAGATTTAAAGTAATTGGTAAAAGAAGCAAAAGCGACATGAGGGAAAACCCTTTCACACAGCGAATGGTTATGGTCCGGAATGTGCTGCCTGAGAGTGCGGTGGAGGCAGGTTCAATTGAAGGATTCAAAAGGGAATTAGACTGTTATATGAAAAGGAAGAATGTGCAGGGTTATGGGGAGAAGGCGAGGGAGTGGTAGTAGGTGAATTGCTAATTAAGAGAACTGGTGCAGATACAATGGGCTGAATGGCCTCCTTCTGCGCTGTAACCATTCTGTGATACTGTGAGAAAATAATAAATCCTGATCCACTCTATCAAAACATGTTGAAGTTTTAAAATGTCTGTAAAACTTCTATACTTCAATGGAAATAGTCCAGTTATCTCAAGTCCCCTTAAGCCTATAATTACTAATTCCAGATATGATCTTGGCGAAGCTATGCTATACATTCTCTACGGCTTTAATGTTGTATCTACAATGTAACATGCAAAAGTGGACAAAGTACTCTAGCTGTGGCCTAAACAGTGTTTTGTGCAAACTTATCATTAAGCTTTTACTATTGTACTCTATGGTCCTATTTATAAAACCCAAAGTGCTACTGTCCTTTTTATGACTTTATCTTCTAGTACTCGCATTTTAACGGAATCATATATTTGAAGCTCGAAGTCTCTACGCTCAGTCACCACCTTCAATATTTTTCCATTCAGTGTATGCTCCTATTCCTTTTTTTCTTTTGATTATCCACATTAAATTGCATCTGCCAGCTCTCTGCATATTCCACAAACCTGCCTATGTCATCCTGAAGTCTTTTACAGTCCACCTCATTGTTTGTCAAGCCTCCTACCTTTGTACCATCAGCAAAGATTGAGGTTGCATTCACCATACCCAGGACAAAATTATCCATTGATACCAAGAGCAAAAATGTTTCCAGTCCTGACCCCAGGGTTACACAATTTCATCCTCTTCTCCATTTGAAGAAATTCCCATTTACCATACCCTTTTGCTTACAGTCCAACAACTACCTTTCAATCTATAATTCCTCTTTTCCTATCATTTGAATTTTTCTGACAAACATGTTCAGAGACACATTATCAGATAATTCATACATCTGCTGCATTCCCTTTTACATATCCAGACCTGGTGAATCTGCATTGTACCCTCTCTAAATCCTCAATATTTAAATTGAATAGTCTTCTTCACTCCTTCCCACCCCTGTATTGGTTACAGAAATATGAGACTTGTTTTAAACAAAATCTGTTTTCCAGTCAAGTCAACTTGATTTAAATCAGTTCCTCCTTTATTGGGTCCTTTAACCTTACTTTTTAACTTTGGAACTTCCACTTTTCAACTCATAAACTTCTGAAATTTCAGCTAGCTTGCTCCCCAGTACATTAAGATTTTGTTTCTTTGACAAGTAAATTATACATTTATGGGTGACCAGCATGTCCAACAAAACCATTCTATTCATATGGTCTGTGTTGCACAAGGATGTCAGATTTCCCAGTACAGATACAGCAGGGCTTAAAGGCATATAAATCTTTGATATATTGGAAAAGAAATAAATATCTCATTCCAAAAATCCTTGGCGCTCAACATGGTCACATTACATGTGCAATAAAGTTCCTTCAGCCTCATAATATCGCCAACTTTCTGTGGTGGTCTGATATCCATTTTTTGAAATCTGCTGGGAATGATGTAAAACCTGTTTAAGCTCTTTAGCTGGATGAAGCATAGGCAAGCATTCCACTTGGCTCTTCTAAAATTGGAACAGATGTCTTGCCATCTTTTGCTGCTAAACACTTATTTACATCCCACACACCTTTGGTGGAATTGGATACACATCTGAAGTAATTACCTAGAAATTTCTATGAATTCTTTTTTTATTATTTTTCAGGAAACAATCCTGGTATGAGTAACCGTGCTTTGGAATTTCCCACTGCCCCATGATTTTCACTGAGGAATCTCGTCTGAAAATCTATAAAGCAATCAACCTGCTACAGTCCAAAACATTGTTTAAAATAATTAAATAAGCCAGTTTTGAGGTATGCAGTGTTAAACCTTGCCAATTTCCTTTCTTCTGTGTAAAGCCATGGTTCCCATTCATAAAAAAGGGAACTTCTTCTAACTGTGAAGTTGAAGGTGAGAGGTTAAAAACCACTGATGATCACTGGTAGTGAGTTTTTGAAATGGTAAAAACAATGAAAGTTTCTGGTAAGGTGTTTTTTAAATGGTACTTATAGTTCTTTCCATCCTACAGGAATGTATTTTTTATTTTTATGAAGAAGTTGACAGGAACCAGAAGTGATGAAATATAATATAGTTGGAGTCAATCTTAATTTTTACATCCTCTGTATGCCACTGTTACGACCAGGTGAGAAAGGTGTCTCGGGGTCCTTCTCAGCCTTCACCTAGTCTTACTGTAACAGGGTTTAGTTTTAAACACACCGTGTTTTTAGCTCCCCCTTGGTGAATCCTTGTTCACCACTTTCCAATTATAAGGCAAATAAACCAGCACAAACAGGTTTTCTTAGGTTTAAAGAGTAAAAGTTGAAATTTATTAAACTTAAACTCCAATTTAGTTGACGCCTATGGATACATGACACACCCACGCTAGCATGCATACGCGCTACACACATGCAAATAGAGACAGAAAAGAGCAGAAGAAAAATAAAGTGGAAAAGTTTGAGGCAATATCTGAGGAGTTTTTGTTATGGTTCTTCGAGCTCACTGTAGAGTCCATGATTGTAGATAGTTCTTGCGTTTTGTTAGGGCCCAGTATTCTTCTTAAACCTTGTTTGCTGTTGGAGACTTTTCTCTCTTGGTGTTCATGTGGATTCAGAGGCTTGTGAGAAAGAGATGGGAGCAGACAGGAGAGAGCTTCTCAGTTCAGGAGAAAACAGACACTCTGAGTTCAAACTGTTCGTACAATTCAGAAAAACCCCGTTGCCAAGCAGGTTTGTGATATGACTAACTGGTCTGACCATGTCTTGGATTGTATCATCTTAGCAGTCTCTGGAATGCTCCTCTTACACACAATATCTGGTGATCAAGTCCACTGTGGGTTGAATATGTAAGGGAATGGTCCTTTGTCCTTCCAAGCACCGTCTGTTAATATACAAATGTCTTTTCCAGCCACAGCTGATCTGTTTAACAAGTCCTTTCTTCACTCCTGTAACAGTTTAAAATCAATGTTCATGACAAAATTAATGTCCCCCATTCTTGGCAGGTGGGGGCCTGCATGACACTATCAAAGAGAAATGGTAAGAAGAGCTATTTGTGGATGGTTTTAACTTGACCAAAGCCCATTGCTATTAAAAGGTATAGTAATAATCTCAGTACTGTATAACATTCTTAAGTTATGCATTAAGCACAATAATTGCGAAACACGGAGCCTAGATAAAGGATTGGTGTTCGATTATTCCAATTTATTTGATAACTTTCCAAAGTAATTCAATCATTGTAATATAGCATTCCAGGAGGATGTCAGCTGGATAGGAATATATTATAGTGAATGATACAGAAGAAAGGAAAACATTGAATAGAATATATAAATATATATATTTTGAATCCTAAGGAAGGTGACATCATGAAAACAGGACAGAACTCTAATAAATAAAAGTACTAATGCTTGAGATGCAATGAGACCAGCATGAATTGCTCTTCCATAGAGAAAAAGAAAACTATATTGATAATTGGACTGGATTTATCCTTCCACCTGATTAACTTGCCAAGCTAACTAATTTGGGAATACAACTTCTCTGATCTTTCCAAGCTGTGTTCTTTTATTGCTTCCTGCCTCTCTGTGATCTACAGTGTATATCTTGGCAACAATCTTCATCCCATTGGACATTGTTTACTTTGCATCTAGAGGAGACATAAGCACTCATGTTGTTGCTTCTCTGCTCTTGGAGAGGTCAGTACAAACAGTCTGGGCCTGGAAATGACCCCTAACAGATAGCATTACATATAAGGGATGTAATGATATAGTAGCACCATTTATAGACATTCCCTGAACATCAGTTTCAGTATGGCCATTGCGAGGCATTCCTTTAACCTCCTAAGAGGAGGACAGAAATGTAGCCTACTCACCTTAATTCAAATTATCTGATAATGCAATTACTTTTAGCATAAAAATTGCTTTAGTTTATCTGGAGTAGTCTGTAACAAGAAAAAGTGATCTGTCCAAACCTAAATTTCAGCTGACAATCACCAATTCTAAGCAACGGTAAGCAAATTGTGACAGGGTTAGTGGCAGAGGACTAGGGCCAGGCAGTTTAGGCTGAGACATGCTGTCCTACAGTTTTGGGGCCCATGAATAACTGTATATTTAAGATTCATTTATGTCAGAAATGTCTGGCTTGAAAACTACAGATTTCTGTACACAATGACCATCCGTATCAGAGCTTACATGGGCTGGGGGGTGGAGGGGGAAGGGGTGGAGGTAAATAAATAGTAGCATTAAATGGTACTGGACAAAAATAAGTGTACCACAAACATCTTGTCAACTGGCTTCTAATGTGAAAATCTGTCATTTCCAAGGTATATCTTACGAAGGATTTCCTAACAATATTTCCCATTAAGAAGGCTCCTCTAACTCCAGATCTCTTTATTTCAGTCTTGTGTTATATTGCCTATTAGCTGGTGTAGGTTACTGAAAAGGCTACTATCTTCAAAGTTCTGTCCCTAACTATGAAAATCTCCACTGTTTAGGTACTGGCTTGCAGGAGGCAGCAAATAAAGGTTGTCATAAAAGATTCTCCTTCAGGAATGCTGAGCCTGGGCGGACCGTGCATAATCATAACACCATGTCTCGAGTTAGGGGGAAGTCATGCTGTAAATTGTCCATGTCATCACCAGCATTTGCCCATGAAATACCGCCTGATACCATGGACATGTGAGGGCGAGATGTTTCAGGGACTGATGCTGCTTGTCAGGAATGCAGTGAAGAGCAGCTCTGTTAAACCCATTAACTGCTCCCCAAATGCCATTTAATATTATTACCTGTTGCTTACCCCATTAATACCTTTTATCTTTGCCAATTGCACGCAAATGCTTCTTTGCTAGTGAAACACATTGTTGTCATCCAACATCAAACTAAGCGTTGGCTTTTAAGAGCCCACTGTTGCTTTTAGCGGTGGGCGAAAAAAATGATGGCCTGGGTGTACACCGTAGAGCTGCTGCGATCTCCTGCGCAGCAACTGATTTAAATAGCCGGGGCGGCCCGCCTCCCCCCACAATCACATGGAGGGGGCAGGCTGTCCGACGCCAGATATGGCGTCAGCTGCCTGTGTGCAGGCACTGGCACCATTTTTAAAGGCCTCTTTTTTAAAGCCCAGCCATCAAATTAAAATTTTTAAAGACATACCCCCCCCCCCCCACCAAAATGTACCAAATAAAATTATAAAACCCCTTCCCCACCCAACAATAACAATTACATTAATTATTTGCCCTTCACCGCCCACCCCCCCAACAAAGCACTTACCTTTGAAATTTGACTTTTCCCCGCCAGAATGTACAAAGTTTAAAGTTCACCCCTTCCCACCATCCCCTACACTTGTTGGACTGGATTTTCCAGCCCACCCCGACATCGGGGGTCATGGCAGGGATGGGGTGGGTTGGAAAATGCTTCCAGCAGAGGTCTGCCACGGACCTCAAAGCCGGGAAGGCTCAGCCCGATATTACCAGCTGTAGCAAGGCCTCGTGGCGGCCCCTCCTCTGCTCAGCGACAGGAGCATAATCTGCATATTTTAAAAAATGCAAATAAATTAATTAATTACTTACCTGCTCCTGCTGTCCGTTTCGCTCTGATATTAGTGCCGGTGGCTGGCACTCCCGCGCCTTTGGCTACCCGTCTGGGAATCCAAGGCGGGACACAGGTGGGAAGGGGGCGCAAGTAAGTTTTTCAGTGCGGGAGAGGTAGGGGGAGTGGCATCAGAGTGATTTGATTGGTGTAGGGGATGGTGGGAAGGGGTAAAGATTAAAGTTTGTGAACTTTGGGGGGAAGGTCAGGTGCACAAGGTAAGTATTTTTCGGGGCGGGGAGAGGGCAAGGACTGAATTGTATGGCTTTTGGGTGGGTGGGCGAGGGGCTAGAAACATTTATTTAATTTCTTTGAATAAATTTTACACCACTATCGCTTTAAAAATTTTAATTAAATGCAAGGGCTCGAAGCCTTTTAAAAATGGCGTTGGCTCCTGCGCAATGGTACCTGATGCCATTGCTGGGAATGTACAGCCCGTCCCCTCCATGTCATTGGGGTGGGTGGTCTGCCCCAGCCATTTAAATGAGCTGCCGCACTGAATAGCGTGGCGGCTCCGCGAAGTGCGGTCCACAAGGGTGGACCGCCATTTGTGTAGCTCACCGCCGAGATCAGCGGCAGGCTTGTAAAATCCAGCTCTTATGTTTATTTGACCCGTTCCCCCACCCCACCGCCCCAGTACTGAAAGTCTTTACTCCTCCACACCCACCAGTGTCATGCCTGCTTTCCCCCAACAGGGAAGTGAAGGCGCGGGAGTGCTGGCCACCGCACTGAAGATCACGGCGGCCCGGAAGATTGAAGGTAAGTTTATGTTAATGTATTAATTTTATTGAATTAAGTATGTAGCTGCAGGTCCCGTCGCTCAGCGGTGGTAGGGCCGCCATGGATCCTCGCCGCTGCGGGGAGTATTGGGCCGGGCCCTCCCGACATCGAGCTCCCTGGCGGGCCTCTGACTGAGTGACCCTCTGACCCACCCCCACCACAGAGCCCAACGTCGGGGGCTTGGTAAAATCCAGTCCTAAGAGCTGATTACATAATATTTGATCAGGATGTTGCAAGAGGACTTGGTCCAGATGACTAGATTAAGAAAAAGACAGTAAAAGCTGCAGGAGTCCTAGCTGTCAATCATGGTTCCTTCCCAACTCTATTTCGATTTTGTAAATAATTTGTGGTTATATCATGGCAAACTCTGCTCGTTTTCTCTTTACTGATTCCTGATTCTTACTCCTTTCTATCTGTCTCTTTGTAGGAGGAGTGGTAGCATGGATGAGCATGTGAAGTTGTATTTAGATTGGGAAAAACTCAGAGTTTGTCGGGAAGCTGGATCCAACCTGTTGACTTCTGGATTTTACAGGGGTGGGCAACCAACCTATTCCCAGGAGGCATTTTGGCATTTTAAATATGTTAGTGAGGCTGTCAGCCTTTGATTTAACCTGGTTTACAGGTTTTGCAGGCAAATCCTGACAACTCAAGCTGGTATCAGGGACCAGACCCCACCCCCTCCCCCGCCCCAGCCCCATGAGTTGTGCATCAGGCCTGCCTGGTCATGCAGCCTGCTCTGGAGAGTGCTGCTGTCTGACTGGAGGCCAAGCCTGTCAATCAGGCTGACTTCCAGGTAGGGAACCTGTCAGGACCAAAAGACACTACTGTAGACTTTTGGGTTGCCTTTCCAAAACTGCCCTATCCTGCCTTCCCCAATGTAACCCACCCCTGTTAATATCCTGGCGCCTATTTCCATTTCTTCTCAGCTGGTGTTACTCACTCTATTCGTGTTTTGCCACCCTGCTTATTTTCTTCCCCAGTTTATACAAATACCAATCTTCTTTATTTAAATATTAGTTGATCTCCCATGGTCTTTCCAATGGGTAGCCTGAGGTCTGGAGCACAATTGTGGTGTTTAGCTGCTAAGATGAACTGATGTTTAACCTGGCCTGACCATTTAAGGCCACAGTGCAGGCAGGTATCCCCTGTGGGGAAGTTGTTCTAAATAGGCACACCACAAGCTCAATCACTCACTTTTAAATCCCTCGCTTTTACCCATGGGAAACGGCCAGGTCATGAAGGTCAGAAAAACAGGAAATAACTGGCTTTCCTTTTTAAGTTCTTTTGATGTGTTAAAGTGTGATATCTGAAGTGTAATGAATGCATTAGATATAATGCTTATTCTATGTATATATTAGATATAGTAAATGTTTTATGTATACACTAGATGTAAAATATTTTATATGTTCACATCAGCAGATTTTCCATGACATTGCTTATGGTGAGTTGGAGAATACAATGTTTTATAGCAATGTAGGTGTAATGCACAAAGTGTTATCACAGCCATTGACTTATGGTAATTGTTTTTATTAACGATTCTCTGGGAATTTTGGGGATTGAATTATTTTCATTTCTCTCTGAAGAAATTCTTATATTCACAAATGAGTCACCGACACTTTATCTGTAACTCCTGTACATATATATGTAATTTTTTCACTTTTTAAAAGCTGTGGTTGCAAAGAAAGATGGAATGCATGATATGCCAGGTGAGTGTATGGAGGCTGAAAATTCACATTGCTGTTGGCATTGTAGAGCTATTGTTCACCACTGACCCCTTGCCACAATCTGTGGGGTCAGCTCATTCAAATATTGAATGATGAACCAGGAGTAAAACACTATGGGGAAGGGGAGAAAACATTTTTGCTGCAGGAATTAAAAGTCTTCAGCAATTTAAGGTGGTAGCAGATACTTGGAGGTTATCTCTTCCAACCTTTGTTAAAATGTTCTGTGATTTTTTTAACAAAGGTTTCCTTCGTTATTGCTCAAGACTTCATCATGGCTTCCACACACTGGTGAATTGACAGGAAGCCATCGGACAAGTGGGGAAAGAGGGTGCTGAGCTCAGAATTTTGCAGATATCAATTAGCAGATCTTCTGGAGGAGATCCACCACAAGAGAGGCCGCCTGGTCAGCTTGCATTGGACAGAGGTCTCCTAAATGCATCACCAGAACCATGTAGAGGTAGATGGGATTAGCTCTGAGTGGTACGGATCACACCCTGTAAGTGACAGCACACCATTGCTGCAAACAGTTTAATGATCTACCGAACACAGCCATGTAAGAGATCTATGATCTACACTTTTTGATTTTGACACTGTCGGAGACCCTCCACTGATCACCCACTTCTTGAATGGAACTCTATATCTTCATTCAGAGTGCGCACTCCTTCCAAGCTCTCTAATTTTTCCATCTAGCACTAGTGTTTGGAAATCCCCCCTTAAGTCCTTATTGTATGCAGCTCCTTACAATATCAACCTTTTATGTTACAAGGTCCTCTGAGCACATGGCCCGATGGGTACATCAGCTGTCTCCTGCCACCTGGAAGATTCCCTTCAGGTGTTTACTTCACCTACTGTTGTTAATATTGTTCCAGGAGAAACTGACATAAAGAAAAAGCAGGCCACTGACTGGCGAACCCCAAACATAAAGCTGCTGACTATCAAGCAGGAAAGTAACGTCCTGTCTGCACACGATGGGCTGGATTGTTTCTTGGCGATGGGGAGTCCCTGCGACGGGCTCAAAAAAGAGGGGTGACCCTGCCTCAGCCCTTTATCAGACCTCTTGGCCGAAGTCAATGCCAGGGGATGCAGTCCCCTTTAAGAGACAAGATCCCACCCCAAGAGCTGCACACCAATCAGCTAAGCAGTACCAGTAGCGTCAGTGTGAGCGGTGGCCATTGCTGGTACTGCAGGAGGCCGGGGACCAGGACAAGAGTTGGAGCCCCAGAATGCAGGTAAGTGAGGGCGGCTCACCGGGGCCAGTCAGGCAGGCCCTGACGAAGGGATGGGGTGTGCAGTGGCTGTTGAGGTTGGCGCAGGGCGGCCTATGCCACCAGGGGCCCTCCGTGGGCCACAGATTGCCCAAGCAGGAGGGCCGCCAGCCTCCTGGCCCACAGTGAAGCCGCCTGGTTTTACTCAGCAGCCTCCCCACATGGCGAAGTGACCCCCCCCACCCCCCCACAGCCCCACCGCTGGTTAAATGCCTATGGGTGGGTAGGCCATCCTTAGTCTTCCCCACCCCTGACAAAATTGAATGGCATCGGGAAGGCAACGGGCACTTCACCACCCATATTCCCTCACTATATAATGGACTCTCCCAACTCCCTGCCCGTCTCTAGAGGGCTGTTAAAATTCAGCCCAACGTACATCTATACAGAAATTATCCTTCCAAGCCAAATTTACAAATGCAATAAAATTGTTTTGAAGCAATGGAAGTTTCCAAGGTTAATAGAAAACTGAAAGCCTCTTGAACGTGTAAAGTTAGCAAAATACATAAAATTGCTGATCAGAGAGATGCAAAGGTCAACAAATGCATTAGATTTGAACTTTTCTTCTGTTTTATAGTGAACAAGGTTTGCAAAATGCATTTTTAACTGCAATCTTTTATTCATTTTATGTTGACTTTTTTCCTTCACCTCTTATTTTGTAAGGTCAGAGACCTGAAACGTTAACTCTCTCTCTCCACAGATGCTGCTAGACCTGCTGAGTATTTCTGGCATTTTCTGTTTTTATTTCATTAAAGGGCAAGTTGTGTAAGGAATTGACAAGATAGGGTTTGGCTTTCATGCCGGAAAGGGGTGCTGTGGGAATGCCTTGTTCCAAATAACAATTGTGAGTAATGCAGTTGTGAGTAATGATATAGGTGTAATAGATCATGATGTAGAATCAGTTTGGGTGGAAATAAGGAATAGCAAGGGAAAGAAATCACGGGTGGGAGTGGTCTATAGGCTCCCGCAGAGTAGCCTATCTGTAGGACAAGATATTAATCAGGAAATAATGGAGGTGTTTAAGAAGGGCACTGCAATTATCATGGGTCATTTTAATCTGCATTTAGAGTGGACAAATCAAATGGGCAAGGCTATCATGGAAGACGATTTTGTAGAGTGCCTCAGGGACTGTTACTTAGAGCAATAGAATCAGAATCACAGAATCACAAAACAATACAGTGCAGAAGAGGCCCTTTGGCCCATCGAGTATGCACCGCTGCATGACCTGTCTACCTAATCCCATTTGCCAGCACTTGGCCCACAGCCTTGAATGTTATGACATGCCAAGTGCTCATCCAGGTACTTTTTAAAGGATGTGAGGCAACCCGCCTCTACCATCCTCCCAGGCAGTGCATTCCAGACTGTCACCACCCTCTGGGTAAAAACGGTCTTCCTCAAATCCCCCTTAAACCTCCTGCCCCTCACCTTAAACTTGTGTCCCCTAGTAACTGACCCTACAACTAAGGGAACAGCTGCTCCCTATCCACCCTGTCCATGCCCCTCATAATCTTGTACACCTCGATCTTCTCTGCTCCAGCGAAAACAACCCAAACCTATCCAACCTCTCTTCATAGCTTAAATGTTCCATCCCAGGCAACATCCTGGTAAATCGCCTCTGCACCACCTTCAGTGCAATCACATCCTTCCTATAATGTGGAGACCAGAATTGCACACAGTATTCCAGCTGTGGCCTTACCAAAGTTCTATACAACTCCAACATGACCTCCCTGTTTTTGTAATCTATGCCTCGATAGATAAAGGCAAGTGTCCCATATGCCTTTTTCACCACCCTATTAACCTGCCCTTCTGCCTTCAGAGATCTATGGACAAACACGCCAAGGTCCCTTTGTTCCTTGGAACTTCCCAGTGTCGGGCCATTCATTGAATTGTTCCGTGTCACATTACTCCTTCCAAAGTGTATCACCTCACACTTTTCAGGGTTAAATTCCATCTGCCACTTTTCTGCCCATGTGACCGTCCTGTCTATATCTTCCTGTAACCCAAGACACTCCACCTCACTGTTAACCACTCGGCCAATCTTTGTGTCATCTGCAAACTTACTGATCCTACCCCCCACATAGTCATCTATGTTGTTTATATAAATGGCAAACAATAAGGAACCCAGCACAGATCCATGTGGTACGCCACTAGACACTGGCTTCCAGTCACTAAAACAGCTGTCTGTCATCACTCTCTGTCTCCTACAGCTAAGCCAATTTTGAATTCACCTTATCAAGTTACCCTGTATCCCATGTGCATTTTCTTTCTTGATATGTCTCCCATGTGGGACCTTGTCAAAGGCTTTGCTGAAATCCATGTAAAATACACCAACTGCACTACCCTCATCTACACACCTGGTCACATGCTCAAAAAATTCAATCAAATTTGTTAGGCATGACCTCCCTCTGACAAAGCCATGCTGACCATTCCTAATCAAATTTTGCCTCTCCAAGTGGTGATAGATTCTCTCCTTCAGAATTTTCTCCAATATTTTCCCTACCACTGACGTGAGACTCACTGGTCGAATGTTCCCTGGCTTATCTCTACAACCTTTCTTAAATAGTGGGACCACATTAGCTGTTCTCCAGTCCTCTGGCACCGCCCCCGTGCCAGAGAGGAATTAAAAATTTGGGTCAGAGCCCCTGCAATCTCCACCCTCGCCTCCCACAGCATTCTGGGACACAAATCATCCAGACCTGGAGATTTGTCCACTTTTAAGCCTGCCAAAACCTCCAATACCTTGTTACTCCCTATGACAATTTGCTCAAGAACCTCACAGTCTCTCTCTCTGAGTTCCATATCTACTTCCTTATTCTCTTGGGTGAAGACAGATGTGAAGTATTCATTCAACACCCTACCAATGTCCTCTGCCGCCACCCACAGATTTCCCCCTTTGTCCCTAATGGGTCCTACTATTCCCCTGGTTATCCTCTTCCCATTGATATACTTATATAATATCTTGGGATTTTCCCTACTTTTACCAGCCAGAGCTTTCTCATATCCTCTCTTTGCTCTCCTATTTGTTTTCTTAAGCTCCATGTTACACTTTCTGTACTCCACTAATGCTTCCGTTGATTTGTTCTCCTTGTATTTGCTAAAAGCCTCTCTTTTCCTACTCATCGTACCCTGAATATTTCTGGTCATCCATGGTTCTTTGGGCTTGTTGCTCCTACCTATTACCCTAGAGGGAACATGTTGGGCCTGTACCCTCCCCATTTTCTGTCTGAATGCCCCCACTGCTCTTCTGTAGATTTCCCGACAAGTAACTCTTTCCAGTCTACCTTGGCCAGATCCTGCCTTATTTTACTAAAATTCGCTCTCCCCTAATCCAAAACCTTTTTTTGCAACTTGTCTATTTCTTTCTCCATAACAAGTTTAAATTGCACCATGTTGTGGTCGCTATCACCAAAATGCCCCCCCACCAACACATCAACCACCTGTCCGGCTTCATTCCCCAGAATTAGGTCCAGCACTGCACCCTCCCTTGTTGGATCCTCTCCCTATTGAGCTAAAAAGTTCTCCTGTATACATTTTAAGAACTCCACTCCATCTAAGCCCTTAACACGATGACTATCCCAATTAATGTTGGGAAAGTTGAAATCACCTAATATAATTACCCTATTATTATTTTTACACACCTCTACGAGTTGAGGACATATTTGCTCCTCAATTTCCCACAATACATTACAGAACCTACCAGGGAACAGGCTATTTTAGATTTGGTATTGTGTAATGAGGTAGGATTAATAAGAGATCTCGTAGTTAAGGGTGGGGGCGGCACAGTGGTGCAGTGGTTAGCACCGCAGCCTCACAGCTCCAGCGACCCGGGTTCAATTCTGGGTGCTGCCTGTGTGGAGTTTGCAAGTTCTCCCTGTGTCTGCGTGGGTTTTCTCCGGGTGCTCCGGTTTCCTCCCACAGCCAAAAGACTTGCAGTTTGGTAGGTAAATTGGCCATTATAAATTGCCCCTAGTATAGGTAGGTGGTAGGGGAATATAGGGACAGGTGGGGATGTGGTAGGAATATGGGATTAGTGTAGGATTAGTAAAAATGGGTGGTTGATGGGTGGCACAGACTCGGTGGGCCGAAGTGCCTGTTTCAGTGCTGTATCTCGAAAAAAAATCCTTTAGGAGGAAGCAATCATAACATGGTAGAATTTCAAATTCAGTTTGAGGGCGAGCAACTCGGGTCTCAAACCAGTGTCTTCAACTTAAACAAGGGCAATTACAGAGGTATGAAGAAAAAGTTGTCTAAAGCGGGCTGGGAAAATAGACTACAGGGGAAGTCAGTAGATGAGCAGTGGCAGACGTTTAAGCAGATATTTCATAACACTCAGCAAACATTTATTCCATTCAGAAGGAAGGACTCGAAGAGAATGATGAACCACCCATGGATAACAAAGGAAGTTAAGGAGAGTATCAAATCAAAAACAAAGGCATACAATGCGGCGAAAATGAGTGGTAGACCAGAGGATTGGGAATTTTTTTGAAACCAGCAGTGGATGACTAAAAAACTAATAAAAAGGGAGAAAATTGATTATGAGAGTATATTGGCAAGTAATATAAAAACAAACAGTAAGAGCTTCTATGGGTTTCAGAAAAGGAAGAGAGTAGCTAAAGTAAGTGTGGACCCTTAGAGGATGAGACTGGGGAATTAATAACAGGGAACAGGGAAATGGCAGATAATTTAAACCAATATTTTGCATCGGTCTTCATGGTGGAGGACACTATTAGCATCCCAACAATAATAGATGAGCAAGGTCTAAATGGGAGGTCGGAACTTGTAATAATCTCGATCATGAGGGAAAAGATGCTGGACAAACTGATGGGACTAAAGGCAGACAAGTCACCAGGACCTGATGGCCTACATCCAAGGGTTTTAAAAGAAGTGGCTGCAGAGATAGTGGAGGCATTGGTGATAATATACCAAAACTTACTGGATTCTGGTAGGGTACCAGTGGATTGGAAAACCGCTAATGTGACACCCCTATTCAAGAAAGGAGGCAGACAGAAAGCAGGAAACTACAGACCAGTTAGCTTAACAACAGTCATTGAGAAAATGCTAGAGTCCATTATTAAGGAAGAAATAGCAGGACATTTAGAAAAACATAATGCAATCAAACAGAGTCAACATGGTTTTATGAAAGTGAAATCATGTTTGACAAATTTGTTAGAGCTCTTTGAGGATATAACAAGCAAAGTGGATAAAGGGGAACCAGTAGATGTAGTGTATTTGGATTTTCAGAAGGCGTTTGATAAGGTGCCACATAAAAGGTTATTGCACAAAATAAGAGCTCAGGGTATTGGGGTAATGTGTTGCAATGGATTGAGGATTGGCTAACACACAGAAGGCAGAGAGTCAGGATCAGTGGGTCTTTTTCAGGTTGGAAAGCCATAACTAGTGGGGTGCCACAAGGATCGGTCCTGGGCCTCAATTATTTACTATCTATATTAATGACTTAGAGGAAGGGACAGAGTGTGGTGTATCCAAATTTGCTGACGATACAAAAATAGGTGGGAAGGCATGTTGTGATGAGGACACAAAGAATCTGCAAATGGATATAGATAGGTTAAGTGAATGGCAGATGGTGTTCAACGTGGGAAAGTGTGAGGTAATCCACTTTGGTAGGAAGAATCAAAAGGCAGATTATTATTTAAATGGAGAAAGACTACAAAATACTGCAGTACAGAGGGATCTGGGAGTTCTTGTGCATGAAACACAAACGGTTAGCATGCAGGTGCAGCAAGTAATTAGGAAGGCAAATAGAATTTTGACCTTTATTGCTAGGCGATTAGATTTTAAATATAGGGAAGTCTTGTTACAACTGTACAGGGTGTTGGTGAGGCCACACCTGGAGTACTGCGTGTAGTTTTGGTCCCTGTATTTAAAGAAGGATATACTAGCGTTGGAGGCAGTTCAGAAAAGGTTCACTAGACTGATTCCTGGGATGAAGGTGTTGTCTTATCAAGAGCGGCTAAACAGGTTAGGCCTTTATTCATTGGAGTTTAGAAGAATGAGAGGTGATCTTATAGAAACATATAAGATTTTAAGGGGGATTGACAGGGTAGATGTTGAGAAGATGTTTCCACTGGTGGGGGAATCTCAAACTAGGGGACATAGTTACAGAATAAGGGGGCACACATTTAAAATTGAGATGCGAAGGAATTTCTTCTCTCAGAGGGTGGTGAATGTCTGGAATTCTCTGCCTCAGCGAGTTGTGGAGGCTAGGTCACTAAATGTATTTAAGGAAGAGGTAGATAGATTTTTGAAATCTCAGGGAATTGAGGGTTAGGCGGAGCAGGCCCGAAAGAGAAGTTCAGGACTGGGACAGATCAGCCATGATCTTATTGATTGGCGGGGCAGGCTTGAAGGGCTGAATGGCCTACTCCTGCTCCTATTTCTTATGTTCGTATTTCTTAGAGTTGGTTCACCAATAGCAGTGATTGAAGTTAGGGAGGCAGAGTTCCACTATTCCAATGTGCCAACAATATACTGCTGTTCTCCTTCTTCTTTCTTATGGTTGATGTAGATATAAAGCAACAGCTATAAATTTTACATTCAGGCAGTTAAGCCAGGTAATTTTGTTAGGAGTAGTAGAGTGTATCGATGTGATGACTCCTTTATATTTGTGAATTGGGCATTGAGTCATGATCTGTTCCATTGTCTGTTTTGGGTGACAACAACCTTACACTGGAGGGTTTTTCATTTTTCGTTTGTGCATTACCCACCCACATCTGCCATGGTTCGTACAGATGTGGTTTAAGATTGCCCATGAACTTCATGGAAGATTGAAACCAGGGATCTTCTGCATCGGGTCTTTCACAAGCTTTGTGACTTCTTGTGACGCCATTTGGCTTTCCAAGCTTCATCAGGGTTCAAGTCACATTGATGAAGGCTACGTGCATGGGTTTAAAATGGCTTGCATGACTTCCAGCAGTGTTGTGGGATGTTGTTGTGGTTCAGGAGATATTCATTTTCCTTGATTTGCTAGAATTCCTGGAGGATTGTGGCATTCCTCGAGGATTGATTCATAATCACTGTGGGTGGATTTAAGCCTGTAAGATGAGGAAGGTTAAACAAAGCAGGCTAAAGAGAAAGGAAATTAATAGCTACAATACCATAAAGATCAAATAAGGAAACAAATAATGTAATGTGTATGATTTACCTATTAACATGCCTATATATGAATACTTGGCCATGTGAGCCGCATGGAAGATGGCAGGATCCCCAAAGACACATTGTACAGCGAGCTCGCCACTGGTATCAGACCCACCGGCCGTCCATGTCTCCGTTATAAAGACGTCTGCAAACGCGACATGAAATCGTGTGACATTGATCACAAGTCGTGGGAGTCAGTTGCCAGCATTCGCCAGAGCCGGCGGGCAGCCATAAAGACAGGGCTAAATTGTGGCGAGTCGAAGAGACTTAGTAGTTGGCAGGAAAAAAGACAGAGGCGCAAGGGGAGAGCCAACTGTGCAACAGCCCCAACAAACAAATTTCTCTGCAGCACCTGTGGAAGAGCCTGTCACTCCAGAATTGGCCTTTATAGCCACTCCAGGCGCTGCTTCACAAACCACTGACCACCTCCAGGCGCGTATCCATTGTCTCTCGAGATAAGGAGGCCCAAAAGAAAAGAATATGAATACAAGAAGTCATTTCAACAGAAGATTCAAGGCTGCTGTCTTAATTTGGATGTCTGTCCCAATTTCTTTGGGAAATTTCCATAAAATATACTGTTAAACTGCAGTATGGATTTCCCATTGAGGATTCGCCTGTTTATGATATATGTGTGAGAGGAAGAAGGACCGGAGGAATAATAGAGAATCCAGGAGACTTGGAGGCACCACAGGAGATATACACACACTTAGCAGATACCCAGCCACCAGGGCAAATATACCCAAAAGATCTTTATTTGACTATCTTCCTGGAGTTTTGTGTATGCAGGTTGAAGTTCACTCCAAAGGTCCTTTGCATATTTTAAACTTCCTCAGGTTACTAGCACAGACATGATGGACCAAATAGCCTCCTTCTACGCTGTTAAATTCTACGATTCTATTAAGTAGGAAGGTACTCAAAAAGTCACTGCTGCACTTAATTTCTTCTTCATAGGCTTATTTCAAGGAACGATGGGCAACTTCAGCCAGTTTAGTAACTTTGTAGTATGTTCATGATATTAGGCACTGAGCAGGAAATTGAGTGGACGGCCATTAACATTTATTGTCTTTTTGAGTTTGGGTGCTTGGAGACATTCAACTCTTGGCCATATAACCCCCACTGACAACCTGCTTTATTATGTGAACCAAAAGGGATTTCACTCCCTTAATCTCCAATTTTTGCATGACTTCTGGCATAGGCTTCTGCTTGTCAATGCCCAATATGCCGTCATTATTCATTTATCCATCTGTCATCCAATGCCTCTGTACTCTTTCACGACCAAGGGCTGATCAAACTGATACTCTGGGCTTGGAATTTCCACAGACTTAGCCTGCTGACTTTCTATCACCTCTGAAGGCCTTTGAAAACTCTGCAGTACTGCTGACCTGAGGGAAGGCAGAATCCTCAAACTCATCTCCTGTTCTGCCACTAAACATGGGGTCAGGATATTTATTGCCATTAATCTGGAGGAAATTAGACCTTTTGGAATTCGTAATATCCTTTAATCTCTGGGATAGAGGAGACTGATGATCATGCCCTGGAGATCTTGGAATCTGGTAGATATTATTTTCGCCATTCTCCCCATTCCATCACCCAAGGCTTGAATGCCTGAACATTAGAGGTGATGAGTTGCCTCCAGGCATCTGAATTCTGTGAGACGTAAACAGGTTTCTGCAGCTGCCATTCATTCCAGTCTCCTCTGTATTATCGAGAGGCCTTCCCCTATATTATTGCAAAGGAGGACATTGTTTTTTTCTTCCAGCCCTAACAGCTTCTGCACATATTGGAGAGGCTTTGCAGTGCCTTCATGTGTGTTTGATGCTATGTTAATTTACTTTTCATGTAGAATCCCTCCAATCTTTGTCAGAATCCAAGGGTTGACAACTGCCTCCGATGAGCATTTTTGATACCACTCCCTCTGATTTCCATGCAGCACCTAGTAACCACTCCTCACATGCATTATCTTAATACCCACAAGTGCCTCTATCTTGATTAGTGAATGCGAATGAGAGGTTGATTGATGTGGAGGTGAATTTTTGTTGGCTGTCCCTGCTGTTGAGGTTCCTGCAATTGGGTCAGTTTCTCTCTCTCTGCTTCTCTTTTCCTACTTCCAGTTCATATGGAAGGAAAAGATAAAGAAATTCAATTTTGTTATGTTTTGCTCATGCAATGATCTCCTCGGAGTATGAGTGCCAGAAAACTGAAGACTCAATTTTAAGTCCAAGAAGGAATGTGACCTAGTGAGAGATTGAGCTCTCTGCTACTGTATGTGGGGAGGCTTAGCCAATTTTAATGGCTTGGTCTCATTAGCATGGCTATCTTCTAACAGCGTAGAAGGAGGCCTTTTGGTCCATCATGTCTGTGCTAGTAACCTGAGGAAGTTTACAGATCTCGCTGGCCAGGAAGCCAATGAAAGCTGGTGTCTGACCAATAAAACCCGAGGACAAGAGGGAATGGTCTGTGATACTGTGGTAAGTTTTCTGTAGTGGGGTCCAAAAGGAAATTTTAAGATTATGCCCTCATAACCAGAACAAATAGCTGCT
The DNA here is from genome assembly GCF_036365525.1 of Heterodontus francisci. Taxonomy (NCBI): domain Eukaryota; kingdom Metazoa; phylum Chordata; class Chondrichthyes; order Heterodontiformes; family Heterodontidae; genus Heterodontus; species Heterodontus francisci. Next base: position 75,101,019 of record NC_090380.1, on the reverse strand, counting down.
CTGTATCAACCCTATCAAATCCCTCAATCATTTAAAATACTTTGGTCATATGATCCCTCAACCTTCTAAACTTAAATAAAATCAAGGCAGGTTATACGACCTGTTGTCATAATTTAATCCTCTAAGCCCTGGTATCTTTTTGGTTAATATGTGCTGTGCTTCATTCGAGGACAATATATCTTTCCTGAGTTATTTTTTCTTCCTTTTTTTTACATTCTTTTTTACATTTTTTACAATCCTTTTTTTTGCATTTATTTCTTTTCAACTTAGTTTGTTCAGTTTTTTTTTCAGGTTTGCACTTGCTGCTGTTCAATATTCAGTGTATTTACACCTAATCTGTACTAATGCTTTTTCTTTCAACACACCATTAACATATTTTTTGCCTTTGCTCCGTGACCTTTTGGTCAGCTATGTGGCCTGGTCCAATCTCGACCTCCTTTGTTATCTCTTGCCCCACCCCCACCTCACTTGCTTATAACCTGTGACTTTTCTAATATTTGTCAGTTCCGAAGAAGGGTCACTGACCCGAAACGTTAACTCTGCTTCTCTTTCCACAGATGCTGCCAGACCTGCTGAGTGGTTCCAGCATTTCTTGTTTTTATTTCAGATTTCCAGCATCCGCAGTATTTTGCTTTTATATTTTTCCTGAGACTTGGTGCCTAAAACTGAATCCAATACTCCAGACTTTGTGCAACTGTAGCATTGTTTTGCCCACTCACTTTGTCTGTCTGTGTCTCTTTGTTGCTTCTTCCTCCCATCCACATAACTTAATGTGCTTCCTAACAATGTTATCTGAAAACTTGGATATACAATTCTCTATTCTTTCATCCAAGTCATTAATATAAATGGTAAAAAGTTAAAGCCCCATTATGGATCCCTGGAGAAATTGTCACACCCCACCGATCAGCGAACAAGCGCTTTATCCCTACTCTCTGCCTCCGACCTCCCAACCAATTACCAACCCATGTCACAAGGTTACCTCCAATTCGACACACCCTCATTTTATCCAATAAACTCTTGTGTGGAGCTTTATCAAATACCAACTGACCCATGCAGACAACTTCCATTGACACTCCCCTATCCACCATGCTAGTGATTTCCTCAAAAAATTCAACTAGATTAATAAGAGATGACCTATTCTTTAGAAGTCCATGCTGACTCCCTTTGATCAGCTGATACTTGCTCAAATGCTCAGTAACTTTGTTTTTGATGACAGATTTCAGTAACTTCTGTACAATTAACGTTAAACTGACAGGTTTGTAACTACATGATTTCTCTCTTCCTCTCTTCCTGAATAGTGGAGTGTGATTTGCAATTTTTCACTCCAAAGGCATAATTCCTGAATGGAAAATTATGATTAATGCATCTGTTATTTCATCACCTTTTTTTTAATTCCCTGCGTTGGAAGCTATCAGGTCCTGGTGATTTGTCGATCTTAACTGCCATTATAGAGTCATAGAGTCATAGAGTTATACAGCACAGAAACAGGCCCTTCAGCACATCGTGTCCGTGCCGGCCATCAAGCACCTATCTATTCTAATCCCATTTTCCAGCACTTGGCCCATAGCCTTGTATGCTATGGCGTTTCAAGTGCTCATCTAAATACACCTTAAATGTTTTGAGGTTTCCTGCCTCTACCACCCCTTCAGGCAGTGCATTCCAAATCCAACCACCCTCTGGGTGAAACATTTTTTCCTCAAATCCCCTCTAAACCTCCTGCCCCTTACCTTAAATCTATGCCCTCTGGTTATTGACACCTCCGTTAAAGGAAAAAAATTCTTATCTACCCTATCTATGCCCCTCATAATTTTGTATACCTCAATCAGGTCCCCTCTCAGTCTTCTCTGCTCTAAGGAAAACTCCTCTAGTCTCTCTTCATAGCTGAAATGCTCCAGCCCAGGCAACATCCTGGTGAATTTCCACTGCACCCTCTCCAGTGCAATCACATCCTTCTTATAGTGTGGTGCCCAGAACTGTACACAGTACTCCAGCTGTGGCCGAAGTAGCATTTTATACAGCACCATCATAACCTCCCTGCTCTTATATTCTATGCCTTGTCTAATAAAGGCAAGTATTCCATATGCCTTCCTAACCACCTTATCTACCTGTGCTGCTGCCTTCAGCGATCTATGGACAAGTACACCAAGGTCCCTCTGCCCCTCTGTACTTCCTAGTGTCCTACCATCCATTGTATATTCCCTTGCCTTATCAATCCTCTCAAAATGCATCACCTCACACTTCTCAGGAATAAATTCCATTTGCCACTGCTCTGCCCATCTTACCAGCCCATCTATATTGTCCTGTAATTTAAGGCTTTCCTCCCTACTATTTACAACACCACCAATTTTCGTGTTATCTGCAAACTTACTGATCATACCTCCTGTATTCACGTCTAAATTATTAATGTACACTACAAACAGCAAGGGTCCCAGCACCAATCCCTGTGGTAAACCACTGGTCACAGGCTTCCAATCACAAAACAACCCTCGACCATCATCCTCTGCCTCCTGCCACTAAACCAATTTTGGATCCAATTTGCCAAACTGCCCTGGATCCCATGGGCTGTTACCTTATTGACCAATATCCCATGCGGGACCTTATCAAAAGCCTTACTGAAGTCCATGTAGACGATATCAACTGCTTTACCCTCATCTACACATCTAGTCACCTCCTCAAAAAATTCAATCAAATTTGTTCGACATGATCTCCCTCTGACAAAGCCATGCTGACTATTCTTGATTAATCCCTGCCTCTCCAAGTGGAGATTAATCCTGTCCCTCAGAATTTTTTCCAATAGTTTCTCTACCACTGATGTTAGACTCACTGGCCTGTAATTACCTGGTTTATCCTTACTATCTTCTTGAATAATGGTACCACATTCGGTATCCTCCACTCCTTTGGCACCTCTCCTGTGGCCAGAGAGGATTTGAAAATTTGTTTCAGAGCCCCTGCTATCTCCTCACTTGCCTCATCTTGGGAAAGATCTCATCTGGGCCTGGGGATTTATTCACTTTTAAGCCCACTAAAACCGCTAATACCTCCTCCCTTTCAATGCTAATTTGTTTGAGTACATCACAATCTCCCTCCCTGATGTATACACCTACATCATCCTTCTCCATAGTGAACACAGGTGAAAAGTAATCATTTAAAACCTCACCTATACCCTCCAGTTCCACACACAGATTGCACTTTGGTCCCTAATGGGCCTTACTCTTTCCCTGGTTAAACTCTTGCCCTTAATATACTTATAAAATGCCTTGGGATTTTCCTTTATCTTGTCCACCAGTGTTCTTTCATGCCCCTCTTCGCTCCCCTAATTACCTTTTTAAGTACTCTCCTACACTTTCTATACTCACCTAGGGCCTCTGCTGTTTTCAGCCCTCTGAATCTGCCATTAGCCTCCTTTTTTTTCTTTATCCAATCCTCTATATCCCTTGACATCCAGGGTTCCCTGGATTTGTTGGTCCTACCCTTCACCTTTACAGGAACATGTTGGTCCTGAGCTCTCATTTCCTTTTTGAATGACTCCCACTGGTATGATGTAGACTTTCCTACAAGTGGCTGCTCCCAGTTCACTTTGGCCAGATCTTGTTTTATCATATTGAAATCAGCCTTCCCCCAATTCAGTACCCTTATTTCTGGTCCATCTTCATCCTTTTCCATAACTACATTAAATCTGACAGAGTTCTGGTCACTATCCCCGAAATGCTCCCCCACTGACACTTCTAGCACTTGTCCAGCTTCATTCCCTAATATTAGGTCCAGTACTGCTCCTTGTCTTGTAAGTTTTTCTATGTGCTGGCTCAAAGAACTCTCCTGGATGCACTTTAAGAATTCCCCCCCCTTTAAGCCTTTTGAACTCAGACTATCCCAGTTGATATTGGGGAAGTTGAAATCCCCTACTATTATTACCCTATTATTTTTACACCTTTCTGAGATTTGCCCACATATTTGATCCTCTATCTCTCCCTGTTTGGAGGCCTGTAGTACACTCCCAGCAAGGTGATTGCCCCCTTTTTGATTTTACGTTCTACCCATATGGCCTCATTTGAGGAACCTTCTAAGATATCATCCCTCCTTACTGCAATAATTGACTCCTTGATCAACAGTGCAATTCCACCTCCTCTTTTACACCACCACCATCACCCCCCCCCCAACCCCCCCACGCTCCCGCCCCTTATCACACCTGAAGATTCTATACCTTGGAATATTGAGCTGCCAGTCCTGCCCTTCCCTCAACCATGTCTCTGTGATGACAATAATCAATGCCCTCAATTCATCTGCCTCACTTGCAAGACTCCTTGCATTAAAATAGTTGCAATCTAGTCTTGCATTATTTGCTTATGCCTTAACTGGTCTATATTTGCTCTGCCTTCCAGACTGTCTTAGTTTCTCTTCTTTATTTGGCTGTGCATCACCCCCTACTGTACCTCCACTCTGTATCCCATCCCTCTACCAAATTATTTTAAACCCCCTTCCCCACTCCCCTCACAGCACTAGCAAACCTTCCTGCAAGGATGTTGGTCCCGTTCTACTTCAGGTGCAACCCCTCTGACTTATACAAGTCCCACCTTCACCTGAAACAGACCCAGTGATCCAGGAAACTAAAGCCCTCCTTCCTGCACCATGTCTTCAGCCACGCATTCATCTGCTCTATCCTCCGATTCCTATACTCACTAGTACGTGGCACCGGGAGTAATCCAGAGATTACAACCTTTGAGACTCTGCTTTTTAATCTGCTACCTAGCTCCCTAAATTCTTGTTGCAGGACCTCATCCATCTTTCTACCTGTGTCGTTGGTACCAATGTGAACCACAACCTCTGACTGTTCACCCTCCCCCTTCAGAATGTCCTGCAGCCGCTCCGTGACATCCTTGACCCTAGCACCAGGGAGGCAGCATACCATCCTGGAGTCACGTTTGCGGCCACCGAAATGCCTATCTGTACTCCTTACGATAGAATCCCCTATCACTATAGCTCTCCCATTTTTTTTCCTTCCCTTCTGTGCAGCTGAGCCACTCGTGGTGCCACAGACTTGGCTGTTGTTGCATTCCCCTGAGAAGCTATCTCCCCCAACAGTATCCAAAGTGGAAAATCTGTTAGAGAGGGAGATGGACCCAGGGGACTCCTGCACTACCTGCCTAGTTCTTCTACTCTGCCTGGCGGTCACCCATTCCCTTTCTGCCTGAGCAGTTTTTACCTGCGGTGTGACCACCTCCCTGCATATGCTATCCACGATGATCTCAGCCTCATGGATGCTCCACAGTGTCCCCAGCCACCTCTCCAGATTCGAAATGCAGATTTCGAGTAGCTGCAGCTGGTGACACTTCCTGCACATGTGTTCCCCCTGGACACTGGAAGTGTCCCTGACTTCCCACATTGCACAGGAGGAGCACTCCACGCTGCCAAGCTGCCCTGCCATGACCTACCCTTAATTTGCTCCCTTAAATTACTCAAGAATTAGAGATTATTTACACTAGGGACCTTGATTCCCTAAAAAACACTACTTACCATATAAAATAACGATAGACCTTACCTTTCTCTTTACTTCAGTTGCAAACCCAGCTATTCACTGATACTCACTAACAGCAGTTATTCACCAACCAATCACCTGGCAGCTTTCTTGTGACATCACTGTTCACTTCGTTTTCAAACTCCGGTGCGCCTGGACACCTCTCTGCTGCTCTCCCGGAAGGTAAGTGCAGTAGGCCGCGATGCTCGGGCTCTATTTATCAGCTCTTCGCTCCATATTCTTCCCGCAGGTCCGCTCCTCTATGCTTCTCTCTCGGAAGGTAAGTGCTCTAGGCCACGATCCTCTGGCTCTATCTATTGGCTCCCTAATCCGTGTTCTTCCCTCAGGTCCGCTCCTTTCCGCTGCTGTCCCAGAAGGTAAGTGCTCAATTTATTTTCTCCATTACTATGTTTTAAACTTATATTAAATCCAATAAATTCCTTCCCTTGACTTACGTAATGTTTTGTTCTCTTCCACCACTGTGAAAATGGACACAAAGCACTCATTTAATAAATCTGCCATTTTCTTCTTATTGATTATATCCTTGCTTAAATTTGTCTTTAATGGACCCACATTCCATTTTACCATTCTCTTACTCTTAATGCATTCATAAAAACTTGCTGTTATCTCTGATATCCCTTGCAACATTATTTCATATTCCCTATTAACACCTCTTATTATTCTCTTTTGATCCCTTTATTGCTTTTTATAGCTTGCTCAGTCCCCATGGAATTCCACTTCTTCTGGCATTTGTGAAAGTTTTTTTCTTTTAGATTGATGATATTGTTACGACCAGGTGAGAAAGGTGTCTAGGGTTCCCTTTCAGCCTTCACCTGGTCTGACTGTAATAGGATTTAATTTTTAAGCACACTGTGTTTTGAGCTACCCCTTGGTGAATCCTTCTTCACCGCTTTCCAATTATAAGGCAAAGAAATGAGCACAAACAGGCTTTCTTAGGTTTAAAGAAGAAAAGTGAATTTTATTAAAACTTAAACTCTAATTCGGTTAACGCCTACAGATGCATGCCGCGCCCCACACTTGAATGCATATACGATACGCACATGCAAATTGAGACATAAAAGAGCAGAAGAAAAATAAAGTGGAGTGATTTGAGGCAATATCTGAAGAGTTTCTTGTTACTGGGCTTTGAGCTCACTGTAGTCCTTTTGTAGGTAGTTCTTGTTTGTAGGTAGTTCTTGCTTTTCGCTGGGGCCTATTATTCTTCTTAAACCTTGTTCACTGTAGGAGACTTTTCTCTCTTGGGGTTCATGTGTCTTCAGTGGATTCAGAGGCTTGTGAGAAAGAGATGGGGACAGATAGGAGAGATCTTCTCAGTCCAGGAGCAAACAGACATTCTGAGTTCAAACTGTTTGTACAATTCAGAAAATCCCCGGTTGCCAAGCAGGGTAGTTATGTGACTAACTGGTCTGACCACGTCTTGGATTGTATCACTTTAGCAGTCTCTGGAATGCTCCTCTTACTCACAAAACCTGGTGATCAAGATCCATTGTGGGTTGAATGTGTCAAGGAATGCTCCTTTGTCCTTCCAAGCACTGTCTGTTAATATGAAATTGTCTTTTCCAGCCATGGCTGATCTGGTTAACAAGTTCTTTCTTCACTCCAGTGACAGTATAAAATTAATGTTCATGACAAAATTAATGTGTCTCATTCTTGGCAGGGGTGGAGGCCTAGCATAACACCTCCACACCCAGCGGAATGAAATGCGATTTGAGAAAAGGCGCATTTCATTAAAAGGGTCGAGAGAAAATATAAGATACGGAAAAAACTCATGCTTTGCTCTCATTCATTCACAAATCCTGAAACTTATTAATATAGCCCCTTTTTTGGCATCCCAATAAACATGGTTCTTTTTTGGGGAAGTTTCTCTTCCGTTTTCCCATTTCCATGGCTGCCTAGGGTCTTTGTTCCTGCTGAGGTAATTTTTTTTCCAGGAGAGTCAGTGGTGGGCGGGTCTATCCTGAACTCTGTTTCAGTGCTTTGCTGAGTCATGCAAAGGCTTTTGACTTTGGGGGATGGGTGGTTTTCTTTTTTTCTGACTGCGGGGGAGGATTCTTTGCCAATCTCCCCTTTGTCCTCTGGGACACTCCTGCCTGCAGGGATTTGTGCAGACTCTACTGCTCTCCCCTGTGGCACTTCAACTAGGTGAGGCATCACCCTTACAGTTTCTCTACCCCCTAGAGGTCTTTCTTTGTCTCTGCAGGTTCCTGTAAATGTTGTTAGCAACTCTGGTAGTGTGCTTCTAGTGTCTGCATTTACGTAGGAGAATGAACAAAGAACAAAGAACAGTACAGCACAGGAACAGGCCATTTGGCCCTCCAAGCCTGCGCCAATCTTGATGCCTGTCTAAACTAAAACCTTCTGCACTTCCGGGGACCGAATCCCTCTATTCCCATCCTATTCATGTATTTACCAAGATGCCTCTTAAACGTCGCTATTGTACCTGCTTCCACCACTTCCCCTGGCAGCAAGTTCCAGGCACTTACCACCCTCTGTGTAAAGAACTTGCCTCGCACATCCCCTCTAAACTTTGCCCCTCTCACCTTAAACCTATGTCCCCTAGTAATTGACTCTTCCACTCTGGGAAAAAGCTTCTGACTATCCACTCTGTCCATGCCGCTCATAACTTTGTAAACCTCTATCATGTCACCCCTCCACCTCCGTCGTTCCAGTGAAAACAATTTGAGTTTATCCAACCTCTCCTCATAGATAATGCCCTCCAGACCAGGCAACATCCTGGTAAACCTCTTCTGTACCCTCTCCAAAGCCTCCACGTCATTCTGGTAGTGTGGCGACCAGAACTGCATGCAATATTCTAAGTGTGGCCTAACTAAGATTCTGTACAGCCACTTTCAGTGACCTGTGGACCTGTACGCCCAGATCTCTCTGCCTGTCAATACTCCTAAGGGTTCTGCCATTTACTGTATACCTCCCACCTGCATTAGATCTTCCAAAATGCATTACTTCACATTTGTCCGGATTAAACTCCATCTGCCATTTCTCCGCTCAAGTCTCCAACCGATCTATATCCTGCTGTATCCTCTGACAATCCTCATCACTATCTGCAACTCCACCAACCTTTGTGTCATCCGCAAACTTACTAATCAGACCAGCTACATTTTCCTCCAAATCATTTATATATAATATAAACAGCAAAGGTCCCAGCACTGATCCCTGTGGAACACCACTAGTCACAGCCCTCCATTCAGAAAAGCACCCTTCCACTGCTACCCTCTGTCTTCTATGACTGAGCCAGTTCTGTATCCATCTTGTCAGCTCACCTCTGATCCCATGTGACTTCATCTTTTGTACCAGTCTGCCATGAGAGACCTTGTCAAAGGCTTTACTGAAGTCCATATAGACAACATCCACTGCCCTTCCTTCATCAACCATCTTCGTCACTTCCTCAAAAAACTCAATCAAGTTAGTGAGACACGACCTCCCCTTCACAAAACCATGCTGCCTCTCGCTAATAAGTTCATTTGTTTCCAAATGGGAGTAAATCCTGTCCCGAAGAATCCTCGCTAATAATTTCCCTACCACTGACATAAGGCTCACCGGCCTATAATTTCCTGGATTATCCTTGCTACCCTTTATAAACAAAGGAACAACATTGGCTATTCTCCAGTCCTCTGGGACCTCACCTGTAGCCAATTAGGATACAAAGATTTCTGTCAAGGCCCCAGCAATTTCTTCCCTTGCCTCCCTCAGTATTCTGGGGTCGATCCCATCAGGCCCTGGGGACTTATCTACCTTAATGCTTTGCAAGACGCCCAACACCCCCTCCTTTTTGATAACGACATGACCCAGACTATCTACACTCCCTTCCCTAGACTCATCATCCACCAAGTCCTTCTCTTTGGTGAATACTGATGCAAAGTACTCATTTAGTACCTCGCCCATTTCCTCTGACTCCACACATAGATTCCCTCGTCTGTCTTTGAGTAGGCCAGCCTTTTCCCTGGTTACCCTCTTGCTCTTTATATACATATAAAAAGCCTTGGGATTTTCCTTAATCCTGGTTGCCAATGACTTTTCATGACCCCTTTTAGCCCTCCTGACTCCTTGCTTAAGTTCCTTCCTACTTTCTTTTTATTCCTCAAGGGCTTCGTCTGTTCCCAGCCTTCTACCCCTTACGAATGCTTCCTTTTTCTTTTTGACTAGGCTCACAATATCCCTCGTCATCCAAGGTTCCCGAAACTTGCCAAACTTATCCTTCTTCCTCACAGGAACATGCCGGTCCTGGATTCTAATCAATTGACATTTGAAAGACTCCCACATGTCAGATGTTGATTTACCCTCAAACAGCCGCCCCCAATCTAAATTCTTCAGTTCCTGCCTAATATTGTTATAATTAGCCTTCCCCCAATTTAGCACCTTCACCCGAGGACTACTCTTACCCTTATCCACAAGTACCTTAAAACTTATGGAATTATGGTCACTGTTCCCGAAATGCTCCCCTACTGAGACTTCAACCACTTGGCCGGGCTCATTCCTCAATACCAGGTCCAGTACGGCCCCTTCCCTATTTGAACTATCGACAGATTGTTTCAAGAAGCTCTCCTGGATGCTCCTTACAAATTCTGCCCCATCCAAGCCCCTAGCACTAAGTGAGTCCCAGTCAATATAGGGGAAGTTAAAATCACCCACCATGTTACCTTTACATCTTTCGAAAATTTGTTTACTGCAGGCCTCCCAACAGCCAGCGGGAGGTAGAGGAGCAGATATGTCGACAGATTTTTTTTTGGATGTGGGGTCTAACTTTTCAGATTTCTCGGGGTTTACATCCGGGATTCCTCCTGGACTTCCTTTAACCTGCCCTTATGGTCACTTTTTCCCCTTCCCTGTCTAACTTTTTGCCAGCATTGTGACTGCCTGTCCCCTTTTGTTCTCAGTGGGGGCGTCCCTTACAGTTCACCAGCCCTCTGCTGGAGGGTCCTCCTAACACCAGTACAGGGCTTAAGGGGGCAGGTTTCACTGTAGGTTGGGGTTTCACCTCAACCTGGCACATGTGGCGTCTCCTGCGGTACTGCGCCACATCTTTGTGGAGTTTTGGCCAGTCAAACTGCTGTCTTATGCGGGCTTTGGTCTTTCGTATACGGACATGTACAGCCACTGGGGTCTCATGGGCCTTTCTTAATATTTCTCTCTGCTACCCCCACGGCACCACTAACTGGTGAACTACTGTCCACTCCTTGCTCTCTGGTCTGTGAGGAGAACTCCATTTCCTCATCAGTACCTCATTCTTTAAATAGTAGCAATCAGGGACTCCCTCTGCTTCACTTTCAGACTGGGCAGCCTGTGCTAACTCTCTCAATACTGGGTCAGCTCGCTGAGCCTCAGTTAGAGAAAATCCATTTAATTCCTTCCCTGGGTCTCCTAACTTTCCAAAGAAAGTCTTGGACAGGCAGAGCTCATGGTCATCTATCTGCAGTGCCAATGCAGTCTCCTCTGGGGGAGCTGGTTTAATCATGGCCTGATCCACTACACATTCAGGGAAACTGCAGGGGTCCGTCTCCTGCCACTGCCCTGTCTCTCTGACCTCCTGCAGTCTTTCTTTCACTACTGGGGGGCTACCACCTTCAACCCCATCAGATCATTACCTAGGAGCAGGTCAACCCCATCCACAGGCAAATCCCTATGGCCACCAGTCCCGAAACTAGGTCACATTCTACATACATCCGATGTACCAGTACAGGCATACACTGCCCTCCATTACCATTCACCAGCATTTTGGTGTTCACTGCACTCTCTGGGGGAAAGGTCAGGCCTTTTACCAATAAAAGGGATCTAGTGGCCCCTGTGTCCCTGAGAATTACTATGGGCTTGCTTGCCCCACTCGAAGGGTATGGGTTACGTTCCGTTCAGACACAAAACCCTGATAATCTTCAGGAATCCTACTAACTTTTCCTGCACTTGCAGTAGTAAGCTTCCTGGATCTCATTTATTACCTCATTTGAAGCCACAGCTTGTTCTGCTGTGCATTCCATCAGGATCTCTTCTTCACTGAGTGGGTATGCCCTGATTAACCCTTCAGGTTTTCCCTTTAATTTCCAGCAGTCAGCTTTTAAATGCCCTGCTTTATTACAATGGAAGCACATAGGTCTCCGGGTCTCACTCTTGCTCATCGCACCTTCCTTTTTGGCTAGAGGAGGGCCCCCTGTGTCTCCTGCTTTCCTTTACCTTCCAGGACTGCTTGGGTTCCTATCACCTTTCCACCCTCTGTCCCTTTCAGATTTGTGGGGGTGACTAGAAAAGGTTTTCCTCTGGGAAACCGACTTATAAATTAAAGCAAACTCATCGGCGAGGATGGCCGCTTGCTAGGCTCTCTGGACCTGCTGCTCCTCTACATGTGTCTTTATGGAGAGTGGGAGAGATTGCTTAAATTCCTTCGACAGAGTTACTTCTCTGAGATTCTCATAGCTGAGCTGTACTTTAAGACCCCTCAGCCACTGGTCAAAAGCCAGCTGCTAACATCTTTCAAACTCCACAGAAGTTTGATTAGCTTGCTTTTTGAGGGTTCTAAATGTTTGCCGATAGGCTTTGGGTACTAATTCATATGCCCCGAGGATTGCATTTTTGTCAGTTCATAATTTGATGTGAACTCTTATCTGGCAACAGGGAATAAACCTCATGGGTTTTTCCAGTAAGCTTGCAGTAAAAGACGCCAGGTCTCAGCTGGTCATTTTAGCTGCCTTGCCAGTTTCTCAAAGGACACAAAAAATATTTCTACATCCTCCTCATTGATTTTTGGAATTACTTGAGCTAGTTTTAACAATTCAGTACCCAGCCCTGAAGTACGCTCCTCCATATTGACCATGCTTTCACTGGGATAACTCTGTCGCCCCCTAGTTAACTCAAGCCGCTTCAGCTCTCTCTCTTCACATTCCTTCCAGAATATTCTTTCTGGCTCTCTCTCCTCTCTCTCTCGTTCCTTCTCCTGTCTTTCTTTTTCTTGACGTTCCTTCTGGAAGGCTCTTTCTTTCTCCCTCTCCTCTAATTCAAGTTTCCTTTGTTCCAATTGTAACTTTGCTAGCAGTACCCTGTCTGGGTCTGTTTCTAACCCTATTTCTGTTTCTTCAGATTCAAGGGAAAAATGGTTGGCCACTAGCAGTAGGAGTTCAGACATCCTAGCCTTGTCACGTACAGTAATTCCACACTGCTCAGCCATTTTCCTGAATTCCCAAGTTACTTCACCCTGGCTTGGGGTGCTACTGGCTTCAGTTGCAAACATATTAGTATTCAATCACACACAACCACAAGAAATCCTATATTGAAATCTTGCTCTTTTTTGATTGGAAACAATTTGGCTTCCCACTTCCAATTTCTTTTGTTTTTCTGTGGGTCAATTCTGGACGCTAGCACCCAAATTTCTGTTACGACCAGGTGAGAAAGGTGTCTCGGGTTCCCTCTCAGCCTTCACCTGGTCTTACCATAACAGGGTTTAATTTTTAAAACACCATGTTTTTAGCTCCCCCTTGGTGAATCCTAGTTCACCACTTTCCAATTATAAGGTAAAGAAACCAGCAAAAACAGGTTTTCTTAGGTTTAAAGAAGAAATGTTGAAATTTATTAAACTTGAACTTAAACTCTAATTTGGTTGACACTTATGGATACGCGACGCACCCACGCTGGCATGCATACGCGATACACACATGCAAATAGAGATAGGAAAGAGCAGAAGAAAAATAAAGTGGAAAAGTCAGAGGCAATATCTAAGAGGAGTTTTTGTTATGGTTCTTCGAGCTCACTGTAAAGTCCTTGATTGTAGGTAGTTCTTGCTTTTCGTTGGGTCCCAGTATTCTTCTTAAACCTTGTTCGCTATAGGAGACTTTTCTCTCTTGGGGTTCATGTGTCTTCTGTGGATTCAGAGGCTTGTGAGAAAGAGATGGGAGCAGACAGGAGAGATCTTCTCAGTCCAGGAGCAAACAGACACTCTGAGTTCAAACTGTTTGTACAATTCAGAAAAACCCCGACTGCCAAGCAGGTTAGTCATGTGATTAACTGGTCTGACCATGTCTCGGATTGTATAATTTTGCAGTCTCTGGAATGCTCCTCTTACACACAATATCTGGTGATCAAGATCCATTATGCTCCTTTGTCCTTCCAAGCACCGTCTGTTAATATGCAAATGTATTTTCCAGCCAGGGCTGATCTGTTTAACAAGCCTTTCTTCACTCCAGTAACAGTTTAAAATCAATGTTCATGACCAAATTAATGTGCTCATTCCTGGCAGGTGGGGGCCTAGCATGACAAGATGCAAGTTCTCTCTTTCTAATATATTATTAATTAAACTTGTATTTTAGAAAGTGCATAGCTAGAGGAACCTCCTGCTTTTCTTTGAATAGTACCGCAGGATATGTTGCACTCACCAGAACACTGAAATATGTGAAAACATTTAACAAAATCCAGTATTATGAATTACTTTTCTTTTTAAATTGTTGTTAGTTTACTTGTTGTTAAGTGGCAAAATAGCATTCCCTTCCTTTATGTTGCTGGAGAATAAAAAGAGGGAAGATTTCCTTTCCTTCCACAGTTGACCAAGCCACATTTGGAGGCCTTAAACGTATATGGAGCAGTAAGCATACTGAGGGCCACAAAGAGATGGGTTGCTAATAGCCTTCAGACTATTTTATGAGAGTCTCTGTTGTACAGATTTTCTTTCTTTGTAAAATGCTTTTACTTCAATAGGTGTTCTTTGTTGCTATTTTCAAGATATAATGCACAATTTCTGGACGCCCTTTGATGGTATCTAGCATATTCAGTGTACGTCATTCACTCATTTTTATAGAATTCTGGATCATAGCATTGACAAAATCCTGACTCAGACACCAAGCAATGATCAGGAGATTCCCCAGAGGAAAGCAGGGAAAATTTGAGGATGAATCAAGCCATATCTCTTACCAACGCATTATCGCATCACTAGCTGGGGTGCGGGATCGCGCTGCATCCACTCTCAGCACAAACTGGTGCATAGCATATGGGGATCTTGAAGTTGAGATAGAAAATGAATAAGGAAAAAAATGAATTAACAGATGGGCCTTAATTCCTTTGAAAGGGAACTTAACTTTTCAACTTAAATTCTTTGAAAGATGACTTAATGTTTTCTACATTCCAATGTTCAGTTCTAATCAGCATTTATCGTTCTCATAGAAAAAGAATGAGATGCAAATTTAAGACAGCTGAGTACTGAACAGAATGGAACCTTATGTTTAGCAAGGATCCTGTCTGGATAGGGTTTGTGTATATCTGGAATTGGCTGTGCAAGCCTGTAACCATGAAAGGGCTTCGCTTTATCGCAATGTGTCAGACTTGTAAGCATTTTCCCGCACTACCAACCCCTCCCCCCATCATATCTCATCACAGAGGAAATAGTGGTCTTGACTAGTGACTTAACAAGACATCTGGTGGCCATAGAGGCACATCAAGGAATCTGCAATTTTCAGTTGACAAGTTTATAAAAATGTGCTTGGCTTTGTTTCACGCCAAAACAGTTCCTTATGTGCTAAAATCTTTTATAACTGTACACCTTGTTCATATTGTCTAGTTTCAAAATTGCATTTTAACCCAAACTGCTTCAAATATTGGGAGAGGTACTCAAAATGTTAATAATTTTATCACCCAATCACCAAGCAGAAAATGCATTCGCGGCATTAGCATACCTTCAGCAGAATTTACACCTCTGATGTACATTTAACAAAACTGTACATAGTTACATCTATTATTGGAGGAGGGCTTTCAATTGATTTTAAGGAAAAAGGAAAGTCTAGGGGACCACTTGCTCTTTAAAGTACTCACTAGTATTTATCTGGGGAAAATAAGGTATTAATTATTTGTTATCCAACAAAAAATATTGCAGAATTTGCTGAAAATAGAATCCACCATTTTGGGTCACTTTTCTTCTTCAATGATTTTGGTGACATTACTTGCAAGAAATGATCACCTGCAGTGATGGAGAGGAGACACAAATGGCAGGTGAACAGATGAAGACGTCAGACAAGAAATGCTCAGCTGGTCCATCTAGCCTTGCAATACAGCTGTGATGCCTTATGAATCAGGTCAAGAGACTTATCCTTAGGTGCTATGTAATCTCCAGATCAACATCCCAAGGCCAAGTATGGGGGGAAAATCCAAAAAAAATCCTATGTGGTCTCTTTGTATCATTTTAATTAGACTGGAATGACCATGAAGCCAAGTATCTTATTTGCTTTAGCTATAGCTTCTCTGCATTGGTTGTGAACCTTTAGGTGGGTTGTAAACTATGATACTAAAATGTTTTTCTTCCACCACAGGCTTCAGTTCTGTCCCTTGTAAGATGTAAGTATGCTTAGTGTTGAACCCACCCATATGTGTAACACTGCATTTGTTTAACTTAAGTAACATTTGCCACGCACAGGCCCATTCCCTCAACATATCAACATCTGCTTGGAGTCATTAGTCTCCTTTGCTCTTCTAACACCTGCATACATCTTTGTATCAACTGGAAATTTGCAGATCATTCCCTCAATACCTTTATCTTAGTGATGAACATAGACTGTATACTTTAAAGCCTCAAATAGTGATCCCTGTGGGACATCATTGGTAACCAGTCTCCAAGCTGCTCAACAGCCATTACTACATTTCTGTCTACATTTCTTTATCCAATTCTGCAAGATTCTAACTTGTTGAGTAACCTATTGTGAAATGAAGAGTCACGATTGGCTGGGCCTGTATCTGAAAATACAAAACATTCAAAACTAAATTGTGGAGTAGAAATATTAATAATTATGGTGAGATATGATATAGTAGTTACAGCAGAGACATAGCTGGGAAAGTAATATTTCTGGCTATAACTGTTTGAGGTTAGATAGGGAGAGTAAAAAGGGTGGATGGTGGATGGCAGGGTTAGCCAAGGATTCTATCACAGTTCTAGAATGTAAGGATGTCGTAGGAGACTGGAAGGTTGCAAAATAACTTGTTTTTACTGGCATTTCTGGGGAGTTATTTTAACACATTTTCAGTGGGAAATTCTGGGGCAAATTCTATTTCTGCTAGAGGGTTTGACTGGCCTACTCCTGTTCCCATGCTCCTATATAACACTTTTCAATTCCTTAGGACATCCAACGTGTTCTTCTGGTCAACAGTTATGTCCCCAAAACAGAATAACTTATTTTATTTTATTCTTGTTAGTGGGACCTTGCTTTGCTCATATTGACTGACGCATGTGCTACCAAACAATGGTAACAACACTTCAAAAGCAATTCATTGGCTGTGAAGTGTTTTGGAATGTCCTGAGATATAAAAGGCTCTATATAAAGTTCTCTTTCAAAGCCAGGGGATTTATTCTTATATTACAAATTGTTTGCAGGTGTCCTTCCTGCAAATGGCAAAGCTCCGCCCAACTGATGTAAAGCAAGCTGAGGCAGTTGCTCTTGTTCATCATCAAATAGATGTGTCAATGTCTGCACATGTGGCTTGATACCTGATTATCTCTCTGAGCTTCCTTCTTTCATCTTGAACTACCTCAAATATGAATTACTGCATTAGAACCCCTTGAAAACAAAATTATCTTAAGCAGTGAAAGCAAATCGGCCACAAAAGTTTTGGAAAAATAGCTATCAATAAAGTGTTTCAGTAGTTTAAGAACTACTGTTACAATACAATATACAAATGCAAATTAGGAGCTCCTTTGTAAACGGAACCTCCCCTTTCTCCCATTATATATGATGCATTAGGAGAAATAACCAATTCTGACCCAAATACAGCAGAACTGTGTTGGATTTTTTAAATTAATTATTTTCATTAAATATGGAATCTTAATGTGAATAGTGTGCAAAAATGAATGCCAGCACTTCAGCTCATTAAATGCAGAAGACCACTGAATTACCAAAGGGATTATCACTGGATCTACAGTCCAATTTCAGTGGTCCTTGGTGCTGGTTGCACACTTGCTCTCCTGGCCTATAGCAGTGCTGAATAGTTTTAATCTAACAAATCTAAAATCAATGTATTTTTACTGTGTTGGTTTATAATTGCTGTGCAGTTGGCTAACAGAAGCAGGTTCTCTTCAGTGCCCACTGTGCAGTTCTTTAACATGTTTCCTAAATGCTTCTGATGTCGCTGCAAAACTCACTGAGAAAAATGGCTTATAGAATTTTTGTATGGTTTTCTAACATAGTGAAATCAGGTTGATGTAGGAAATGTATCAATGTGTCCCTAAGAAGAGTATTTCCCAAAACCAGTGCTATATGCCTTGTGCTTTAAAGGAGGATCCAGTGAAAGCAATGGGTTTGATGTGGTTTGTATCTAGCCAAAAGGCAAACAGCCTGCTTTGGGCTGTGCTGGCTAGATATTTACATGGAGATCACCATCCTCCTGCCAACACTCTGAAGGTGTATGCCATCAATTTTTTTTTATATAGCATATGCTCTCAATTTCTGAACTGTATCTTTGGAGATTCCCGAAGGAGTTGGGAGGGGATGGGTGCATTCTCTGACATATACTTCCATGTAACTTCTTCCTGGGTGAGATTGTGTGTATGTGTGCATATGTGTTTGCGCACACACATGTACACCCATGGATATACATCTGTGCCAAAAGCAACACAGCTTGGACAACAAAAACCCCAATCTCCCATTTCCAAAATGTCAGTATTGTGTTGTTCCTCCAGATGTTCCAGAGTTTCAAGGTTCCAGAATTGAAAGGTATCAAACCATAGTGATAGAGCTTTTTACAGTTCATACACCCTATAATTGGATGATACGCCTAAAGTTTGACAATTCTCACAAAAATTAACTGCACCTAGAAGTAGTAAAGGAGAGCTTTTTCCAAGGTGGAGAGGAAATTTAGAAACAAAAGTCAGCCATTTTTTCTCATATGCACTGGTAGGTAGAAGTAAATTGCTGTTCATTCTTTCATGTCTGATGTCGAGATTTGAGATGAAAATATTGGAAGAAAGTGGCAGTAAAATGTTACTTTCATATTCAACTTCTAGGAACAGGAAAATATACCTCCTCACTAGACACCGAGACCATGTGGTATAGCTTAGTCTGGGTAGTTAACTCATCCTTGTACTAAACTATTTTCTGCCATATCCACCATGCGACCAGTAAATGTAAATCAGCAAAACTTTTTTTATTATCTGTTATAGCTCTTAAACAATGCAAATGGTTAATTTTAATCTACAGAACCAATAGCCACACACAAATAAAATATAAATCAAGGGACTATATTATAACCCCCAAAAAGTTAATAAATGAAATACAGGAAATTACATCATAAGTCAAAATTTTGGTTATTTTCATGGCTTGTCTCTATTGGGATTGAAATTAATAAAAAATAAAACACGCTGGTCTAATGCAAGAACTTATATCTCTGATATGTCATACAACTAAACATCTCTACTACCCATTTACCCCATCATTCGAGACACCTGGAAATGTGTGTCCCTAATGTGTATCACA
This sequence comes from Heterodontus francisci, assembly GCF_036365525.1. NCBI lineage: Eukaryota > Metazoa > Chordata > Chondrichthyes > Heterodontiformes > Heterodontidae > Heterodontus > Heterodontus francisci. The sequence continues at coordinate 75,082,047 of NC_090380.1, read as the reverse complement.
CATTACATTGGACTGGCTGAGGTGAGTTTTCACAAATTAATAAACTACCTAAATGTTCATTTAAATACTTCTTTGCCTCCTGTAGTCTTTGATACAATTTATCTCAAAGCAGTCTGATTCAAAGGCAGTTCTGACCTATCTATTTGACAAGTTAAGGTTATATTATGCAAGCAGCCTGAGACGATACTGTAGAATGCACCTGGTGCCGGCATCGCCAGGGAAACCGGCAGTGAAGAGCAGCTGGTCCACAAGAGGGTCGCAAAGGTGAAGTTTACTTTTTCAAAGTTCCTTTTGGGGCCAGGAAGAGCAGGGTTTGAGCAGTAGTCAGGCACAACATATTTAAATGAGATCTTGGAGTTAAAATGGCCTGAGTTTTACATCGGTGACCTGGGAAAAACTTGAAGCTTGTACTCAACAGCCCATGTCCCAAGTTGAAATCGGGGCTTCACACTTTGGTTTCTTCTTAAGTTGTGCTGGCACTCAGGTATAACTCCAGTGGAATGCATTGGGAAATTCTTCAGCAGCTGCTTCCCCAAGCTCCTTGCTTACCCTTCCCACTTCTGGCATTTTCCATCAGAAGTGATGCCAGGCATATAATCTTTTTGCCCAAATATGGGTTGTGTAGTATAACTAGAGGCAAATGGCTTTCCTGTCATGTGTGGCTTAGCAACCTTGGGTTCAAGGGAGATCCCTATATCCCGGTGTCCAGTGTTACTATGGGCAGTGGAGGGGTGACTTAAGTTTAAAAACCTATGAAAGGCGTTGTGTGATCATAGGGTGATAGATTAAACTTCCCTGTTCCCCAATTCTGATTTTTTTTAAAAATCCTGCCCTTCTTTGGTTGCCCTGGGAAGTGGTTATCCTTGTTCAAGGAGGAGACCAAATTGTATTACATGCTTTCACTTCTTCTCAGTGACCAGTCTCCCAACACAGATGGCTGCCCTGGAGGTTCTAAGGTCAGCTGCAGCTAAGCTCTGGCCAATACTAGGCAGGCTCTGGGTGGATTCCTGTCAAAATTATTTAAATAGCCCTGACCTGAAAAACTCTGTTGAGTTTAGGATGGATCCTTAAAGTAGGCAGAAGACCCGCCCTGCTGCGCTTCCACTGGCATTACAGCTGAGAAAAAGATCTAGGCTTAGGTCTTTGGCTGCACTTACACATTAGCTTTAACATCACGGCAATGCAGCTACAGCTTCATGCACTGCTAGAATTGGTGTGTAAACATGTTCACCTAAGGAATTTCAAATTAGATTGTACAGGAACACCGGAAGTGAAATCCCATCCATTTGCATCCCGACCACAGATCGTAGATGATCGTGTAAACTGCTGTTCAGATTCAAAAGTGCAGGGAAGTAGGAGTCCAAGCCAAGAATGTCAGAATGTCAAGTGACTGCCCGTTGCTTGCAAAACCATTAAATGTAAATTAGTGTTTCAAATCCACAACAAACGAAGGAGCAATATGTTTTCTGTCTGCCGTGTGAAGTCTGGATGCACTCTAGAAAGTGCCTAGGCAATGCTATGGATAGCTTGACCACTTTGTAAACCTGTCACACACTGAACTATTGTTACACCCCACCTACTGTGAAGTGAGACAGTCTCCTGTAGGGGTCTAATGCTGCTTAATTTAAGACATTCTGGAATTAGTTTGAGGCTGATTCCTGAGTTACACTGTCACTTTTGCACTGATTCAGATCCAAAACTTTATGCAAAGCTGGTAGTATGACTACAGCCTAAAACATCACTTAAGTTCCTTAGAAGTAGGAAGTGTAGCACATAGGTTAAGCGTATGACAGAGATGAGATTATTGATCTTCCATGTGAGATGGTGTATCTGGACTTTCAATTAAAATCAATGAAAGTGGGTCAAGTAAGGTAGACCTGATGGTCATGTTTAAAAATCAATTAGACAAGCTGCAACAGCCTGAGAGCATGGTATTTGTTTTTCTTGTGTTGTAAGCTGAATTGTTTAAATAGTTTGTTCTAGGTTACTGAGGGAATTAAAGATGGGAATTACTGCTTTGTGTCATGTCTTTGTTTCTTGCTGCGGTTTAGATCAGGAAAATACAGTTTGATTTGGACCCTCTAGCCACAGTAAACACTGCCTGGAAGAACATTAAGGGCACTGAGGTAAATGAGATGCTTATCACTTTATGGGAAGTGGGGGATTGTCCTTGTTCAAGGAGGAGACCAAATTAAATTACACGCTTTCACTTCTTCTCAGGTGACCAGCCTTCCAACACAGATGGCTGAATTTCACAAAGGGAATTTTCAGATCTGATGGAGTGGAACCCCTGACCCCTGCCATGTGGAGAATGTGTGGATATACACATACAACCCTGTCATCAGCAGCTGCTTCAGTATATCCCATTACCACCAGCCTGTTGCTTTTACAGGCCTTTCCCTACTAAAATGAGACCATTGGTGTCCAACTGTCATGTTTACATGACAACAGGTTGCAGTTTTATAAACATTTACATTCTTGCGATGAGATCCACTGCAAGTATTCTTTTTAGTGTTTGGTGTTCTTGGGTACTTTCATACTCAAAGTACTTGTTACAAGGTTGGTTGTGCCTGGATATATTGTTGTTGCTTACTGGTCAGGCTGATGAAAGCCCATCACGCACAGTTTTAAATTGATTTCAGCTGCAGTATAGTTGCGAACATTTCAGACATTACTGGGACGACAAATCCTCATATGAGCTTTATGTATCATCTTCCACACAGTAGCGTTGAGCGTTAATTGAAGATAGAAATGCAAAGGCATTGGAATCTGGTTACTTTAATCAGTTCAGCTTCTAATTCCCTGCAACAAAAAGGAATTTCACAAGAAAGACAATATCTAACTGAAAATAGAATTAAGCTACCTTTTTCTTACTTGTGCTATTAATCTTGATAACACTGTCTGCCTTCACGCAAAATTTACCTTTGGTTTGGATCAACCTGAATACAAACACAGTCAAAATTACATAAAGTCACATCAAGTGAGGGTGAAATTGGCCCTTTCCCATTACATCACTGCAGCCAACAGCAGCCCTGACTTCCACAGTTTCAAAATATAATTCACATGGTTTTGTGTTTGAATGTAACTGTGAAGACTGAAACTTGAAATAGATGCACAGGATGTGTGACTGAGAAGAGCCTTTTGAAATCAACAGTTACCCTAATATTTCCAACAAGAGGTCTGAAATATTTTCCCTGCAACCGATAAGGATTTTCAACAGATCTCCTAACAGAAGACAGCCAGTAAAATCAGTGTCACCCACACTCGATCAATTAACAACTGAAATACCTCTTTCCTTAATAGAACATGATCAAATTAGTACATCAACCTGACATCAAGCTGAATCAACTCTTTCCGGCTAACGATTACTAGAACCAGGCTATTAAATACCTGCAAAAAATACTGATACACACCTTGTGTTTTAACTGTGTTGAGCAGGGAGCTGAGCAAACTAGCAAGATCTAACCAGCACCTCGAGAAAAGTTGACAGAGCCCCTAAAAAAGATGACAACCCAGAAAAATGATGCTCTGAATGCAAGCTTATGAAGTGTGAAAACAGTTAATTATACTGAAAGCGCAATGAAACAGGAGCTTATAATTTAAGGTTAAGGTATATCCAGCAATACTGCGCTGGTATTGGAGTGCAAATCTTGTAGGGAGGGCATTGATCCTCTGAAACTTTTTAAATTTTTCATTAAGATAGTACATTTTAATTAGTTTTAAACTTCACATAAAATGAAAGAGAAAGTGATATTTGCCTTTTTGACTGAGAAACCAGGCCATTGTTTCCACAAAGCTACCTCTGTTTAATCAATTCCCTCCATAAACCCCACTTAATTCACAAAAATCTTTCTTCCCCCAACCTAGCCAGTTCATGCTGGAACTCTTCTTTTCCCATATTTTCTGGGTGCCCCATCGCAGATGCTGCCTGCACAAATGGGAATGATTGAAATTGCTAACTATTCTCTTTGTAACTCTTCTTCTTTAACTGTAATTATTTTCTAGCATGAAAATGGTCTGTTGTCAAAAATATTTGGGTCATTAAGTCCTCAGAATTATAGCCAATTGATCAAAGTGGATTAACTTGTCATATCACAGAACAAGCTCAAAGCTCCATCTATGCAAATACCATACATTTCACTCTGTCCTCTCCCAAAGTACCATGCCAAACTTCTACCTTATTCCCCAGCTCAAAGTGCCACTCCTGATTTCTTCCCTCTCCTCCCATCCCAGAGCACTGCTCTCAGGTTCTCCCCTCTACTTCCCCTGCTCAGATTCTCTTACTTGAGTCATTTGTATTGCAGCTGTAAGTGATTCATATTTTTGATAGCTCCAGACTCGACTGTTTCAATGCTCTCCTGGCCAGGCTTCCATCTTCCACCCTCTGTAAATTTGAGCTTATCCAAAACTCTGCCCATATCCTAAGGCACAAAATCCCATTCACCTATAACATTATGCTTGGTGACCTACATTGGCTCTCAGTTCAGCAATGTCTCAAGCTTAAAATTTTCATCCTTGTTTTTAAATCCCTCTATAGACTCACCCCTCAATATATCTGTAACCTCCTCCAGCTCTATAACCCGACAAGAACTCCGCATTCCTTCAATTCTGGCCACTTGTGCATCCTCAATTTCCTTTGTCACACCATTGGCGGTTGTGCCTTCAGCTGCCTAGTCCTTAAGCTCTGGAATTCCCTGCCCAAACCGCTCCACCTTTCTACCCCTCTCTCCTCCTTTAAGATGCTCCTGAAAACCCAACTCTTTGACCAAGCTTTTTGGCCACCTGTCCCAATGGCCGGGATTTTGTATGAATTGGCAAGGAGGGGAAGGCAGGGCTGGAAACGGGTGGCACTGACTCTCCAGCAATGATCCACAATCTAACTGAAATCTCACGTTGGCTGGCCAACTAATGGCTGGCAGGTCGGGTGAGGAGCTGACCATTCAGTGGTTGGAGGTGGGAACTCAGGCAGCGGCTGGGTCATCAGCTGGTGCCGATGGATGTGCTGGCGCCATCTTTAAAGAGCTGCCAGCACCAGAACACAGCCGAAGGCCTTCTTCAGACGTGCTTCAGCTATCCTTTCAAGACCTCCAGCCGGCAGTGCAGCCCTGTCAGTGGGAGAAGGCCACTCCAACATCTGGAGGTAGCTCATCATCTGTCTGTACACCGTTGCTACAGGGTACCGTCTTCTCTGTGCTGGCACCTGCTTATTGTCCCCTCTGAAACCTTCTGCCACTTCCCCATTCCTAGGTTTCCCCTGTAGGTGGTCATGAGGTTGCTGCTGTCTGGATCCCTGTGGCTGCACCTCCCTTCCACTTCAGTTCTCTTCCCCGCTGGAGGACCCGCCTCCTGAGTGGACAATGTCCAAGACAGATGAGCACTTATTAAAACACACTGTTCTTTTTTCCCCCAATATATATAAATAAGATACTTGGTATTTTAAAGTTTACACACTCTACCAGATGCTTCCTTGAAACACCCCACCCACACCCTCTCAGCCCCCTCTCAATGCACCCATGTGCCAACAACCAGATGGCACTTTGGATGCTCTACCCCAAAGTCCTGGCAGCTGAACTTCCCCTCCTTGATGCAAATTGCTCTGACTGTGCTGCTCCTTCCTGAGAAGGAACACTGCCACACCCTGCGGCTGCTGAATGCAGCAATGACCTCAGCTACCACCCTTTTGCAACCCTGATATACCTGCTGGGGCTCTAATGCCCTGTGGCCCCTGTGCATGTGCCAGCAAATTCGAATGGGCCTGCAAAACACTGTTCAATAATAATTTTCATTATCTTAACTACCTCTTAATTACCATTTTTCCAAAATCAATGCGCCATTCACACTTGACTTGCCATCCGCCGCTGTTAAAATCTGGACTATGTGCGATGACGTCAAAAGTCCACGCCAACACTAGCCCACGTGATTTTTCGGCCCACCTCCCCCCACTTCCAAGGCCATCCTCAAAAGGGCAGGAAGATCCCGGCCAATATTTCCTTTTGTGGTTTGGTGTCAAATTTTGTTTGCTAATGCTCCTGTGAATCGACTTGGGAAGTTTTACAATGTTAAAGGTTCTATATAAATGCAAGTTGGTGTTATTGATTCTGGCTGCTTCATATCGTGATATGGAATTCATGAACTTGGAAGAGCTCTCACCCAATTGCAATCCTAGTTCACTTTGATTTTCATTCATTGACCAGGCTCCAAAGTGCCAACAGTTCATGTCAAGCTTTGACTTGTTTGACTTAATTGGCTAAACGAAAATTCTAAATTAATCATTGGACATGAGTTTTTCACACTTGCAAAAGACTATTATCAACATAAAACCTCACATGACACATCACCACTGGTGCAATGCTACACAACTAGAGCTCATAAATGTAGTTCACAGCTTGTTCTGTGATATGACAATTTAATCAATAAAATCAACTTTGATCAATTGACAACAAGTCTTGAGAATTCATTGGGCAAAAGAAAACTGAGAAAGGCATTGCACTTTTTCACTAGCACTCACTTTCATGCCAGAAAATTGTTACGGTCCAAAAAGAAGTGTTATGAACCGAATGGTTAACAACTTTAATCATCCCCACTTATATATACGCCATCTGGGGCTGTGCCACACATCAGAAGATAATTATAATAGTATTCCCCAACTGGAATACTGTGCTTGGATCAGAGTTTTTTTCTTGGATTAAGTATGTGTTTAATCTGCAGAGTCTGTGAGAGCTGTGCTTGACGGGTTTCCTTCCACACAGATCAGTTTGCACACAGACATCAAGGCAGCATTTGTGAGCTGGTGAAAGTTGGTAATGAAGAGAATAGTGAATTGTATAGGAAATAATTATCCCTCTCCCCCATTCTCCCCCTCCCCCCACCTAATTGCTATCTGGATTTATTGGACACTTGCTTTGAATAATATTTGTTTTTGAGAGAAGCGTCTTCTTTTATTTCAATGCTAAATGTAACCATATCAAGTTAGCAACCTTTAACATCCTATCCATTTCACACAGATTATATCCCCATGAGATTCTTTAAAATGAAAATGATTTATTTGAGAATATAGAGCAGGATAAATTCCCATTGGCTCAGAAATTCTGGAATGGTGAATCTGGTGGCAAGCACTGTGAATTGGATTTTTTTTTTACCTCATCCTTCAGGTTGTATTACTTTTACAACCTGAATTGTTGGAGGCATGATTGTTAATGGCACTGAGATATCAACAGAGCATTTAGGACTTCGTCAACGTCGGGTCCAATGGTTTATCTGTTTAACCAATGAAATTTAAGGATAAAGAAAGAGTGACAACAGAGAAGGCAAAAGAATGAATTTGAGTCAAAACAGATACAGAAATAGCAATAAAGAGAGAGAAAGAAAGTGAAGATGAAGGGAGAGAAAAAAGAGACAGAAAGGAATAGTAAGAAAAAGAGCAAAATATAGTGTTTAAAAAGCCTCTAAGAATAACTTACTACCTGTGGGAATGAGACTCCACAAATTCATTGTTCCCTTTATGGGCCTCTAAAAGTGAGTGGTACGTCAGGACCATAAATCATGGTCATCAACAGGGTCCTTATGACATGAATTACCAGGCCTTAATGACTGCAGCCAAGATTAAACTGACAGTGTAAATCCAGTAACTTAATTGCACACAATGGGGAGACTCATCACAAGATAGTCATTTTTTTTGGTTTTGGTGAGGCTAATGGCAAAATGGCTCAAATCAGCCAGCAATTTGTGGCACATTGGAGCACATGGCCTTTCTCTTCTGTGACACAAATTGTTGAATTTTTTACACACTAATAATGATGGACACAGTGAATCTCACAATTATTTTAACAGCAATTTCCGAGCCAAAATTATTTTCGATTGAGCAGTTAAATTAAAAGTGGCAGTAGTCTATATGTTTCCTGCCTTCAAAATACAGTATTCGCTTTTTTGCTTACTTGTGTCAAATACCAGCGCATGGGCAGAGACTGGAGCAGGCAAGTGGTAGGGGATGAGTATAGACTTATTGACCTTTCAAAATCCTGGAGAGACACAACTTGATAGGAAATAAAGGAAACCTTTGTGAGGTGGTAGTCATATTTATAATTTTATCCTCATCTCCTATCTTCCCTCGCCACTATTTTAAAGCAGTGAAAATATAATTTACTGTCTTGACCACATATTGTTGTTGGCCCAGAATTTGCTGCTATGGAAATATTGGTAACGAATGCCATAAATTAGACCATTGTGTGCCCTAATCCTCCAGTGGCGAACTTATGCCAAACATTTGCTGGAGCACTGATTAGAATATGCCACAGCTAGCAAAGCAGTGAAGTGGATGTGGCGTGGCTAATGGTCAAAGTAAAAACCATTTGCAATGTGATGTTACTCAGGGTCAAAAGTGTTACAAATAGATATTTTAAGATTGAACTGATGTACAGAAACAAGCACAAATTTAAAACATAGAGAGCTGATTCACCTTATGGACAGATTATATATCTGCCTGGTTAGTTGTTTTGGATTGGATGGTGATCTGGCCCTTCCTCTTGACGTTGTATGTACAATACAATAGTCAGAGGCTTTTAATCCTCAGTTGCTCTAGCAGTCTGTAATCCCTGCAATATTTCTGACATGCTATTTGAATTGTAATAAGTTGTAAATGGCACCTTGTGATGACTGATGACCACATTCATAGCAAATAAGATTAATTATATGAATTACATATAAAAAGTCACTCTCAGATGGGAGTTTAAGACTGACAACTAGCAACCTGCTGCTCCCAGATATATATGATTTCTGTTTTATTTCACTTTACAACAATGACTCTAGACATTGTTGGAACTGCTCCACTGAATAATAAAACAGATGCACCAATTGAGGCTGACACAATTATTTCTTGAGTAAACAGTAAACTACAATCCTTTGATTACACCAAACATACAGACCCCAGCAGCGCTTGGGACTAAGTTGCTTTGGTGATCACAGTAGCGTTCATTCAGCAAACTTGATCTTGTCATTGATTTTAATGGAAAGGGGATACAGCTATTATATTTAGCTGTTCAGTGAGGGAAATGGCAGAGCTGCACAAAAACTTATTGGAATTATAGAGTGGCTAACGCGGAAATTATGCCATAGTTCCAAGGGACTTTGGCATGGTAAGTCGGGCTCTACGATATAGATGCACAATTACAATGCCACAAGTCTTCAGGAAAGGGAACCATATTATTTTTTTCACTGCATTTACAATAAAATAGCAAGAACTTTTTTTTGGTACCACCTTTATACTATAGAGATTGCTTAATAAATTGAACATTGAACTAGTTGCCCTAGTTTTCATGAGGATCTTCCGAACTCATACTTGTGAATTATGGGTCTTGTTTGGTCTCTTGGCCTGTGTATAGTCCGTTTGTCTAACAGCTGTTGTTATGATCTGTTTGTCTAACAGCTGAGCCCCAAACCTGAAAAATAACCCTGCCATATCGTCAGTGGGAGATCGGTGGAACGCCCAGAAAGACTAAATAAATGGAGCTCATCAATTATCTGTCAAACTGTGAAATATTCTCTGTCAGCTCATCATTCTCTTGCAATATGATGTTTACATTTCAGTACACACCTTCATGTAGCAGCAGATGTTTCTGATTTAATTCCATGGACCTTTTCCCATTTTTATTGTCCCAATTATACAATCTTACGTTTATTTTGTGATAGTTGTACCACTAGTATTGGAGTTCACTGTTTTATAGTTGATGGTTCTCTGCTGGAAAACTGATATCACGTCAGGCTTTCTCAGAGTTTGTGGAGATGAGTCTGACAACATGGGCAAAAAAAAATTGCTTAAAATGTATTTATTTATTAAAGTAATTGGCATGTGACCTAAAGAAATGGGTTACATACTAGCGATTGATAATTTGCAGAATGATTTGCAAGCAGCCACACATAACTCACCTTCTCCAATAATACATCATCTCCCATCTTTCACCTTCTATTCAGTCAGTGAGTGGGAGGATGAGGCATGGGAGGCAGCTTCAGGAAGAGTTGGTTGTGTCCTTGGGTGGTGGAGGGGGGAGGACTGGAGAGCAAGTGAAATGGCGTTGTTACTCCTGTTCCCACTCTGCACCTTCAGGGTGCTGATGTGTGCGATACACAATGGTCATGACAAACCTCACCTCACCCCTGGATCCAACTCTGAGCCTCCCTGGTTTTGTGTGAGATACACCCCTTCCCCTCTCTCAAACATCCACCAAGCTTTCTGAGTGATCTGCCCATGGTGGGTTGGGGTGGGGAGGTGGGCAAGGGTTGGGCAGACCACTGGAAAGTGGGAGAGATGCCTTCCTGTCCCTGTAATATGGGTTCAGCTTGAGGATGACTGGAAGGAAGACTTCAGGAGTCAAGAAAGGAGAAGGAGATTGATTGCAGAGCATGGAGAGTCCTTGTCAATTATTGGATCCATGACACAGATAATTAATGTACTTGGACAGAACCTTGGGCAGGTGCTCATGCCATTGGGCAGAATGTAGGTAACCTTTGCCAGGTTCTTTCAGGTGAACTGTGCACACCGGGTATGGCTGTACTGCAACTGATGCCCGTGTTCCCCCAAACCTCCCTCCCCCACTCTCCCCAGTACTGGCTCCCACACAATCCAGCGCCACGAGTACTTGACTGCTGAGCATGATCCTCCAGTAAAGCAGCCAGCAGCTGTCCCTGCACAGGACGCAGCTGCCAGTACTCACAACACACCTTCTACCCATGTTCCCCCACCATCCCCCCCACCCCCGTCGCCTCCCCACCCCCTCACAGCAAATCAGCAAAGCAGTTCCCAATTCCCTGATCCTGATTGATAGAGGCTGTGCCCTTGAACCCATACTGTGCCAATCACAGGGAGAGGTAAAGTATAGGAGAGAATAGGCTGTCCTGCTCATGCCGTGTCCACCTCGTCCCATTCAGTCTCTCTCACATTTTTGACCCTCAGACATGCCTTTGATGGTGCAAGTCTTGCAAATAGTTTGTTAAATTTGTTGCTATTGTTCTTGCTCTAATGTTGCTGTTTTGTTATCAGTATCGATAGCTCTTTTTAATTGTTATTCTTATAATTATGTTATTGTTGCTGCTATTAATAATTCTGTGAGAAGCCACTTGCAAGTTATTGGAAGTTTGAAAGTTTTAAATAATAATTTAATCATGTTTACATTTACAACTGTTGTTGAAGGGGAAAGTTTGGTTCTACTGTTGCAGTAAAAGTTTGACTTTTAATCTTGCCTGCCCTTCCTTTTGTGTGTTGTCCTGGGAGTGGGGGAGGAGAGGAGGCATTTTGTATAGTGATAATATAAATAACGCCTTTCACAGTGTACTTGTGCCATTTCAAACCACGCCTAAATATCTGTAGTTTAATTTGTATTCATGGTGCAAATTCAGCAATTTCTTGACATTTACTGCTTGTCAAAGGAGAGGCTGATGGCAAGATCCCTTTTTACAAGGAGGAGTGGCGCAGATTGCTCAGCAATTTGTGGTGATTCCCAACTCTTAGTGTCTCTTCCTCACCACAAACTGCTGGATTTTGTTACACACTAATAATGGTGATGCCTTTAACTCACCACTAAGTTGTCAGAAAATGCTGGCCCAAAGGAATCACCCGAAGAACAGCCAACTTGACAAGGTACTCCAGTATGCCCCGCACTGACAGAACAATATCCCTCAGCACCACAGCAGTGGAAACCCAGAAGATATTTTTCTTTTCTAGTTGTGCAGTGCTGAGGTCAATTGTAGCATTCAAACTACAATCAATTAACTCAGCACAGACTGAGGAATAGAACGTGGGACCTTCCCTCCTGAAAGCTTCAAACTATGCTGGACTGCGCCTCTATCCTCTATTGAATAACAACTCTTGCTTGACATGCTGTCCCTTTTTACCCCTCCGAGACTTCCACATTCTGTCTGCCTTATTTTGCTATTGTAAGTTTAATTTTATTTTTACCAACTAGTACAATATTTATTTTACCATATTTTTATTACCTAACAATATTCAGTGCTTTGCTAATATGGATTGGGATCTTCCCTGTTAGATCCATGGGCCATGGTGAATAGTCACTTTCTAAACTCTGGCGTACACCCTGAGTTACTTTTCCAAAATGAAGCTAGTCCCTTCCTTTTGTATGAACTTTTCCACTGGATGATGTCATGGTTTGTGAAACGAACAGATTATGTGAGGAACATGGCTGAGATTCAACTCATAACATAGGCAGTAAAGCAGTCGACTTAGAGAAGAAGCATATATAAATCTGACAAATTAAAAGTTATAAATTTGATATTTTAAAGCTCCCAACATTACAATTTTAATAAGTGTCTGTTATTTGCCAGAATTGGGAAGGCTTTCTGTTAGTAAATGAAGCTGTGAATTTACTTTCAAAGATTAATTTCATCATAGCAAACAGATGAGCAGGTTTCGTGGCACCATATGTAATGAATTTTAATACTGTTATTACAGAATATACAGCTGTAAATGTTTTGGCATTTTAAGCCTCTAGATTCTGGAATTGAAGAAACAGGGATAACAGAGTTTTATTTCTTTTTATTTTCAGTGGGCAACATCAGAAGAACAACTCCAGCCATAATCTGAGAAACCCTCTAGAAATACCTTTATTTGGTCTGTGAGTTTGGAACATATGAAATGTCTACATATTTAATTGAAAAAACTGCCAGAAGCCTGGGGGATAGATTCCATGAAAATAAAATATCTTTTCAGAATCAGGTAAAGGCCCATAAGATCCATTAAAGTCTGTATTTTTTGGTAAATCTCAACCTCATACTACCTCATTATGAGGGAAGATCACCTCTATGAAGTACCAAAATCATCAACCCATTTATAAAGAATGAGTTTATAATTTAATTACATATCACAGAATCACAGAATTAATACAGCACAGAAGGAGGCCATTCGGCCCACCAGCTCTCCAAATGAGCAATTCATCTAGTGTCATTCCCCCAACTTCTCCCCGTAACCCTGCACATTCGTCTTTTTTAGATAACAATCTAATTCCCTTTGAATGCCTTGATTGAACCTACCTCCATCACACTCTAAGGCAGTGCATTCCAGACCTTAACCATGTACTGCGTGCAAAAAGATTTTCATCGTGTCGTTTTTGCTTCTATTGTCAATTACTTTAAATCTGTGCCCTCTCGTTTTCAATCCTTTCACAAGTGGGAACAGTTTCTCCCTATCCACTCTGTCCAGACCCTTCATGATTTTGAATACCTCTATCAAATCTCCTCTCAGTCTTTGCTTCACTAAGGAAAACAGTCCCAACTTCTCCAATCTATCTTCATAACTGAAGTTCCATTTCCCTGGAACCATTCTCATGAATCTTTTCTGCATTCACTCCAATGCATTCACATCTTTCCTAAAGTGTGGCACACAGAACTGGACACGTTCTCCAGCTGAGGCCGAACTAGTGTCTTATACAAGTTCAACATAACTCCTTGTTCTTGTACTCTATGCCTCTATTAGTAAAGCCTAAGATACTGTATGCTTTATTAACCACTCTCTTAGCCTGTCCTGCCACCTTTAATGACTTATGCACATATTCCTCAGGTCCCGCTACTCCTGCACTCCCTTTAGAGTTGTATCCTTTGTCTGCCCATTCCACCAACTTGTCTCTGTCCTTTTGAAGTTCTACACTATCCTCCTCACAGTTCATAATGCTTCCAAGTATAGTGTCATCAGCAAATTTTGAAGTTGTGCCCTGTACATCTAGGTCATTAATATATATCAGGAAGAGCAAGGGTCCCAACACTGACCCCTGGGGAACTCCACTACAAACCTTCCTCCAGCCTGAAAACATCCATTAATCACTTCTCTCTGTTTCCAGTCACACAGCCAATTTTGTATCCATGTTGCTACTGCCCCTTTTATTCCATGAGCTATAACTTTGCTCACAAGTCTGTTGTGTGGCATTGTATCAAACACCTTTTGAAAGTCCATGTACACCACATCAACAGCATTGTTCTCATCAACCCTCTCTGTTAACTTTTCAGAAAACTCCAGCAAGTTAGTCAAACACAATTTTCCTTTAACAAATTTGTGTGTTGGTTTTCCTTAATTAACCCGCATTTGTCCATGTGCCTATTAATTTTGTACCGGATTATTAGTTCTAGAAGTTTCCCCACCACCGAAGTTAAACTGCCTAGCCTGTAGCTTGCTGGGGTTATAGTTACACCCTTTTCTGAACAAGGGTGTAACATTTGCAATTCTCCAGTCCTCTGGCACCACCCCTGAGTCTAAAGAAGACTGAAAAATTATGGCCAGTGCTTCCACAATCCTTAGTATCCTTGTATGCATCTCATCTGGTCCTGGTGCTTTATCAACTTTAAGTATAGACAACCTATCTAATACCTCCTCCTTATCAATTTTAAGTTCTTCTAGTGTATTAATTACTTCCCCTTTCACTGTGGTCTGCATAACATCTTCTTCCTTAGTAAATACAGATGCAAAGCATTCATTTAGCACCTCAGCTATTACCCCTGCCTTTGTAAATCCCTTTTCTGGTGCCTAATCAGCCCAACTCCTTCTTTGACTAGCTTTTTACTATTTATTTGCCTATAGAAGTCTTTGGGATTCCCTTTTATGTTAGCTACCAGTCTCTTTTCATGGTCTTTCTTTGCTTCTCTTATTTGCTTTTTCACTTCCCCTCTGAACCTTCTATATTCAGCCTGGCTCTCCATTGTATTATCCACCTGACATCTGTCAAAAGCACACATTTTCTTCTTCATTGCAATCTCTATCTCTTTTGTCATCCAGGGAGCTCTGGATTTGCTTGCCCTACCTTTCCCCTTCAAGGGAATATATCTTGACTGTGCCCAAACTATCGCTTCCTTGAAGGTAGTTCATTACTCAGCTATCGTTTTGTCTGCCAACATTTGATTCTACTTTATTTGGCCCAGCTCCATTCTTACCCCATTGAAGTTGGCTTTTCCCCAGTTAATTATTCTTACTCTAGATTGTTCTTTGTCCTTTGCCATAGCCAACCTAAACCTTATGATACAATAATCATTGTGCCCTAAATATTCTTCTACTGATATTTGATCCACTTGGCCCACCTCATTCCAAAGAATCAAGTCCAGCAGTGCCTCCCCTCTCATTGGACTGGAAGCATACTGCTGTCGAACATTTTCCCAAACACACTCCAGGAATTCTTGCCCCTCTCTGCCCTTGACACTACTATTATCCCAGTCTATATTCAGATAATTAAAGTCCCCCATTATAGCTACCTTATAATCTTTCCCCCCATCTGTAATTTCCTTGCAAATTTGTTCCTCTACATTCTTTCCATTAGTTGATGTCCTATAGACCACAGCAGCAATATATTTGCACCTTTTTTGTTCCTTAGCTGTAGCCAAATAGATTCTGTCCTTTACCCCTCTGAGATATCCCCTCTCTTCAGCACTGTAATGCTCTCATTAATCAATACTGCCACTCCTTCCTCTTTTCTTCCTTTCCTATCTTTCTTGAACACCTTGCATCCAGGAATATTTAACACCCAGTCCTGCCCTTCTTCGAGCCAGGTCTCTGTTATAGCCACAACATCATATTTCCACGTGTCAATCTGCGCCTGCAACTTGACAATCTTCATAACAACACTCCGTGCATTCACATACATGCACATTAACCGATTTAGACTTTATTTCTTTCTCCTTGCTCCAACCCCACCTATTCTCTAGTCTAGGGCTACCTATCTCTGCCAGTATTCTGTGCAAGTTGGTATTCCTGTCTAATATTTCCTCCTGGTTCCCACACCACTGCCAAGTTAGCTTAAACCCTCCCCAATAGCACTAGCAAATTGCCTTGCAAGGAACTTAGTCCCGGCTCTATTTAGGTGCAATCCGTCCAGCCTGTAAAGGTCCCATCTCCCCTAGAGTCAGTCCCAATGTCCCAAGAATCTAAAGCCCTCCCTCCTTCCCTTCTGCACCATCTTTCCAACCACACATTCATCTTCCTTATCCTCCTATTTTTATACTCGCTTGCATGCGGTACGGGGAGTAATCTGGAGATTACTATTTTTGAGGTCCTGCTTCTTAATTTCCTACCTAACTGCAGGACCACATCCCTCTTTCTGCCTATTTTGTTTGTACCAATGTGTACCACGACTGCTGGTTCTTCACCCTCCACCTTCAGTGTGCTCTGCAGCCCTTTAGTGACATCTTGAACCTGGCACCAGGGAGGCAACACACATTCTGGATTCACATCTGCGGCCACAGAAATGCCTGCCTGTTCCCCTAACTATTGAATCACCTATCACTATTGTTCTTCCAGTCTTCCTTATAACCCCCTGTACAGCTGAGCCACCCATGGTGCCATGGACTTGGCTCTAGCTGCACTCCCCAGATGAACCATCACTTTCCTCAGTATTCAGAATTGAATACTGGTTGGAGAGTGGGAGGCACTCAGGGGACTCCTGTACCGCCTGCCTGTTTCTATTTGACTGCCTGGTGGTTACTCATTCCCTCTCTCTCTTCATACTCTTAAGCTGCGGGTAATGATATATAAACATGCTATCCACGAAGCTCTCAACCTCATGGGCATGCTACAGTAATGCCAGCTGCTGCTTACACAACATACAGAGAAAATCTTTCCCATAAATTTCTGTCTCCTGCTCTTATAAATGTATCTGATTGCATCTTGTACCCTGAATACTGTCTGCTTCAATGATCTGATGGCCTCATGGGTTTTATTTCTAACGCACTGGGTTCTTGGGAGCCCTGCTATAGACTGTAAAATTTCTGCGCCCTCTAGTTGATGTCTCCTTTCCACTGGGAATGTGCTAAAGGTGTTTCACATATCAAATATGGAATTATTTACATGCTCTATATAGGTAGCAATTGCAGAGTAGCTTCTCTGTAATGGCGTAGAAGGATCCAGTTGAAGTTTAATGCTGTAGTGAACTTCACAACTATGAGAAGAACTGCCCCAGTTGTTGAGGTTGACTGTACATCAGACCACGGCAGAAGGCAAACCTTGGATACTGCCCCTCAGGGAGGTGGAGGTGACGAACCAGGTCTTCTTTGACATATGCAAATAGGAATGGCATGAATTGTAAAGATGGATCTTTGCATTTTGATGGCGACAAACATGCCATCTGAGTGCCTTTGGACCTGAAAATTTGTCGTTCTCAGCCAATTCATGCCAAAGTGATTCCCACCCCTTCCGCAACCTTCTATTGCAGGCCTATTTTGCACTCATGCCTCTATTTTATATGGGTGAGGTGAACGCTGAGGTAGGTGCTTGCCCAGTGTTGTGAAATTTGGAAATTTTAAGAATTATAGAATGCTTAAGAGGTTTGGGCATGCAAGGAGCATAGCCTGATTCCAACCCCTGAAGTCATTGAAGTCATGCATTGCAGTGTGCACCTGATTTGACATCATACATGGGTACCATGAGGCCCCTTCTCTCTGGTGAGAACTTACAAAACTGAGGCTCTCAGCTCTTCTCATGTGATATTGTCTCAGTCCTCTTTATGCCCATTATCTTTTGATCTATATCCTCTCCACTGACTGTCACTGCTCCCTCCATTATGTGCCATTGTACACCTCTGTTGTGTTCTCCTCAGTCTATGGCTCATGTTTCACTTTTCTCTCTATCATTGCCCCTTTCCTTTGCATGCCATTCTTCATTGTCCATTGGCCTCTCCTCTATCATTGGTTTTTCTCTATGTCCTGTCATGACACTATTAACTGCTTTTCTGCAACAGGAATCAACATTCCGTACTCAACTTTTTAACCTTTTCTTTGTGAAGTCCTATAAACTTATTTATATTTCAGCTTCCAGTTCTGATGAAAGATTGACACCTGAAATATTAGCTTCTCATTGATTTTCAGACTGTACTTACATAGAAAGACCCTGAAATTCCTAGTTTTGGGTGCACAGAAAGAGGACTTAAGTCCCATGTAGAGGCTGAAATCTGTGCCAGTATCCAGTTCTGCTAGGATTCAAAATTTCTGTCCCCAAACCTGTCCCTCAAACAGGTGTGCGGCCAATGAATAGTGCAGAAACTGCTGGTGATATACCTGATTTGTGATCATGAGCAAGAGCACCACTTTCATGTTATCCCTGAGACTGTGTGAACAGGAGGATGCAGTGCATGCACCACTGCATGCAACCACCATGTGGTTAAATTTCTAGCAAATCTTTAAAAAACGCCATAACATTTTGTACCATTAGAGGATCAGGAATGTTACCATAAGACCAGTACATTTTAGATTTATGATTATCTGTAAACATTGTCATTCCTGTATAAACTGATAACTCATTGAATTCCCACTCCTTCCTTAGCTTCTGTTTACCAGCTTGATTATCACAAAATAGTCAGAGTTCTTTCAATGAAACAGGGTCCAATCCGAACAGCCATATGATCACTATTGGATGATACGATTTTTTTGGTAAGTAACACAAATAGAACAGTCATGTGATTAATATAAATCAATGAGATAACTTTAAAACAAGACCAACAATGGATAAGTTCACAATTACTATATTGGCCAACAAGATTACATATAAATGATATTAATAAATGATGTGACAATCTTAAAAGGATTATTATCTCCTTGTGTTTGCTCTCCTCTTCAGAGTAACCCCTTGCACCTGGCTAGCATATAGAATGACTGAAGTAGTTGCAATATTGTTTTGCAACCTTGAATCTTGCTCTCACTGGCCCACACTGTGTCCTTCCATATTCCCCACCCCCTTGTGTACTGAAGGACAGAGTCTACGGGAGAAATATTATTTTGTCTATTTTTTTTCTGTAAGGAGATTCTGACACAAGCCAGGCATTCTGAGAGTAGTGGCGACTGAGGGGAACAGTGCAGGGGCTTTTTGTGATAATCAAGCTAGTGTAATCCTCTTCGCAGCTGTTCAGTGTTATCCTGGTGCAAAAGGAAATTAAATCTGCGGTTATGATATGTAAGTGATGATATATTCAAAGGTTTAAGATTGCCCAGTGGGTCTATAACACATGCCCACACATTGCATGGGAGCCGCCTGTTGACATGTCTGGGAGGATGTGTGTTGTGCAGACAGACTACATTGATTTGGACTTAAAACAAACATTTTAACATGATCTCAAAGTATATTAATTCCTAATTGTAAATCACTGTAATTTTTAACTGGTTAAGTGTCCTGAAGTAATACCACAAACCAACATTGTAAAACTCAGAGAACGTTGCTACTGCCAACTTCCGAATGCAAATTGTCTGCATGCACTCTTCACAAACATTTCTGAAAAGGATTCGGTTATAGTGCAGGAAACAAATCATTCTAAAAACTGCAAGAACATGTGCTTTTTTTGAGGCTTCTGGAGAATGAGCACATGGAACAGCTTATCTTGATCTATATTAATAACCTAGACTTTGGTGTAAAGGGTATAATTTCAAAATTTGTGGATGACACAAATCTTGGAAGTGTTATGAACTGTGAAGAGGATAGTGATAAACTTCAAGACAGGCCGGTGGAATGGGCAGAGAGGTGTGAAGTGATTCATTTTGGTAGGAAGAATGAGGAGAGGCGGTTCAAGAAGGCAGCTCACTATCACCTTCGCAAGGGCAATTAGGGATGAGCAATAAATGTTGGCCTAGCGAGCGATGCCCAAGTCCTACAAACGAGTAAAAAAAAAAATCATAGGAAGAGGCTTATAATTTTGCCAAAAAAGAGTAGTGGGCTTGAGAATTGGGATGATTTTAGAATTTTGCAAAGGAGGATCAAGAAATTCCTAAGGAAAGAGAAAAAAGAATGAGAGGGGACTAGCGAGAGACATGAAAACAGATTGTAAACATCTCTATAAGTATGTAAATAAGAGATTAGTGAAAATAAACATGGGCCCATTAGAGGCAGAGACAGATGCAATTATAATGGGGAATAAGGAAATGGCAGAGACATTAAACAAATACTTTGTATCTGTCTTCATGGTAGAAGACACAAAAAAATCCAGAAATAATGGGGCACCAAGGGCTTAGCGAGAATGAGGAACTTAAAGAAATCAGTATAAGTAAATAGTACTGGAGAAATTAATGGGACTAAATGGTGACAAATTCCCTGGACCTGATGACCTGCATCCTAGTGTTTTAAAAGAGGTCCTGTAGAGAGGGTGGATGCGTTAGTTTTGATCTTCCAGAATTCCTTAGATTCTAGAACAGTTCTCAGGGATTGGAAGGTAGCAAACATAATCTCGCTATTTAAGAAAGGAGGAAGAGAGAAAATGGGGAACTATAAGCCAGTTAACCTAACATCAGTAACAGGCAAAATGCTAGAATCTATTATCAGGGAAATGATAGCAGGGCACTTAGAAAATCATAATATGATTAAGCAGAGTCAACACGGATGTATGAAAGAGAAATCATGTTTGACAAATCTGTTAGTTTTTTGAGGATGTACCTAATAACATGGATAAGGGGGAACCAGTGGATGTGGTGCATTTGGATTTTCAAAAAGCATTTGGATTGGAGGTAATATATTGATGATTGGTTAATGGACAGAAAACAGAGGGTAGGAATAAAGGGGACATTTTCGGGTTGGCGGGCTGTCACTAGTCACTATTTTTTGAATGGGGAGATACTGGGAAATGCTTGCATTCAGGGGGATTTGGGTGTCTTTGTACATGAAACACAGAAAGTTAACATGTAGATACAACAAGCAATTACTTGGGCCTCAGATATTCCTAATCTATTAATGAGATAGATGAGGGGACTGTGTGTAACATATCCAAGTTTGCTGACAATACCAAGTTAGGTGGGAAAGTGAGCAGTGAGGACGCCGCGAAGAGGCTGCAGAGGGATATAGTCAAGTCAGGTAAGTGGGCAGAACATGGCAGATGGAATACAATGTGGCAAAGTATGAAGTTATCCACTTTGGCAGGAAAAATGGAAAAGCAGAATATTTTTTAAATGGTGAGATACTGGGAAATGCTTGCATTCAGAGGGATTTGGGTGTCTTTGTACACAAATCACAGAACGTTAACATGTAGGTACAGCAAGCAATTAGGAAGGAAAATGTATGTTAGCTTTTTATTACAAAGGGATTGGAGTAGAAGATTAAAGAAGTTTTAGTACAATTATACAAGGCATTTGTGAGACAACACCTGCATAACTGTGGATTTGAAGGAAAGATGTACTTGAAGGATAGACTGGTTCCTGGGATGAGGGGATTGTCCTGTGAGGAGAGATTGAGTAGACAAGGCCTATATTCCCTGGAGTTTAGCAGATTGAGAGGTGATGTAATTGAAATGCAGAATTCTGAAGGGACTTAACAGGGTCGATGCTGAGAAAATATTTCACCTGGCTGGGGAATCTAGAACACAGGGTTACAGTTTCAGAATAAAGGATCGGCCATTTAGAGCAGAGATGAGGAAAAAGTTCTTCACTCAGAGAGTGTGAATCTTTAGAATTCTCTATACCAGAGAGCTGTGGATACTCAGTCATTGCGTACATTCAAGACAGGTTGATAGATTTTTGGGTACTAAAGGAATTAAGGGATATTGGGATGGTGCAGGAAGGTGGAGTTGAGGTAGAAGATCAGCCATGATCTCGTTAAATGGCAGAGCAGTCCTGAAGCACCAAATGACCTACTCCTGCTCCTATTTCTTATGTTCTTATGCTACTTGCAACAATGACTTGGCACTAATTTCTTAGACTGGGTAACATATGTTAATTATTAATCTGTCATGCTACCATTAGATGTGTGTTTTCCTTTAACAGAAACCAAATAATATCATGATCCAGCACCAGAAACATGCAGTTAGTACCAAAAATCATTACAATATGTACCACCTACAGTCTGTAACCATACTCACAGCAGAACTGTTGCTGAAAATGAAATTAAAAATAAGCTTAAATCTTCTTCTTCTTCTTCTTCTTTGGCCTCCTTGTCTCGAGAAACAATGGGTAAGCACCTGGAGGTGGTCAGTGGTTTGTGGAGCAGCGCGTGGAGTGGCTATAAAGGCCAATTCCAGAGTGACAGACTCTTCCACAGGTGCTGCAGATAAAATTGGTTGTCGGGGCTGTTACACAGTTGGCTCTTTCCTTGCGCTTTTGTCTTTTTTCCTGGCAACTGCCAAGTCTCTTCGACTCGCCACACTTTAGCCCCGCCTTTATGGCTGCCTGCCAGCTCTGGCGATCACCGGGAACTGACTCCCACGACTTGTGATCAATATCACAGGATTTCATGTCGCGTTTGCAGACGTCTTTAAAGCGGAGACATGGACGGCCGGTGGGTCTGATACCAGTGACGAGCACACTGTACAATGTGTCCTTGGGGATCCTGCCATCTTCCATGCGGCTCACATGGCCAAGCCATCTCAAGCGCCGCTGGCTCAGTAGGGTGTATATGCTGGGAATGTTGGCCGCCTCGAGGACTTCTGTGTTGGAGATACGGTCCTGCCACCTGATGCCAAGGATTCTCCGGAGGCAGCGAAGATGGAATGAATTGAGATGTCGCTCTTGGCTGACATACATTGTCCAGGCCTCGCTGCCATAGAGCAAGGTACTGAGGACACAGGCTTGATACACTCGGACTTTTGTGTTCCATGTCAGTGCTCCATTTTCCCACATTCCCTTGGCCAGTCTGGACATAGCAGTGGAAGCCTTCTGCATGCTCTTGTTGAATTCTGCATCGAGAGACAGGTTACTGGTGATAGTTGAGCCTAGGTAGGTGAACTCTTGAACCACTTCCAGAGCGTGGTCACTGATATTGATGGATGGAGCATTTCTGACGTCCTGTCCCATGATGTTCGTTTTCTTGAGGCTGATGGTTAGGCCAAATTCATTGCAGGCAGTCGCAATTCTGTTGATGAGTCTCTGCAGACACTCTTCAGTGTTAGATGTTAATGCAGCATCGTCAGCAAAGAGGAGTTCCCTGATGAGGACTTTCCATACTTTGGTCTTCGCTCTAAGAAGGGCAAGGTTGAACAACCTGCCATCTGATCTTGTGTGGAGGAAAATTCCTTCTTCTGAACACTTGAACGCATGTGAGAGCAGCAGGAAGAAGAAGATCCCAAACAGTGTAGGTGCGAGAACACAGCCCTGTTTCACGCCACTTAGGATAGGAAAGGGGTCTGATGAGGCACCGCTATGCTGTATTGTGCCTTTCATATTGTCATGGAATGAGGTGATGATACTTAGTAGCTTTGGTGGACATCCGATCTTTGCTAGTAGTCTGAAGAGACCACATCTGCTGACGAGGTCAAAGGCTTCGGTGAGATCAATGAAAGCAACGTAGAGGGGCATTTCTCCTGTATCTGACGAAGGGAGAACAGCATGTCAATGGTGGATCTCTCTGCTCGAAAGCCACACAGTGCTAAATAAGCTTAAATATTAGATGATTATATCTATGATATATTAAAAGGCTTGTGTGTAGCACATCCTGTACACACCTCATTCACTCCCTGTACACTTCTTCTGTCACAATTTTAGGTCACTTTTGGTTGCCAGATAACTCAACTTACAAATAAAAAATTGTCAAGTAGCTACTAATAAGGAACTAGCAAGCGGGAGAGGCAAGCCAATAAAATTGATCAAAATATTTTTGAAGATGTTTTCCGCTACTACATCCTTTAGTTACTGTTCCTTGATCAATATCTCAACAGTCTTAGTCCAAACATGGGTAAAAGAGCTGAATTCCAGAAGTGAGGTGAGAATAACTGCCTTTGACATCAAGGCAACATTTGACTGAATGTGGCATCAAGGAGCCCGAGCAAAATTGAAGTCTATGGGAATCGAGGAAAACTCTCCACTGGTTGGAGTCATAGCTAGCACAAAGAAAGATGGTTGTGGTTATTGGAGGCCAATCACCTCAGTCTCAGATCATCATTGCATGTCTTCCTCAGGGTATCATCCTAGGTTCAATAATCTTTAGCTTACCTTACTCCCATACTCATACGATCAGAAGTGGGGATGTTCACTGATGATTGCGTGGTGCTCAGTTCCATTTGCAGTTCTGCAGCTAATGCAACAGTTCCTGCTCACATGCAGCAAGAACTGGTCAACATCATTTTGATCTTAGAGTAGGTTAAAGGGTCGGCACAACATCGTGGGCCGAAGGGCCTGTACTGTGCTGTACTGTTCTATGTTCTATGTTCTATGTTCTATGTTCTATCCATAACTAGACTGATAAATGGCAAATTACATTTGTGCCACACAAGTGCCAGGCAATGACCATCTTCAACAAGAGAGAGTTTAACAACCTCCCCTTGACACTTAACAGCATTGCCATGATGAATCCTCCACCATCAACATCCTGGAGTCAACATTGACCAGAAACTTAACTGGACCAGGCACATAAATACTGTGGCTATAAGAGCAGGTCAAAAGTTGGGTATTCTGCAGCAAGTAACTCATCTCATGACTTCCCACAGTCTGTCCACCACCTACAAGGCACAAGTCAGGAGCATGATGTAATAATCTCCACTTCCTAGATGAGTGCAGCTGCAACAACATAGAGGTTTGACATCATCCAGGAAAATGCAGCCCCCTTGATTGGCACCCCATCCACCGTCTTAAACATCCACTTTCTGCACTGTTGTGCCATCTACAAAATGCACTGTGGAAACTTGCCAAATCTTCTTCGGCTGCACCTTCCAAACCCATGACCTGTACCACTTAGGAGGACAAGGGCAGCAGGTGCATGGGATCATCACCACCTGCAAGTTCCTCTCCAAGTTACACATCATCCTGACTTGGAAATATATCGTTGTTCCTTTTGCTGTCGCTTGGTCAAAATCCTGTAACTCTCTACCTAACGGCACTGTGGGAATTCTTCAACTTCACTGCCTACAGCAATTCAAGAAGGCCACTCACCACCATCTTCTCAAGAGTAACTAGAAATGGGTAATAAATGACTGGCCTTGCCAGCGATGCCCACATCCCAAGAATGAATGAAGACAAATTAATTTTAATTATTGATGCAACTAATGAGTAAATATAATGCTGGGATATATATGGACAGTACAGTAGCAGACTAAAAAATAAAACACAGAAACTAGACTTCTGAAATAAGAACAGAAAATACAATTGTACCATCTATAATAACAACAGAAAAAGTTAGAAACACATACAGTGAATTTGTCAGTATCTGAAGAGAAAAAAAAAAGTTGTTCTAGTTTGGTTTAGTATTGTATCAGTTTGGCTCTACGCCGGTACTCGTTTTCCTTAACCAGAACATTGCATGTTCTAGCCCCACTCCAGGATTTAGATATTTAATTTCATTGTCGTACTTTATTGTAGTATTGAAGGATCACTACAGCGACAGATATGTCAGCTTTTGGATTACACTGAATCTTCACCTTCTTGTTCAGGTGGACGTAATAATCTTGTGACACTATCTGAAGAAGAGAGATTTTCCAGTGTCCCCTCTCTCAAACTAGATTGACTGGTCATTTTTTTGTTTCTTCACGGGACATGGGTGTCACTGGCATCTATTGTCTATCTCTATTTGCCCTTGAGAAGGTGGTGGTGAGCTGCTGTCTTGAACTGCTGCAGTCATATCATGTAGGTACACTCACAGTGTCGGGAGTTCCAGGGTTTTGACTCAGTGTCGATGAAAGAACGGTGATATATTTCCAAGTCAAGATGGTGTGTGACTTGAAGGGTAACTTGCAGGTCGTGGTGTTCCCACGTGCCTGCTGCATTGTTCTTATAGGTCATAGAGGTCGTGAGTTTGGAAGGTGCTGTCAAAGAAGCTTTAGCGAGTTGCTGCAGTGCATCTTGTAGATAAAACAGGGACTTGCATTTATATAGTATTTTTCACAACCTCAGGATGTTGCAAAACACTTTACAGACAATGAAGTACTTTGAAGTGTGGTCACTGTAGTAACGTAGGAAATGTGGCAGTCAGTTTTGCACGTCACCAGCTCCCACAAACAGCAATGTGATCATGACCAGATAATCTGTCTTTAGAGATTGGTTGAGGGATAAATATTGACCAGGACAGCCGGGATAACTCTTCTGTTCTCCTGTGTAATAGTGCCATGGGATCTTTTATGCCCAACTCAGAAAGCAAACAGTGCCTTAGTTTAATGTCTTATCTGAAAGACGGCACCTCTGACAATGCAGCACTCCCTAAGTATCGCACTGGAGTGTCAGCCTAGATTTTTATGTTCAAGTCTCTGGAGTGGTACATACTGCATCCATGGTGTGCTGGTGGTGAAGAGAGTGAATATTTAAAGTGGTGGATGGGGTGCTCATCAAGTGGGCTGCTTTGACCTGGAAGGTGTTGAGTGTTGCAGGAGCTGAACTTATCCAGGCAAGTGCTAAGTATTCCATCACACTCCTAAATTGTGCCTTGTAGAGGTTGGACAGGCTTTGGGAAGTCAGGAGGTGAGTTACTCAGCATAGAATTCCCAGCCTCTGACCTGCTCTTGTAGCCACAATATTTGTGTAGCTGGTCCAGTTACGTTTCTGGTGAATGGTAACTCCAATGGATGTTGATGGTGGGGAATTCAGCGATGGTAATGCCATTGAATGTCAAGGGGAGATGGTTAGATTCTCTCTTGTTGGAGATGGTCATTGTCTGACACTTGTGTGGCACAAATTTTACTTGCCACTTATCAGCCCAAGCCTAAATGTTGCCAAAGTCCTGCCGCATGCCAGCACAGACTGCTTCATTGCCTGTGGAATTGCAAATAGAACTGAACACTGTGCAATCAAGAGCAAACATCCCCAATTATGACCTTATGATGGAGGGAAGGTCATTGATGAAGCAGCTGAAGACGTTAGGTCTAGGACACTACCTTGAGGAACTCCTGCAGCAATGTCTTGGTGCTGAGATGATTGGCCTTCAACAACCATAACCATCTTCCTTTGTGCTAGGAATGACTTCAGCCAGTGCAGAGTTTCCTCAATGATTCCCATTGGCTTCAACTTTCCTAGGGCTTCTTGATGCCACACTCAGTCAAATGCTGCCTTAGTATCTGGAATTCCACTCATTTGCTGTTTGTGTAACCTTGCTGTGTGCAAATTGGCTGTCATGTTTTTTAAATAACAAAGAGAAGCAAACTTTAAAAATTGCTCATCGATTTGGGACTTCTTGAGAATGTGAAAGACACAGTAGAAATGCAAGTTCTTTCTTATGGGTTAACATTTCAAGGGAAGAACTGTTTCGATAAAGGTTTACATTTAGAATATTAATAGTTTCCATTATTGGATGTCTTTGTACCTGCTGTACGTATATCCAGCTTTCTCTGTTTTTATTGTCCATGTCTTAAGAATTTATGTTAAGATTTTATTGTACATTTTGCACACTGCAGATAACATTTTATTATTCCCTTCTAGAATAGGAAAATGTGATACTTTGGTGGTCCTGTCTCTCCACGTGTCATTCTGTCTGAGCCAATCTGAAAGAGGTCCAGCTAGCCAATGTTAACTTCAATTAACTTCACTTCCATATGAATGCTCCTGAGAGCATAAATTTCTTTATCTTTAAGAGTTTGATTTTGTTTAATACAATTCAAGAAGACAAGAACACTTCTGGGAATTTCAAAAGATTGTGAGTATCCTGAGCATTTTGTAGTTAGATTGTGAAATGCACTGACATTTCAACAACAACAGCAACAACTTGTGAGCTAAATTGGATTGTCTCTGAAATTGGGATTAGGAAGAATTGTGATGCGTGATTAAACCACACCCATTCAAAGTGATGCAGAACTTCATGCTGCCTGCTAATTATAATGGCTGACGTGCAACCCAGCACTGAGCATGCTGTTGGGTGACTGCACACCTCAGCAGGGTGCTAAAGTTCATGCGAGGCTAGCAGCACTTAAACTTTGCCTGCACTACTTAAAGCCAGGTTGCACCTCTTAAAGGCAAGGTGCATTCTGGCTGCAGAAGGGGCCGGAAGTAGTTACAGAAGAGTTGAAGAGCAGCAAGAACCTACAGAAATGGCACAACAGGCCAGAGAGCATACCCTGAGGTTCTCCAATGCTGCGCTGGAGACCATGATGCAGGAGGTGCAGAGGAGGAGAGAGGTTCTCTTCGCTCAGGAGGCCCTCCAGGAAGACGCCAAAAAGACAGTGACAGCAGATAGCCTTTGCAGTCAATGCCAGCAGTCAAGCCTCGAGGAGCTGGAAGCAGTGCCATAAGAAGTTTAATGACCTAACACAAGTGGTCAAGGTCAGTGAATGCATCTTCACATTCCAATTTCCTACCAACTGAACCATTAGCCTCACACAATGCTCCATTCACCACATCCCTTTTGACTACCAACATAAATTCTCTATCAACCACGACTCATGCCTCACATTCATAGCCTCACCTCACCCTCATGCACCTAGCACTGCTGCAAGCCTCAGACTCACATCACTGCCAGCCAATAAACTCTGGCAGGCACATCACCAAGATACATTGCACCACACTCATAGACACACTTCCTTCTCTCGCAGGAAAGGTGATCCATAATTGGCAGAAGCATCAGCTAACCAGCAGGGGGCAGGCACAGCTGCATGTGCTCACCCCAATGGAAGAGACAGTGCTGGCCCTCATTGGAGTGGCAGTCACTGAGGCCAAGGCCAGAGGCAGGGCTAAAACCATCATGGGTGACAGTATGTTGTTGCCTAATCTACCTTCTCACATCCCACTTCAACCAAATCCTGCAATCTGTTATGATTTAAAATCTGCAGATGGTGTAACGACGCCCCTCTTGCTTTTCTGCACTGTCCCTCGCCCCAACCTTTTTCCTTTCAAGTACCCGAGAATAGCTGTTTGACCAAGCAGTTGTGCAGGAGGCTGAAGCTCTAGGTGCAGAAGAGACTGATGAGGAATAAATCCTGGCACTGCATGTACTTTAGAGAGTAGCATAGAAGTGGGATCTGGATGTGGTGAGTCACTGAGCATGAATGGGCTGATGCCAGAGCAGGAGGAAAGGATAGTGCTGGTGCCAGCTCCCTGGAAGGTGAGGTCATGCACCAGTTCAGCTGCAGAGGACTCAAACAAGAACTTCAGTGGGGCGACGTACAGAAAGAGACTGAGGGGTATGCACACAGAAATACTTGGTGCATTGGTAGGCCCACTGTCACTGTAGAGGAGCATGGAGGAGGGCTTTCTGCAGAGCCTGGAGCCCATCTTTTCCAGTGTGAAAGTGGTGGCGAACTCCCTGAGAACACTTGTGGAGCCAACCACAATGCTGCATCTGATGGTCGTGTCTCAGTTTCCATTCTGGCACAAGCAGAATCCACCTAATGTCTGAGAGCTGTCATAGAAGCTCAGACCAAGGCCATGAAATCATAGCTTGTTGCCATCATGTCTATGGATACCAGTGGTCAAATGGCTTTTCAGGGTCGCACAGTACACTAGCAATCTGTCCTCCAACAGATTACTGGGATTGTTAAGGCAGTGCCCTGGCCGAGTGGCAGTGGCTCTATGGAACCTGAACATGCAGCCCTCTCTCAGGATGACAGTGTTTTCCCTCCCCCCACTGCCACTTGGCCAGGGATTGTTAAGGCAGAGCCCTGGCCAAGTGGCAGTGGGGGGAGGGAAAACACTGTCATCCTGAGAGAGGGCTGCATGTTCAGGTTCCACAGAGCCACTGCCACTCGGCCAGGGCACTGCCTTAACAATCCCAGTAATATGTTGGAGGACAGATTGCTAGTCTACTGTGCGACCCTGCAAGGTGGAGTGGCAGTGGCTCTGTGGAACATGAACATGCTGCCCTCTCTCAGGATGACAGTGTTTGTCCTCCCACTACTGCCACTCCACCAGTGCCCTTGCAATTTTCTCTCCGCCAGCCTGCCCAGATTGCTGTCACCTATGTCAAGGTTGTGCTGTCCAAAACCAGGCCTTCTAGGCCTAGAGCTGCTCGAGGGCATCCTGTAAGGCCATCTTCAGTCTCCCCCAGTGAAAGTCAGCAGCCCTCCACTAGCCATGGTGCAGCCACTCGGATAACATTGTGTAAGAGCTTTAGGCCTGGCAAAGGTACCCACAAGACAGGCATTAAGGAGCTGCACAAGGATGATTAGTAGAATTGTGTATGGCTTGTTGGATGTTTTGTTGCGTAAAGTTTGTACAGAATGGCTATTTTATAGTTGCTTTCATTTCAGGACTTTGGCTAAGAGGACACTGTGATGGTCTATAACTGAGGAATGGTAATGCGTGTGACTGTTGGCCAATGTGATTCTGGGATGGTGTTCAGGGGAATCAGAGTTGGATTAGGTGCTCACAGGCAGCTTGCCCAGAACATGGATGTGCCGGCTGCCTCCTCCCTTCCTCCTCCTCCTGTTCCTTCTCCTCCTCCTCCGCTTGCTCCTGCTCCTTCTCCGCCACCCCCTGCTCCTTCTGCTGTTCCTCCTCCTCCTTCTCTTCCACCTCCTCCTGCTCCTGCTCCTTCTCCTGAAGTCTTTGTTGAATTTGTAGTGGCAAGAGCTGTGCCCTCATGGTTGCCAGGTTGTGGAGCACACCACCACAAGTTGGGACACCCACTCCGGCGAGTACTGGAAGGCTCCTCCAGAGCAGTTGAGGCAAGAGGACCATCACTTCCTCGTCCCATTCATCTAACTGATGGCGTTCCTCGGGGCAGCTGTCTGTCATTATATGAGTGCTAGTTATGTGCGGTTGGGCTGAAGAGCGGAGTCATTAGCCAGGTGCAGAGTGGATAGCCCTGGTTGCCCAGCAGCCACCCGCTGGCTTGACATGGTGGCTGAAAGATTGTTGGAACAGCAGACTGGCACAGGCTGAAACCCTCATGGCAATTGCCAGGAAAGCAGGCACTCACCAGCATGATTCGCAGGGAACGGTCTCACACCTGTTGCACTTTCAGCAAGTGGTAACTTTGCAGTTCTGGTACATGTCAGCATTGAATTGTAGGGCCCACAAAGCCTTGTGTATGCAGTCGATGGCACCCTGCAGCATTGGGAAACCGCTATCCTGGCAAAGCCATGTGCATGTTCCACCTGCTTCTCTCTGTTCAGAGGGAACACAATTAAATCTCTTCTCCTGGCATAAAGAGCCTCTGTCACTTCCAGGATACAGTGATGGATGGCAAACTGTGAGAGGTTAACTATGTCGCTCCTTTCAGCCTGGAAGGCACATGACGGTTAGAAGTGAGGGCACAGCCACCATCACTGACATCGCTGTCCTCACCCTGCTTTGAGGTTGCAGGTCCGGTTCCAGGAGGTGGCAAAGTTCTGTGAACATCTCCTTCGTGAAGCATAGCCGCCGAACCTGACTTCAGTGCAGGTAGGAAAAATGTTCCTTGAAAGACCCTCCTGCTGAGAGCCCTTCTCTCCCTCTTCCTCTTCCCTAAGTGAACAGCATGTCTTCTTCTTTGCTGCCTCTGCACCATCTCTCTCATGTGCTGCAAGCCAAGGGGCACCCATGACTGGTAGCAAATGGTGTCCCCAGAGTTCTTGCAGTAGCAACCAATGCCTTCCCTGCATGCAACACCTCTCCCTGCAGTCTTTAACAACTTTAAGCGATGCCTCCAAACACCCAGCATTTCCACAAACTCATCAGAGAAAGTAATAAGCAACTAACCTGCAAGTTGGGTGATGATGCCTTTAAATAGCACTGCTGGGAGTCCTTCCTGCTGCTGAATGCATGTTCAGCTGTGTGTGTTTAAGAGATGGAATTAACTAGCTCAGCAAGGTTGAAAATGCCAATGCTTGTGTCAATTCAGCATTCAGTGCAACTGACATCATAATCTGCTTATTCTGCATACTTTCGGCACATACTCACAATGTCTGCTAATGGCCTCACCAAGATGGTAATGCCCGTGGGCCGTGCCAGAACTGGATGAAGGTGGGACAGATGCCATTTGGTTTCTAAACTTGCACCTGTTGCGCTGAAGCTACTGGCACTATGGAATCGAATTTTGCAGCCCTTGTATTTATATAGCTCCTTTAAAGGTAGTAAAATGACCCAAGATGCTTTACGGGGCATTATAAAACAAAATTTGACAATATGCACCATAAAGAGATATTAGGACAGATGATCAAAAGATTTCTCAAAAAGGTATGTTTTAAGGTGCGTCTTAAAGAAGGAGAGTGAGGTAGAGAAGCGGAAAGGTCTAGGGAGGGAATTCCAGAGTTTAGGGCCCAGACAGCTGAAGGTACAGCCACCAATGGTGGAGCGATTAAAATTGGGGAAGTGCAAGAGGCCAGAATTACAGATATCTCATAGGGTTGTGGGGTGGAAGAGATTACAGAGATAGAGAAGGGTGAGGCCATGGAGTGATTTGAAAACAAGGTGACAATTTTAAAATCAAGGCATTGTTAACAGGGAGCCAATGTAGGTCAGTGAGCACAGGGGTGATAAGTGAACCAGACGGTGCGAGCTAGGTCACTAGCAGTAGAGTTTTGGATCATCTCAAGTTTAGGGAGGG
Organism: Heterodontus francisci; assembly: GCF_036365525.1. Taxonomy (NCBI): domain Eukaryota; kingdom Metazoa; phylum Chordata; class Chondrichthyes; order Heterodontiformes; family Heterodontidae; genus Heterodontus; species Heterodontus francisci. The sequence goes on along the minus strand of NC_090380.1, from coordinate 75,049,733 downwards.
TATGACGTGGGAAACCAACTAGGAGTGCATTAGAATAGTCAAGTCTATAGTTAATAAAAGCATGGATGAGGATTTCAGCAGCAGAAGAGCTGAGGCAGGGGTGGAGTCGGACAATTTTACAGAGGTGGTCTTCGTGATGGCACAGTTAGATTCACAGCTGGAGAGCTGCCTGCCAGGTTGTGAGAACAACGCTTGTTCATCATTAGCTCAACTGGAATTTCTGTTGCAATCTGATACATGTTGAAGGAGAAGGTAACTGCTGGTAATTAACAGGAAATATGTGGATCAGCTCCACATGTTCAATTCTACAAACCTTGCTTTTTAAAGAATTCATTTTCACAAGAGCCTGGACATTTGTATACGCCTGTTTTTGTGCCAGAAATTGTTGGTGAGCTCAGCTGTGTGCATCTGTTGTATCTCCTGAAGCAAGTTTCCAGTGCACTGGCGTCCAATTTGGACAGCTTGCCTCACCAATAAGTGTCGCAGGCAGAATTCAGGAAGAGGAAGTCTCACCAAGATCCTCTCTCTTCCTGGGTGTACCTCAAAGCTGTTATTACCACTTTATCTGGCACAGTAACGTAATGGCTATGTTACTGGACTAATAATCCTGAGAACTTGAATTCAAATCCCCCCCACAGGTGATTAAGAATTTGAATCCTATTTTTTAAAAAGTCTGGTATCGGTAAAAATGACCTTGAAGATGTCAGATTGTTGCAAAAACCTAACCGGTTCAACCATTTCCATTAGGGAAGGGAAACTGCCATCCACATTTGGGTCTGGCCAAATGCAAATCCAATTCCAAACCAATGTGGTTGATTCTAAACTGCCCTTCAAGGTGGTCTAGCAAGCCACTGAGTTGTAACAATTGTATACACAACCGTTTATGAAGGGGATCCACCATCACCTACTCAAGGCAAATAGAGATGCCTTATCACTGAAGCCAACATCCTGAGAATGAATTGGATGGGATCCTAGCATAGAATCTAGCAATAACTAGTTAAAGCAATTTTATTTTTTTATCTGTTGATCATCCTGACGATTTCAGGAAAACTGATTTTAATCCTTAATGCTAATTCAACCTCATCTTATTGATTGAGTTATACAATGATCAAAGAAAAATAGGGATGTAATAACGGAGAAATAAGTTAGACTATAAAAATGATATAATAGCAATCTATGTACACTCTGAGATAGGATCATTTATTGGCAATGTAGCAACATGGATTAGTGATAAGTCTGTTCCATAAGAGACCTATGGACAGAGTGGAAACATCGCAAACAGCTATTTAATGCAGTCCAAGTATTTTGGCAACTGAGCAAAACTGAAGATAATAAACGTCAGAGAAATATTTATGGGACAGTAGATGGAGAATTTCCAATTCCCTGCATGGCAATCAAAGCCATAGCATCTGCTATCTGCGTTAAAGGTCAAGCTAGTGGGAGTTCTCTTTTCATGTAACACTTTGTTTCTTGCATATCTTTTCTTTTTGTACCGTGTTTGTCAAATTGTTAACTGTTTTGAATCACTGGCTGGTTAGCACTGTGTAGGACATTGAAAGTGTTGTTCAGTCATTTGCTTTCACTGAAAACCCATGTGTCTGTACCAAAGGCAAAAAGGAAAGTTACATGGTTGTGTGCCTGCAGCAGTTGATATAATATGGTGTAACTGGAAGCAGTTTGAGGTCGCCTACACCATTCAGATTTTAAACCCCATTCCACATGTTTAAGTGAGGTCTTCGAATTCCTGATCATTAGTAAATAACTTATGTTAAAGTTCCTGCTTTTGTTTTCAGGATGTCTCATAGATTAACAAAGCTGCGTGGGAAAAACATTTGGTCAGTTTAATGTATTTTTTCTCCCCTTTCATTCTAACAATACTCACCTCCACTAATGTGTTGGCTCTTTTGGCCTACAGATCTTTCGGCACTAACTGGTCATTTTCACATGTGAATTGTTAACAGATTACCATTACAGCCAGAGTTACTGCTGTCATCACCTGACATCCACACATAGACATCTCCAACAGGAATTGGGATTGGGAATTCTAGCTGATTTTTCTTCCTCTCTAGCCCAGGACTAATGTAGCCAATTATAGTGTCTTATCTACTTCCCTGGTTAACATTAGGAAATGCAGCACAAAGAAAAGAAAAAAGATAGACTTGCAGTTATATAGCACCTTTCACAACCTTAGGATGTCCCAAAGCCCTTTACAGCCAATGAAGCAGTTTTGAAGTGTATCACTGTTGTAATGCAGGAAGCGAGGCAGCCAGTATGCACGCAGCATGCTCCCACAAACAGCAATGTGATAATGACCAGATAATCTGTTTCTGTGTTGTTGATTGAGCGATAAATATTGTCCAGAACACCAGAGATAACTGGCCTGCTCATCTTCAAAATAGTGCCATGGGATCTTTTAAGTCCACCTAAGAGGGCAGATGGGACCTCGGTTTAATGTGTCATAATGAAAGACTGCACCTCCAACAGTGCAGTACTCCCTCAGTACTGCTCTGGAGTGTCAACCTAGATTTTGTGCTCAAATCTCTTCTGATGCAGCGGTGAGAGTGCCACCAACTAAGTCACAGCTGACATTCAATTTCAGACTATCTAGGCCTATTTGACTCATCTACTCACTGCCTTAACCAGCTGAGTCATCAAGGAGCCTTTTTTGGCCCATTTAACTACAGAGATTGATTAGTTCCTAATCTGCAGCATTTAAACATCAGTTAAAATAACCCCAAAACCAAACTAATAGTTAATTAAACAATTTTAATTAGATTTTTCCTAGAGAGTGAATTTATCTGTTCTTGTTTAATTATGTAGGAGCTGAAAGAAAATTATCTGAGGAAGCACTTTATAACTAACCCAATGATACGGTGTGGTGAGACTATTTTTATTCTTCCGTAGGATGTGAGCATTTCTGGCAAGGCCAGCATTTATTGCCATCACTTTTTCTATTCTAAAAACCTTGTTCCTGAAGGATGATGCTGGAGCCAATCATTACTCAAAAATCACAAACATATAGCTTGTTACTCAAACCTCCACTCCGTTTCAGTAAGTATCTCTTTGTATGTGCTCAGATAAGACCCTTTTTTTAAATTTAGAGATACAGCACTGAAACAGACCCTACAGCCCACCGAGTCAGTGCTGACCAACAACCACCCATTTATACTAATCCTACATCACCTACTACATCCCCACCATTCTCCTATCACCTACCTACACTAGGGGCAATTTACAATGGTCAATTTACCTATTAACCTGCAAGTCTCTGGCTGTGGGAGGAAACCGGAGCACCCAGCAGAAACCCACACAGTCAGAGGGAGAACTTGCAAACTCCACACAGGCAGTACCCAGACCAGAACCCAGGTTACTGGAGCTATGAGGCAGCAGTGCTAACCACTGCACCATTGTACCACCCTAATTAGCAGCCTCCACTTGCATATAATTAAACACAATTGATATACAATTAACAGATTCCCTTCCTTCTCTTCAAATAAAACTGAGAGTTTAACATGCACAAACAACATTTTAAAACAAATTCAAGATAAATTCCATATTCTGTACAAAGTATTACAGTGTGAGATGCCCCTCCTCCAGGGCCCTTAACAATTTCTTTGTACAAACAATTTTTTTGTAAAACAGATAGTTAATGACTTGCATCTATCCATTTAATTTTGGAGATTTTCTTTCTCTCCAACATTTGTTTCAATCCAGCGAAGTTAGTCCGTAACTTTTTGGCACTCACTTTTTGTAATGTGTACATTATCCCACAAGGAATGATCCCACATAACATCCAATGGGTATCTTACCTTCAGTATGCCCCTTGTACAGAATCCTACCTAAAATATTTGAGAAAAAGAACTTCATATCCACTGCCTCCACAAGAGCCAGTGTTTCCACAGCTAAAGTACTTTTAACAATTCTTTTTATTTTCTTAGCTTCCCAAGCTAAAAGACATTTCTCATTTTCACCTATCAGAAATATTATGAAACCAGCTGCACTCAAATAACCATCAGGAAGGTTAAGATGTGAAGTATCACGAAAAATGACCAGTTTCATATTAATTTGGGTCACCGAAGGCTAGGATCTTAAGTAGGCATTTCTCCAGATTTAATTTTTTAATGTTTTATTTGCCCTTAAGCGTTCTCACCTTTTGGCTGTTTCATTGTAGAACTTAACTCCAACACATCAAAACTAACACCTAGTCTAATCTGAGTGCACAACCAATTTAATTGACCAATCAAGCTTTGCAATTGCTCTGTCTCTTCTTTAGATAGATCATCATCTTTCTGTGATGACCCAGCATGATTAACAAGGATGGGAATAATACACACTAAATAGGATTGTTGATTTAAAGTTTTTCCAGACTTACTCTGCTTAAAGTTTAAACCAATATATTTAAAATCCCCACAAGCCTGACTCCCGATCTTAAATTCGACTCAACTCTTATTAATAACGCATTTTTCAAATTCCGCAGTACCACCCCACAAGAAATCATCAACATGTATCATGACGATGCCTGAAACTTTCCCTTTATGATACCCGTAAAACATTGCGGGATCTGCTTTTAGTTGAACATAACCAATTTTCAACTAAACAGATCTCACTGAGAAATACCAAACCCTATAAGCATCATTAAGGCCATGCACGCCTTTGTTTAATTTCCATAGTTTTCCTTCTGCAGTTGCTGCTTCTTTAGGCGGTTTCAGAAACACTTCTCTCTGAAAAGTATCATCCTGCAGAAATGCGACATTTATGTTGAACGATCTACACTCCAATGAATATATGGCCAAAAGAGCTAAAAAGATTTTCAAGATTACTTTTCCCACTATGGGAGAATCCATTCTAACGTCTATATCACCCAGCTGCTCTTCAAAACGCCTAGCAACTAGCCTCTCTTTAATCTTGCAAGTCACATCTGCAAGGACGTTTCCAGTACAAGCCTAATACCCCAGAATAGGTACCAAACTCTCTCCAGCTCTCTAATTCCTTTTGTTTTGGCTCTCTTATTAGTTTATCCTCAAGTTCATTGGCAGCCACTAAATCTTCAAGGTCATGAGGACTTCTGCTTCTAGTTATATTGCGAGACTGTTTGTTAGCCTTCATTTCATTGTGTAATCAGTCCAAACTAGCACTTCGATGTCATTCGGGACTACTACTATAAGATCTCCTTATCACACTATTGGAGGTTCTTTCTCCAGTATGTGATCGTTTCTTGGCGCATGCGTCACTTCCAGACCCACTATTAGAACTGTACTGCACTTTTTTATGCTTCACTCTTCCACATTGCAGGTGGTGGTGTTGTCAAGCGTCTGCTGCCCTTGTCGTTCTAGGTGGCAGAGGTCACAGATTTGGAAGGTGCTGTTGAAGGAAGCTTGGTAAGTTCCTGCAGTACATCTTGTAGATGGTACACACTGCTGTCACTGTGCACCCGTGGTTAAGGAAGTGAATGTTTAAGTTGGTGGATGGGTTGCCGATCAAGTGGGCTGCTTTGTCCTAGAAGGTGTTGAGTTTCTTGAGTGTTGTTGGAGCTGCACTCATCCAGGCAAATGGAGAGTATTCCATCACACTCTTGACTTGTGCATTGTGAATAGTGGACAGGCTTTAGAGAGTCAAGAAACACGTTACTCGCCGTAGAATTCCCAGCCTCTGACCTACTCTTGTAGCCATTATAGCCGAGGTATGTCCTGTCCACAAAAAACAGGACAAATCCAATCCAATATACAGTATTGGTCTCCTTACTTAAGGAGGGATATACTTGCATTGAAGGCAGTTCACAGAGAAGTTTGACTAGGTTGATTCCTGGGATGAAGTGGCTGTCTATGAGGAAAGGTTGAGCAGGTTGGGTCTGTAGTCATTAGAGTTTAGAAGAATGAGAGGTGATTTTATTGAAACATATAAGATTTTGAGGGGACTTGACAAGGTGTATGCTGAGAAGATATTTCCACTTGTGGGGGAATATCGAGAGCTCCTGGCATGCTCTCCTGCACTCCTCATTAAACCAAGGTTGATCCCACGGCTTGATGGTAATGGTAGAGTGAAGGATATGCTGGGCCATGAGGTTACAGATTGTGGTTGAATACCATTCTGCTGCTGCTGATGGCCCACTGCGCCTCATGGATGCCCAGTTTTGAGTTGCTAGATCTGTTCTGAGTCTATCTCATTTAGCAAAGTGGTAGTTTTTAGTGTGACACAATATGATGGATGGTATCCTCAGTGTGAAGATGGGACTTTGTCTTCACAAGGACAGTGTTCACTTCTAACAATACTGTCATGGACAGAAGCATCTGCGACAGGTAGATTAGTGAGGGTGAGGTCAAGCAGGTTTTTCCCTCTTGTTGGTTCCCTCACCACCTGCTACAGGCCCAGTCTGACACCTATGTCCTTCTGGACTTGGCTAGCTCGGTCAGTAGTGGCTCTACTGAGCCACTCCTGGTGATGGACCTTAAAGTTCCCTCCCCCATCCACCCAGAGTACATTCTGTGCCCTTGCTACCCTCGTTGCTTCTTCCATGTGGTGTCCAACATGGTGCACTGAGGGGGTGGAGGAGTGGGTGCAGTAGGTGGTAATCAGCAAGCAGTTTCTTTGCCCGATTTGACCTGATGCCATGAAACTTCATGTTGAGGACTCACAGGGCCACTCCCTCCCTACTGTATATCACTGTGCCACCACCTCAGGTGGGTCTGGCCCTCCTGGCACAGGGATGGAGATGGAGGAGTCTGGGACCTTGGCTGTGAGGTATGATTTGGTGAGTATGACTACGTAAGACTGTAGATGACTAGTCCTCAGACGTTAGCGAGGAGGGCTTTTCAGGGTTGATAGGGATGGTTTTGTCATGTCATTTCCAGTTCCTGAGTTGATGCCAGGTGCTTCATCCAGTTTTATTCTTTTTCAACTTTTCTTTGCAGTTTCGTACAACTGAGTGGCTTGCTAGGCCATTTCAGAGTCAACTCTATTGCTGTCGGTCCGGAGTCACACATAGGCCAGACTGGGTAAGGATGGTAGATTTCCTTTAAAAGGGCATTAGTTGAACCAGATGGTTTTTTATGACAATCCAGTAACTGCATTAATTCCAGATTTATTAATTAATTGAATTTAAATTCCACCAGCTGCCATGGTGGGATTTGAACTCTTGCCCCGAGAGCATTAGTCAGGGCCTTTGGATTACTAGTCCAGTAACATTACCACCACACCATTGTGGGAGTGAAAGCCAAATATTTTCCAGGAAGGTAAATAGGTATGAAAATATAAAGCATTATAATTTTTCACTCCTTGATGATTGACCATGGAAACGTTTATGGAGGGGCCTAGGAACTAGTCATTTGCCCAATCTCTTGAGTGCTGTGAGTAAACCAAAGAAGGAAAATACAAACAATATATAAATAGATTAAAATATCAAACTAAAATTTAAGTATAATTGTAGCATAATAGAAATCAACTCAAAAGTTTGTGAACAGTAAGTGAAGCACTGCTTCTATACACACACTGACGAGCATGCTTATAGACATGCATGCATGCACACAGACTTTATAGAGTAGATATAAAATAAACGGAAGTATCAATATTTTATTCGTAAAATAAGGCTGCATTTTGCTTATATAATTTGAGTAATTGTACATAAGAATATAGAAATACTACACCAGTAATAATGGTTAATACTTTGTGAATACAGAGTAGGGTTAAATTGAACAATGACAATGTTAAAAAAAAGCTTTGAGAAAAAGGTCTTTCAGATCATGAAATCCACTCCATCCACATACCCATGCATTTCCCTTATGATGGATTTGATCTAAGTCGCAGGATCAAATTAGAAAATCAAATAATGGATACATTTATTCTGATCCTAAGACAGATAGGAATAAAGGAATTACATAGGGTCAAAGTGGAGAAGGATTGTTCAAATGCATCCAATGCTGCTTCCCACAGCAGAATATATTTCTGGCACAACAAGGAGAGTAGCTTTGCTTGAGTTAGTTCTGAGCAATGAAGTGGGGCAATTAACCAGTGTGACAATTGGAAAATAGTAACCACAACATAATTAGTTCAAGGTGCAGTCAAAAAAGATAATGAGGAGTTAAGGGTATTGGACTAGAAAAAAGCAAAGTTCTGTAAGATAAAAAGAAATATGCCCCAATTATCTGGCAGAAAAGTGAGCAAATATCGACAAATCAACAGTGGGTGAAAAAGGGGTGCATCATGGTACAGAGTTCCGTGGATAACTAAAGATTAAAATGTTCAACATGGAGGCATGTGATAACATTAGAACTGCCGGTATTAAAGATAATCATGAGGAACAATTTGCAACTGCTTCATCACTGACCTCTCCTCCATCATAAGATGTTTACTGACACTTCCATATGTTTAGCTCTATTCACCATTCCTCCAGTAATAAAGCAACCTATATTATCATCCTGTCTTAGGCTGACACGTGGCAGGTAACATTTATACCACATAAGTGCCAGGCAATGACCATCTTGAACAGTCGTCTCCCCTTGTCTTTCAGTGGCACCATCATTGCCTGCTCCCCCAGTCGCATTATCTTGGAGTTCATTATTGACTAGAAGCTGACTTGGACCAGATACTCTGGAACATAGGAACATAGGAAGATAGGAACAGGAGTAGGCCATTCAGCCCCTCAAGCCTGTCCCGCCATTCAATGAGATCATGGCTGATCCGCAGCCTAACTCCATATACCTGCCTTTGGCCAATATCCCTTAATATCTTTGCTTAACAAAAATCGATCTATCTCAGATTTAAAATTAACAACCGTTCTAGCTTCAACTGCTGTTTGTGGGAGAGAGTTCCAAACCTCTACCACCCTTTGCGTGAAGAAGTGCTTCCTAACATCTCTCCTGAATGGTCTGGTCCTAATTTTTAGACTGTGCCCCCTAGTTTTAGAATCTCCAACCAGTGGAAATAGTTTATCTTTATCTAGCCCGTCTTTTCCTGTTAATATCTTGAAGACTTCGATCAGATCACCCCTTAACCTTCTAAATTCTAGCGAAAACAGGCCTAATTTGTGTAATCTCTCCTCGTAACTTAACACCTGTAGTCCAGGTATCATTCTTGTAAACATACGTTGCACTCCCTCCAAGGCCAGTATATCCTTCCTAAGGTGTGGTGCCCAGAACTGCTCACAGTACTCCACGTGGGGTCTAATCAGGGTTTTGTACAGCTGCAGCATAACCTTTGTGTCTTTATACTCCAATCCTCTGGATATAAAGGCTCGCATTCAATTAGCCTTTTTGATTATTTTCTGCACTTGCTCGTGGCATTTTAAAGATCTATGCACCTGAACCCCCAAGTCTCTTTGGACATCCACTGTACTTAACCTCTTCCCATTTAGAAAGTACCCTGCTCTATCCTTTTTTGGTCCAAAATGGATAACCTCACACTTGCCCGCATTGAAATCCATCTGCCACAGTTTTGCCCACTCACCTAGTCTGTCAATATCTCTTTGCAATTTTATGCTATCATTTAGACTGTCTACAATGCCGCCTAACTTTGTATCCTCAGCAAATTTGGATATATGACTTACTATGCCATCATCCAAGTCGTTAATGAATAATGTGAATAATTGAGGCCCCAACACAGATCCCTGCAGGACGCCACTAGTCACATCCTGCCAATCAGAGTACTTACCCATTATCCCCACTCTCTGTCACCTACCACTCAACCAACTTCCTAACCATGTCAATAATTTGCCCTCAACTCCAAGGGCTTCTACCTTAGTTACCAGTCTCTCATGTGGGACCTTAACAAATGCCTTCTGGAAGTCCATATAAATAACATCCATAGACATTCCCCTGTCCACTACCTTAGTCTCCTCTTCAAAAAATTCAATGAGATTTGTCAGGCATGACCTTCCGGTCATGAATCTATGCTGGCTGTCCCTGATTAACTGAAATTTTTCTAGGTGTTCAGTCACCCTATCCTTGATTATAGTCTCCAGCAGCTTGCCCATCAGAGATGTCAGGCTAACTGGTCTGTAATTTGCTTGGTTCCCCCTTTCACCCTTCTTAAAAAGTGGAGTGACATGTGCAACTTTCCAATCCAGAGGGACCACTCCTGAATCTAGGGAACTCTGAAAGACTATAGTTAGGGCATCTACAATGTGCTCCCCTACTTCCTTTAACACCCTCGGAAGGAAACTGTCAGGTCCTGGGGATTTCTCACTCTTTAGTTCCATTAATTTCATTGTTACTGATGTTTTACTTACGTTAATTGTATGAAGTCCCTGTCCCCTCTGCAATGAGTGGCTCACGTTCTGACTCTTCAAAGTTTCTCCTTGCTCATGGCACAAAAGTAGAAGATTTGGCACCTAGTCAGGAGGGCTATAAAAAACTTTAGAAAGACAGGAGGCAGGAGGCAGATACAATTTAATTTCTTTTTATTCATTTGTGGGCTGTGGGCATTGCTGGCAGGGCCAGAAGATGGTGGTGAGCCACCTTGTTGAACCACTGCAGTCCATGTGATGTAGGTACACATAGGGCTGTTAGGGAGGGAGTTCCAGGATTTCGACACAGCAACAGTGATGGTTCGGCAATATAACAATTTAATAATCTCTTTCCACAGATGCTGCCAGACCTGCTGAGTGAATCCAGCATTTCTTGTTTTTGTTTCAGATTTTCAGCATCCGCAGTATTTTGCTTTTATTATATTAATATAGCAATTTAATATGCTGGCCTCCGACACCGGAAACACCAGAGGAATGTATGATGGCATTAAGAGAGCTTTTGGGCCAACCATCAAGAAGATTGCCCCCCTCAAGTCTAAATCAGGGGAAACGATCACTGACCAATGCAAGCAAATGGATCACTGGGTGGAGCACGACCTAGAACTGTACTCCAGGGAGAATGATGCCACTGATACCGCCCTCAATGCAGCCCAGTCTCTGCCAGTTGTGGATGAGCTGGACGAACAGCCAACAAAATTGGAACTCAGTAATGCCATCGATTCTCTAGCCAGTGGAAAAGCCCCTTGAAAGGAGGGCATTACCTCTGAAATAATCAAGAGTGCCAAGCCTGTTATACTCTCAGCAGTCCATGAACTGCTTTGCCTGTGCTGGGATGAAGGATCAGTACCAAAGGACATGCACAATGCCAATATCATCACCCCCTATAAGAACAAGGGTGACCATGGTGACTGCAACAACTACCGTGGAATCTCCCTGCTCAGCGTAGTGGGGAAAGTCTTCGCTCGAGTCATTTTAAACAGACTCCAGAAGCTGGCTGAGCCTATCTACCCTCAGGCACAGTGCAGCTTTCAAGCAGAGAGATCCACCATTGACATGCTGTTCTCCCTTTGCCAGCTACAGGAGAAATGCTGCGATCAACGGATGCCCCTCTACGTTGCCTTCATTGATCTCACCAAAGCCTTTGACCTCATCAGCAGACGTGGACTCTTCAGAATACTAGCAAAGATCGGATGTCCACCAAAGTTACTAAGTTTCATCACCTCATTCCTTGACAATATGAAAGGCACAATTCAGCATAGCGACGCCTCATCAGACCCCTTTCCTATCCTGAGTGGTGTGAAACAGGGCTGTGTTCTCACACCTACACTGTTTGGGATTTTCTTCTCCCTGCTGCTCTCACATGCGTTCAAGTCTTCAGAAGAAGGAATTTTCCTCCACACAAGATCAGGTGGCAGGTTGTTCAACCTTGCCCATCTTAGAGCGAAGACCCAAGTACAGAAAGTCCTCATCAGGGAACTCCTCCTGCTGACGATGCTGCTTTAACATCTCACACTGAAGAGTGTCTGCAGAGTCTCATCGACAGGTTTGCGGCTGCCTGCAACGAAGTTGGCCTAACCATCAGCCTCAAGAAAACAAACGTCATGGGACAGGATGTCAGAAATGCTCCATCCATCAATATCGGTGACCATGCTCTGGAAGTGGTTCAAGATTTCACCTACCTAGGCTCAACTATCACCAGTAACCTGTGTGTCGATGCAGAAATCAACAAGCGCATGGGAAAGCCATCCGCTGCTATGTCCAGACTGGCCAACAGGGTGTGGGAAAATGGCGCACTGACACAGAACACAAAAGACCGAGTGTTTCAAGCCTGTGTCCTCAGTGCCTTGCTCTACGGCAGCGAGGCCTGGACAACATATGTCAGCCAAGAGCGATGTCTCAACACATTCCATCTTCACTGTCTCCGGAAAATCCTTGGCATCAGGTGGCAGGACCGTATCTCCAACACAGAAGTCCTTGAGGCAACCAACATCCCCAGCATATATGCCCTACTTAGCCAGCAAGCTCGTCACTGGTATCAGACCCACCGGCCGTCCATGTCTCCACGTTAAAGACGTCTGCAAACGCGACATGAAGTCCTGCGATATTGACCACAAGTCGTGGGAGTCAGTTGCCAGCGATCGCCAGAGCTGGCACACAGCTATAAAGGTGGGGCTGAACAGAGGCGAGTCAAAGAGACTTAGCAGTTGGCAGGAAAAAAGACAGAAGTGAAGGAGACAGCCAACTATGTAACAGTCCCGACAACCAATTTTATCTGCAGCGCCTGTGGAAGAGTCCGTCACTCTAGAATTGGCCTTTATAACCGCTCCAGGTGCTGCTCCACAAACCACTGACCACCTCTAGGCGCTTACCCATTGTCTCTCGAGACAAGAAGGCCAAAGAAGAAGATGGTAAGCATGAGGAATTTGTAAGAGTAAAAATAAGGAATTAGAGTATGCATTTAATTGAAAGATGTTGAGAAAATTGAATAAACCTTAGAGATTCAAATACATAATTCCCTGAAAGTGTAAGTGGAGATTGCTAAAGCATACAATGAGAACAATAGAATGTTGTGTTTGATAAATAGGGACATAGAAAACAAGACTAAATACATGGGATTGAATTTTGTGCTGGAACTGGGGATCCTGGCGCCAGGCCATAAAGGCAGGGGGTCCATGCCTCTGTCTTTTCGTGCCCCTGGAGTGATCCTGCGGTCTTTTTGATTCAAAATTTTAGGAGGCAGGACCCCGTCCCTTTGAAGAGTTTAATGGGACAGGGATCCCACCTCCAAGAGCTGCCATTCAATCAGTGTTGGCAGCGCCATCGGGAACGGTGGTAACTGCTGGTTCTGCAGAGGCCTCGGACCCAGGCCCAGCGTGGAACTCCAAAACAGAGTTAGGTGAGGCCTGAATTGCCGGGACCAGTCCGGAAGACCCCGGCAAGGCAGGGTGGGGTGGGTGGTTGGTCGTTTCAACCAGGGGGGCGGTGTGTCCCGGGGGTAAAGTTGTTCCCAGTGGGGGTCTTCCGTGAGCCACAAATTGCTCATGGAGGAGGGACCGCCCCCCCAGCACCGCAGGGAGGGCACCTTGTTTTACAGAGTGTCCTCCCGATGCAGTGAAGGCCCACCCCCCTTGCTGGTAAGATCCCAGCAGTGGTGAGAAGAGACCCTTAATTGACCATTAATAGGCCACTTAAGGGCCTCAATTGGCCTCTGGGTGGGAAGGCCATCGTCAGCCTATCCCACCCCCCGGAAAATCACTGGGCAATGGGGAGGCGACAAGCCTTTGCCCTGCCGCCCGTCACAATACTCCGTGCCCCCCTCCCCACGCCTCCGATCCTGCCTCAGGATGGCCCATAAAATCCCAACCATATTGATAAATGTATACAGCTTGTCATTGCAATTGATCAGGCCGCAGTTAAAGGGCTATCTGTAGTGTTGGGCACCTGTAATAGAAAGGATATCAAATCTATAGACCACGTACAGCATTGTTTCACCAGGATGATGCCAAGGATAGGAAACTATAACTTTGAGGAGAGACTTAGGATACCTGGGATGTTTTAACTACAGCAGAGGTTTAATATTATGAAAACCCTTGATAGAGTAATTAGGGACTGTTTCCTCTGGTTAGGAGCCAGTACTAAAGGATGGTCAATTTAGAATTTTTACGAAAATAGAGGAAAGAGGTCTGGGGAAATTTCTTTTCAGAGATTTGTTAGAGCTTTGCCACTGGAATAGTTGAGGCTGAAGCTCTTGCGACTTTAACTAGAAATTTGAATTAATATTTGAAGCAGTGGAGCGAGCAGGTCAGTGAGATTAGTTTTGGTTTACTTTAAGGAAGTACTACGCACTAGGCCAAATGGCCTCCTTCTGCCTGATAGGCTTTTTTGGTTCTAAAACAGCAAGTTGCAGAGAGTCTAACCTGCATGTGTTTCGAAAGGCTGTGTGGACTCTGGGTCGAAATCCCCTCTGGCGTGTGGTACACACTTTGTGGAGGGAGGTAACTGTGACAATAGGCTGGATATTCCTGACCCCATGGAGACGAGGTTGGAGTTGGCGGGGGTTGGGAATATAGGGGGAAGCCACGTCGGGACGGCTCTCCCGCATATTCTCGCCACTGGGGACTTCCCGAGATCAGTCTCTATGGAAGCAGGCAGCCACTTCGGGTGATTAAGGCTCCAATTGGGGGTGATTTTGTGGCCTTGCTGGAACATTCCCACCATTGGAGCTGCTCTCCCCCACTGCTTGCGGAGGCTGTTCACTCATTATCGGCGATGTCCCTGCAGCAGTCTGGGGGGGCCATCGGAGCCGGAGACTCCATGCCCTAATGACGAAGCCATGTGGATGAATAGCCGCTTCTGATTCTGTGGAGAGGTTTCCCCTCCACCCCGATGGCACTACCGGCTTCAGGAGTCATTATTTTCTGTATTCTGTGCTGGCCAGCAAGGACGCCTCCATGTAGAGTCGCCCTCTCATACTCCAACTTGCCTCAGCCTCTCCCGGTGGGGCTGTCGAGGCACCAGAGCTGCTGGCCCTCTGATTGGGCCTGCAGCACCAGGAGCCCGCCCACTGTCCTTAATAAGACGGTGAGCGTGGAGGCGACCAATTAGGAGGCAGTCTCCCAAAAGATTGCAACTCCGGTCGTGCTTCCAGCAACTGCGGGCTGGGACCCCCAAATGGTCACGATGTCAGAGTCCTGGATGTCCACGGGAGAATTCCCCATAGTATATCACCCCCTGATGTCGAGGTCTCCTTTGCAGCACAAGAATTTCCTTTCCATTAAAAGTTATGCCCTTTGTGTTTCTATGGGCAATAAACCTACACATTTAAATGAAAATTACAGCATTATAATTACACATTTAATGACACAGGCTTCTATGGATGCAACTCAGGAGGCGAGGGTGAAGCAAAGTGATTGCCCTAATGTGCTTGCTATAGAATGGTAGTACATGCACTAGGAGCAGAGATTTTCCACATTGCGAATTCCCAGTCTCAGCTGGCTGTCAGCTGGAGGCAGAGAGCAGATAGAAGTCCTTGAGCAGTCAGACAATGCATTTCCCCACAGAGAGGGATAGATATTGCTGGTCAAGTCACCTCACGGTAGTCTTGTGTGTAAGATTTTGCTGTCCAGACCACTTGGACAGTGAATACAAAGCATGGGAATATAATCCCAAAGAAAGAGCCATTTATAGAAATAAAAATGAAAAAATACATTAATGGATATAAAAATTAGATGCATGCTTTATGGGAGCACAGCCTGAATAAAAATTTGCTGTCAAAGAGTTAACACAGCAGTCACTTATCTGGTAATTTAAGTGAGAATAGATAGTACATTGTGTTACAATAATTCACCCTGTCAGAAATCTCAGCAAAAAAACACTTTCTTTGTGTGTGTTTTGCTGCCTGCCAAAACAGTTAGATAAGTGAATCCCTGAAGGGATGCCTGACATGGAGGCCTTGGAAACAGGAAGAGTATTTAATATCACTGAGATAAGAAAATTACTGGATATATCCATGCAATGACAGAGGTCTTACAGAGAGAGCAAATCCACACTATCCCTAAGGAAATGTGAACACCAGCTATAATAATTTACAGAATTCTAAATAGAGTTCCCTTTCTGCACTTCCTATATTCATAGTGGTACAGAATGCTGTGTATTGAAGTTTCTTCAGAAAATACAATAACATTATTGAACATTGCAATGAGCAAACATGTAAGATCTCTTTAACAAATGCTAAATTCATACTTTGTTCACTAAGACTCATGTCATTCTAGAATGGTCTCGGTATAGGTATTCTATAACTACTAGTCCATTAATAGGAGTGTGGTGGTGCCTGAGCGATGTTTCCAGCCTTTTCTGTCTTGCGTGTAATGTGCAGAAGCCGAAGCTGAGCTTTGTTAAGTCGTACGTGACTGCTTGGATCCATGTTGTTCTAGATCACCCTTGAGGTCTATGCCAGTTTGAAGAGAGCCTTAATTAGGATGCCTAATCTGACAGAGTGATATACCTGAACAGTTGTAGCTGTCAGAGGCTGATGGTTTCGGAGACTGGGTTGTGCTGCGCTACATCTGGTCTTTGTGTTCCTGACATAGCTATGCCAGCAGATACTACGTATTTGTCATAGACACCATCAGTCAAAGGCATCCCGCTTTGATTGGTTGCAAACTGTAGGAGCCCATGTGTCTGCTCCATATGTCAAGGCTGGGATAACAATACAGTTGTATAATCTGAGCTTGGTTGCTAGTTGAATTCTTGACTTCCACACATTCTTATCAAGTGATTGGGATACATCTCTGGTGATCCCTATTTGCCAACCTATCTTTTCTTCAGAGGCATCTGAGCTGCATATCCAACTCTGAAAACAGTTGAAATTGTCACCTAGCTCCAAGGGTTGTTGTTCATAGTAGAAGCTGGAGAATGTGACTTGCAAGTCAGGGGTACATACCAAAATTTGCCAGCAATGCAAAAGAAAGGTACATATTAACAATGAAAAGGATAATACTAGATTTCAGCAGGTCAAAAGTAGGTTGGTGGATTGGGCAGAGAGATATCAAAATGAAATTTAAAGTAGAGAAATGTAAAGTGATATTTTGGGAAGAAGAAAAAGGAGCAAACATATACATTAAATGGTAAAGTGTTGTAAAAAAAACTGGAGGAGGGGGATTTAGGGGTTCAGATACACAAATCTTTAAAAGTAGGAAGGCAAGTGATTAAAGCTGTAAATAAAAGCATATGTGCTCCCAGGTTTTATAAGTAGTGATGCCAAGCCCCATTGTTATCAGGATAGAAGTATTTGGAAAAACCTTATTTATTTGTTTATAAAAACATAGCACAATAATGCAAATCATGTTGAAATGTATCATTGCATCATTTAAATATAAAACAAATCAAGGAAAGACTTGCATTTATCTAGGGCCTTTCACAACCTCAGGACATCCAAAGCATTTTACAGCCAATTAAGTACTTTTGAAGTGTTATCACTGTTGTAACGTAGGAAGCATGGCAACCAATTTGTGCACAGCAAGATCCCACAAAGAGCACTGTGATAATGGCCAGGCAATCTGTTTTAGTGATGTTGATTGAGGGATAAATATTGGCTAGGACACCAAGGATAACTCCCGTGCTGTTCTTTGAAATAGTACCATAAAATCTTTTAGTTTCACCTGAGAAGACAGATGGCACCTCAGTTTAACATCTCATTGGAAAGACCGATAAAAATATGACACCACTGATGTATTTTATTGCAGAAATCCTTTAATACAGTCTGGTAGTGTACAAATCCAGAACAAATCTATATTTACCAGCAAGACACACTTTCGGATTCTTAGTCCTATTAGAGGACCTTCATAATGAGACCAGTCACTAATCTATCTTCTGTAGGTGTGTCTAACATTGTACCAGTGACTTGTATGATGAATATATGATTGGTTTTAAACCCTGGCCTAGGAACCTGCTATTTCTTATAATTAAGCATGACACAGATTTGACATAATTTGTTAACTGTGTAACATGTAACTTGACAAAAGGGAAATGTTGTTTAAGCTCTTTGAGACATTTTACTACATTAAATGCACTATACAAATGTAAGTTGTTGAATGTTGTTGCTTATGTTAATATATCTCTCTGGGGGCAGTGCTTTTGATTATTGTTATCAGTCTGGAATTTATCCAAATGCTTTGGTGGTTTATGCCAGTACAATGCTGAAGTTTAAGTATTTAAATATTTTTCATACACCATGGAAGTTCTGCAGAGTGCCAGAACCAATGTCTTTACAGAAACATTTCACGATGTGTAAACAAGACAAAGAGATATAATTCTGAACCATTGAATAGCTTCAGTGTCCAGAGGTATCTTATAAATAGTACACCAGAGTACCTAAACTCTTTGACATAATCTCAAGAATAATTTTGATTCAAGCAGTAATTGTGGTGCCCTTCAATTGTTGTTTGTAACCAGCACAAATGTAAAACTAGACACTTATCACCACCTTGATACGGTCAACTGACACCAACTGTTGCTGTGATCTAAATGCCCAATTCTCATCTGCCAAAGACCATTGTGGTCTTGAAAACACAAGTGATTCAACAATGTCTCAAGTGTCCAATTAAAGATTTATGTATTTTATGGGCCAACAGTCTTGCTTAGTTAATTCTTAAACATTATTGGATGAATGTTAATAGTCTGTACGTCTTGTACCTGTCTGATCATTTTAAATAGTTTTCAGTGTGTGAGCAATACTGCCAGGTGACCCCAGTTGCTCTGGATAGATGGTGATGGGTCTTCTTCATAGTAATTATTTGTGCAACTGAGTGGCTTGCTAAGAGTCAACCACATAGTGTGCACCTGACCAAAGTCACATATAGGCTGGGCCAGAATGGCAGCAGGTTCCCTTCCAGTGTGGGTTTTTATAACAAACCAGAAAGTTACATGGTCATTTTTTTCTGGACTAGCCCAAATTGCCACATTTATTGCATTCAGTTTGATTGCTGTCCATGATAGGACCTGATCTCTCCAGGTCGCTAGTCCAGTATCATAATCTCTACACTTCCATTCCCACATTTAATGCAGAGTAACTACTTATGTCATTCAGAAGCTACCACTTTTATCAACTTTTGACCATAACCAAACTGCTCCATATAGGTCCTTCATGATAAATAGTTGCAATATTATGACCCAGGAAATTATAACATGTCTCCGACATCTTTAAACTCATTTCTAAAACCATTGACCTTGTTACAAATTTGTATTGATCTAAAAATTTAAACTTGTAAAACACTTGCATCACTGTGCACACATTGGTGCTTTGTTTTCTAGTGACTGCCATCTAACTAATTTGCTCTTCCAATAGCGTATAAATGTCTGGAATCTTCAAAGTCAGCATCGTATTTATTAGCTTTGATCATGATTATCTTTGGTTAGCCTTTTTAAGTAGATCACTGCCATTTGCTACCAATAACCTGTTATGAGACAAAGTCAAATGTCATTGTTGCAAATTCACCATGGCTAACCTTTTTGTTAAAGAGGTTCCTGAAGCTGAAGGCTGAGCACTGTTAGCTTAATGAAGCTTCAGCCAGGGAAGCAAAAGTGATAAAGTGTGGCTTGTCATCAGAGCTTGCACCCCCTGGGCTGGATTTTGTGCAGCTGTCGAGGGTGGGAATGGTGGCGTGGAGGAGCAGAGAATCGCAACGCAGCCGTCTGCTTGGAAATCCAGCATCGTGATGTCGGTTCCAGGTTTTGTCAGTGCCGGGAAAGCACAATGGCGGCATTGTTGCTGCAATGCAACGGAAACCTGTTTTAAATTGCTGAAATGCTGATTTAAATGTAGTTAAATATCATTAAAAGTGAATTCATAATCGATGAGCGATTCTATGAACGGTGTGAGGCATTAATGTGCCTCCAGATTCATGACCAGTGAAACCTTGCAGTACAAAGGTGAGAAGGCACACTGACATGACGGTTAGGCAGCCAGGAGCATTGCTGCATAGGGAAAGGGGTAGAGCGGATTTGGAGGCCATTGTGGGATCACGTTGCTGCAGGCTGTACATGGGGGGGTCCACGTTACCTGGGGCTCTGCAAGGGGGTCCGGGGTACCAGTGTGTCTGCAAGGGGATTCAGGGTACTGGAGGCACTCCAACTGGGTGACATGTGCATTTAGGGGGGGGCGTTGGGGATCTGTATGGGGTAGGCAAACTGCTGTGTGATGGGTCTGTTTGCTCACGCAGCTGGAACAGAGGTTGGGTCATCATCAAGACTGCGATCTGAGGTCCATGAGGGACTCCACTGATAGGATTGCCACAGCCTCAGGTACCAAGGCAGGAGGCCAAATGGGTAGAGCAATGCAGGAAGGAGTCAAGAGACAAGATCACAATGATTCATTTGAAGCCATCCTGGTGTCTATTCACAAACAGTGAAATTAAGGCTCACCTTAATGCCTGAATTCTGTCGCCTCTTTTCCTTTTGTGGTCTCAGTCTTGCGAGCGAATGCAATGTGTGCTAGTGCTCATGAGAGACCATATGTTCACGAGTGCTGTCATCATATTAGCATGTTAATGAGGGCTGTGTCCACTTTGGCATAACTCTAAGGGGAGAGGCATAATGGAGCATGGTTCTCAAACAATGAAGCCTAATGATATGAACAAAGCATCTTTTAATTATTTAACACAAAAGGCATAAAATACACCCATGAAACCCAAAGTGTTGCTATGTGCTCTTTTTAATCCATTTATGGGTGCTCAATTTGCTGTGTTATCCCAACGGCAGCAGCTGAGCTGAAGGCAAGCTGCTGATTAGGCTGCACCTTGGCCTGGGATGACTTTGGCGGGTGCCCTCTGGCTGCCTGAGGCCTGAAAGGCCCTTGCTGCCAGGGAGCATCCTGGACTAGTGCAGGAATCTCCCCAGGCATCTTGGCTGCTGGAGTTGGGCTCACTGGTGGAGGGGCTGAGGAGCTGGGTACCACACTCAGACAGCCCTGAGGGGAGCCCCAGATATGGCTATCAGCCTCTCTGCCTCCCTTTGAAGACTGTCTTGAGCCTTTCTGCTCACCAGAGAAGCACCAGGAATTTCAGAAGCATCTGGGCTCTTGTTCCCTTTCTCACCTTGCCACTGCTGCATTGAGCTCATGGCCAAGGCGATGATGTGCAGGTCCATGTGGATCTGTGGGATCTGTAAGAGGGTCACCAACCTCTCGATGGAGAAAGCCATGTGCTCATAAGCCTGAGACATAGCAGCCATCATGTCATGGATGGACTTCTCCATAGTCCACTCATGGCTGTGCATGGCCTCTGGTGTCCCTGCCAGATTTTGCCTTATCTTTCTCAACAACTCCAGCATGGGCCTGGCCACCCAGAGTCCTCTGATTTTTGGAGGCCCCAGCCTCTGCCAGCTGTTATAGAACTTCCAAGCCTGATTGTGAAGAAGACACTGAGACCAGGAAGTTTAGGTAGAGGCTGTTTATTGTTTGTCACAGAACTTACTTCTCCACTCCTAACAACCCACAGCTAGTACTGGTTGGCTCTTTCTATATACACATTTGAATACAATTAACTAATAAACACCCAACACCTGTTCACCCTATTATCTTGAACTACCAGGTATTTATAAAACATTAACAGAACTTCAGACCGAACACCAGCTGCTTGCGCATGAGTGTGGTGCTTTCACATCCTTGTAACCCTGATTCTAAAGTTGAATGGGTACCCACAGAGGTGAAAGTATCTGTGCTGGTGGAGGGTGCAAGAGAGTCATGGGACGGTGAATCCTCTGAGTCATCATCCTCCTCAGAGGTGGACAACTGTCCCCCTATCATTGTGGATGCCTGTGAATACCTGCACGAGGGAACACAAACATATGTGGGTTAAGCTGTGCAGTTCTTCTGATGCCTACCAAGTGATATGTGGGTCTCCAACATTGATGGGCATGCCAACTGGAGACAATCCTCTTGTGCAGGGACTCCAATCTCCCTGTCGGATATTGAGTGGCCGCCCTGGGTGCCCGCTAACTCCAATGCCTCTTCCTCGGTTGTCGTGACAGGACGCAGATCTGGGAATCATCCACCAGTCCGGGCTACCTTCCTCCTATTGTAGGCCCTTCTGTCCTGCAAGTGGAAGGATGGAGATGGTTGAGAATGGCACAAAGATCAACATGACATCTCTGCTCATTTCAGCCTCTCAACCCTTACTGGGGAATCTGATGACTCTCATGCCAACATTCACTGTCATGGGCGTTAAGGGGGGGGGGTGAGCTATGAAGGAAGGTGGCATGTGGCCAAGAGACATCCATGCGTCTGTTAGGAAGAGATAGAACCCTAGTCTCTCAGCCAACGTTGCAGTGCTACCATCCTCCCCTTGTCATGCAACCTCCTACATAGTCACACACAATCTGCAAGAAGGCGAGTGGTATGGAGCACTCACCTTGGCAGAACGCAGTAGGTCTTTGACCCTCTTCCTGCACTGGATCCAATTGCGCTGGGTAACCCCACGGCTGCTAACCTGCTCTGTGATCTCCACCCAAGCTCGCTTGGTCAGGCGGGAGGACCTCTTCTTGCCATCACAGGGGAAGAGAGCCTCCTGCCTTTCCCTTGCAGCCTGGAGGAAAATCTGCAGGGAGGCAACTCTGAACCATGGGGCCACCTTTGTCTTTGCTCGGACATTGTCTTCTGCCTTCCTGGGGGAAACCCAGGACCCAGTAGGAAAAGGTTGTAAGCTGCACCAAGCTGACAATGTATCCAGGACAAGAGTGAATGCAGGGCTGGCAGGACCTTAAATATGGCGCCAGCACCTGCTGTGGAGTCATCTGAGGCTGTAATCAACAACTCGTCTCCTACCCCACGACATGATAGGCAGGGACAAGCGCTTCTGCTATGCAAAATGGTCACCTGCCATGTAATTCCACGGAGGATGGCCCCCGCGTCCCGCAGGGAGGTCGCCTTTTTTATACTGAGTGACCTCCCTGCATGGCGGAGGCCCCACCACCACCCTCGCCACTGGTTAAATCCCAGCAGCAGCAGGAAGAAGACCTTAAGTGGCCGTTAATAGGTCGGTCTATCCCACCCCAACTAAATTCTGGTGCGACGGGAGGGCGATGGGCCCCAGTGCCCACACCTCCAAACCTGTCTCCGGGGGCCCATTAAATTCAGCCCTCAGTGTGCAATGCTGACTTGATGCCAGAGGTGCCATTTGGAGCTCTATACTCCAGCTAATGCTCTCTCTTAACCCCGCATAGCTGGAAATGCATTTAATAGCACAAAGAACCCCCTCATCAGTGATATTTAAAGGGATGATCATCTACTTACAGGTTAGTTGCTGGTTGTTATCTTCTAGCTGTTGCTACAAATCTACAAGTGTTAGGTGTTTTCTATAGTTGTTTCAAGTTGCAAATGTCTGCGGGGAGTGGAGTGGCAGGTGCAGAAGGACTTTTTGCTGACTTCAATGCTTCTACATAAATTAGTTGCTCCTGTACATGGGTGCACTAATAGGCGCTCCCCTTAGAATACGGAATGACTAGGAGAATGAACAGAAATCACACAGAGCATTGCAGGCTGCTGGAAGAGGGAGGAGGAGGACAGGGAGAAAGTCCTTCAACAGGAGGCCATGACCACCGAGTGGGTGTAATGAGTTCTTCATGTTGTCTGATGCAACATAAATGAGATACGTGGAGTCCAGTTGGTTTAAAGACCTCATACAGATTTACTACAGCTAACTATTATACAGTACAGAGCAAACTATTTACAGAACCTTTCTCTGGGTGTTACAGTTGCAGAGTGACTCTGGCTCCAAGTCACCTGACTGTGTCCTGGTACTTGGCTCCTTAGCATACTAAGATCTTAGAGGGACACCACTCCTAAAGGCAATCATACAACATCCCCCTACTTTTCAAAGATAAGTCTCGCATGCTGAATATAAAAACACATAAAATTAGATAACAGCAAAATTAGTCGTACAGGATAGAGACTATAAATTGTGACATTTACAAATGCAGAGGCTCAAAAGTCCATATACCATTTCGGTGGTTTAACAACTCTTTCTCGGGGAAGCTGCATCTCATCTGTTGCTGTACTTTTTGAAGTTTCTCCCTCTCTGCATTCAGTTTCTGTTTCTCTGCCTTCAGCCTGCTAACATATCCTGTTGCTTTTCTCAGGATGACCGCTTTTGAGGTCTTGTCATTCTTGGAGAGTTCCGGCACCTCATCTCGAAGAACCAACAGACAATGCTTCAACTCATTCCTCCTCTGTCTCTCAGGACATTGTGTTTCCATTGCCTCTCCTCATTCTCTGCGTCTGAAGACCTGGGCCTCAGGGTCAAGGACTTGTTGGGGGAGGACTACTTGGCCTCCTTGAGGTACCTGTCTGTTCTGGCTCATTGTGCTGCTGGTGGTTCTCTGGATAGCAAAGGTGAAGGTGCAGCATAGTTGTGCTGTTGTTGGGTTTCCAGATTGCACCATTTGATGCTGGTCAAGAGTCTGCGAGTGGGTTCTGGTCCTTGGAGATTTCCCCTTGTCAATGCTCTCGTGGATAGTTGTGATGTTGACATCCTTACATGCTGGTAGTCCTACCAATGCTGGTCTGCTCGTGTCTACTAGGTAGAGTGTTTGTGATTTCCATGCCATATCTGCATTGCATTGTTCATGTGCCACTGCAAGGGATGGGTGACCAATTGTATGCAGATAACTTTGCGTTTGTCGGTCGTATCATTGATTTCCAACGACTCCGGTACATATCCTTCAGGATTCAGACTGGTAGTATATTTGTATGAGTTCCAGTGTCAATCTTAACTCTGAGTGTATGTTTGCCAGCTTTCTTTGGACACGTAATGTTAATAGTGGTGAAAGCTTCCGGTTGTTTGACTTCATCAACGTGATGTGTTAGGTTTACAATGTGGAACGCCTGTTTGTCATCTGGCTGAGAATTACTCCTCATTGAGTCTTGTCTCAGGTCTGTTTCGCTGTGGACTTCGTGTATAGACTGCATTTATGCACGTCTGTCGCACTCATCTTGCTGCTGTTGCCCTGTTGCTGTGCCTGTCTTCTATTTGTTTGTGTCCTGCTGTGGCTTCTGGCTGCATCTTTGGAGCCAGATTTCTTGCCTTGCATAGGTCACAAAATGCAGGGCAATTTTGCCATAAGTGGGACAGACCGCACTTACCACACAGCTTGCTTGCTTTTTTCGACCTGGTTATCAGGCTGATACTGTTGGCTGCACCTCGTGCTTGCAGATGCTGTTGTCCAGCTACAATGGCTTCATATTTCCTGAAATCTTCCAGCAGTGCAGTAATGCTGCCACCTTTCATTTTGCCCAAGACATCTTTCTGAAACGCATCAATGGGTGTCAAAAGAAGCACTAGCTCCATTATTCGGTCTGACAGCTCAGTTTCTGAGAAGTTGCATTTGTTGCCCTTACTACGGCATCTACTGATGAACTGGTCTATTGATTCCTGTGGCTGTTGCCTGTGGAACATCAATTTTCAGCGGTGAATTCACTCTTAATCAGAGCTGATCTTCCAGCACTTTCCATAGCTTTGCAGGATCTTTCTGGTCCTCTTCAGATAAGCCGGAGGTATTGATTCTGTTCAACCCCTTATTTCCAGCTGTTATTAGTATTTTTACAGCCTGCTTTTCTGGTTCTGTAATCATTTGGTCTGTAAAGCATAATTACATTCTTTGTTGGAACAGTTTGAACTCAGGTAGGATATCCAAGGCCTTCCAATTCATACTGGGAAATTTGATATCCCTATTTCAGCTGTTCTTTTGCTTTAAAACCTGCTTCAGGACTTGTTCTATGACTCTGCACTGTTTCCCCTTTAAGAAACTATCTGTTATTTAGATTAGCTGCTTTGATTGACATGAGCAGGTGTTTGCTAGTGCTATATGTTTATCTTGCTTCCAGCACTTAAGCTAGTTCTGTTTAAATAGCTGTTCAATAGGCAGTTCAATTTTTTTTCGTTTTTTCAAGTTCTTCACACTTGAGTGATTTTAATGTTTTTGTTACTGTGGCTTCGTGAATGAAGGCTCTTATTCATGCAAGAGTAGTTTAATGTTTTTTTTAAACTTTGGCTGCTTGGATGAAGGCTATGCAGTGATCTGGGTTTTCCCACGTTTTTTCTAACGGACGCCTCCTATAATGGCGCCGACCTCAATCAGCTCAGGAAAGGAGTTGGGTCTTCCCTGTTTCTTTTCTACATGGAGCTTTTGAAACAAAAGATCGTTTGAAGGACTTCAAAGCTTTTTTTTAAAGCAGTATCCCTCGCCTGTTGGCACAATGAGTCACCCGATTTACTTGCAGCCTGTCAGTCTGTGCTCTGTTTTCGACAGCTTGAGGTAAGTACTTTTTTCACTGTTTGAGCCAATGTGTTTCTTGAACTTTCTCTCTACTGGTTGTAGGAAAGGTCGCTTTCAGAGTTGTTTTAACCAAGGTCTTCAACTTAGACTTTTTTTTCTCCCCACAGCTGCCACCATTTAATGAGTTCTTTTATGTTGTCTGATGCAATATAAATGAGATACATGGAGTCCAGTTATGTTGAAGATTTCAAACAGGTTTATTACAGCTAACTATTATACAGTACGGAGCAAACTATTTACAGACCTTACTCTGGGTGTTACAATTGCAGAGTGACTCTGGCTCAGAGTCACATGACTGTGTTCTGGTACTTGGCTCATCAGCATACCAAGATCTTAAAGGGACATCACTCTTAAAGACAATCATACAACAATGTGTTCTAGGAGCAATTCTCCGATCTGAACCTCAGCGAGAAGCAATGTATGAGATGTCTGTGCTTCAGTAAGGACATCCTCACTGAGATTTGCCAGCTGCTGCAGCCACAACTGCAACCTCGGAGCAGGGCAAAGACTGCATTCCCAGTGGCTGTGAAGATGATTGTAGTGATGAACTTTAATAAGTCTTGTTCCTTCCAGGCTGGAGCTGGAGATGTTTGCAACAGCTCACAGTATGCCATTCACTGTTGCCTAAGAAAGGTCTCTGAGACTCTCTATTCAATGAGAGATAACTACATTTCAATACCTCTTGCCAGAGAGAAGCAGGCAGAGCGAGAAGGCATCTTTATTAAGATTGCAGGCTTCCACATGGTGCAGGACGCCATTAACTTCACACACATCATGTTGCAAACACTGCAGGTCAACTCTACCCTTTACCAGAACTGAAAGAGATTCTGCTCCTTCAACAGCCAGCTGGTGTCTGGCCAAAGGAAACTAAGTGATGCAGTGATTTAGTGCGCTGTTTTTCTCACCCTCTAAGATATGGCCCTGAAAGATAAAATGGAAGTCTTCTCTCCTTGTCTGGAAGGGGACTGGATGATAGGAGTTTTGCCTGCCTTTCTTGAATTCTTCGTGGGCTCGGAGCAATGCATAAAACTGCCAATATTACAGCAATACTTTGTATTAAATTCATACTATCACCTAGAGAAGCTAGAATGATTAATACTCCATGAAATGTATCTGCTCACAGTGGCATTGTAATGGGATGGTGTTCTGCGGTTGAGGTTAAGACACATTGGTGAGGTGAAGTTGAGGGAGTTTTGCTCTGTATTTGATCATGTTGTTTCGGTCCTGGGAGTTTTTGATTCTGACACTGCTGAAACCGGTAAAATGCTTCTCACTCGAACACTATCATCCATCAACTTGGTGAGCTCAAAATTTTAAAAATTGAGAGAATTCCATTTATTTACCTTTTCCATACAACTGCCATTAAGTATAAAATAAAACAAGACAAAAGAAAACATGTCCATTTGCTTTCTTTTCAAATCTTCCAGCCAGCTCTGAAAGACCCAATCTGATCTCTTTATATTTTTAGTATTTTGTTCATATGAGGCCCTGAGGTCACTTTCCAACCAGCTGGTTGTAATTTTCAACCCTAGCGTTGCCCCTCCTGAGAGTGCATCGTGGGATGCAGAGTACTGCATGACAATGTGAAAATAAAATCAACACAACTCACCACTTCCTCCACCAAAAGAATGCAGTCTGATAAGCCGCTCCAAAAAGGAAAATTGTTTCAGTGATGAAAAATATTTTAGCAAATTTCATTCATCACATGCTGTCATTCTGATAAAGTCATACGTGCTTCACAGCTTTAATCATAATGCCATCTGGTGGTTTCATGGGGACCAGGGACCATTGGCAGCTGATGTGTCTTGAGCAGTTAATAAGTGAATGCAGATGATGATCTTAAGGGGACTAAATTCAATTACCCCCAAAAATACGTGTGGGCCGCTTCATGTTGTTGCTTATTTCCATGATTGCTGCATGCAGTCAACACTAATCGCACTGTTGATTGGCTGCACACATCAGCAGGGGGCTTAAAATCATAACTTCCTAGCACCACTTAAAACTAGCCTGCACCTTATAAAGAGGACATGCATTGTGCCTGGAGCAAGTGTTAGCAGTCGTGCAGGAACTGAATCTGACAACACGGGAGAGAACAAGCTCCAAGATTTCCAAACACTGCACTAGAGGCCTTGGTGGAGGAGGTGGATAGTAGGAAAAATGTCCTATATCTGCAGGGTACCAGGAGGCCCTCCAGACACAAAAGGCAGTGGGGGCAAATAGCTGGTGAAGTCAATGCAAGGAATCATGCCCGTAGGACCTGGATTCAGTGCCACAAAAAGTTCAACGACCTCATACAATTGATCAAGATCAGTGAATACATCATCAAATACCATATCCCTCCAACTGTACCACAAGTTTCAGACAATGCTGAAATCACCAAACCCCCATCATTCATCTACCAACAATCTCCATCAATCGGGACTCATACTTAACATTCATAGCTTCGCCTCAGCCTCACACCCACATCTCACAGCTTGCACACACCGCCAGCTATTCAACCATAACATCCACATCAATAAAAAAGATTGCACGACACACTTCTCTCTTGCAGGACAAGATGATGTAGTGGAGCAACACCACACCAGAGTGATGAAGACATGACACCGTCACTTGATTTCACTCTCGTAGCCACCTGTTCAGACACTGACACTGCACTATCTTTGAGGATAGATTAGAGGTGGAATCCGTACGTGGTGAGACACCGGGCATGAGTGGGCTGCAGCTAAGGCAGGGACCAAGGATACCACAGGTGCCAGCTTGCAGGAGGGTGAGGTTGCACACAGATCCCTCTGCACAGAACTCAGGTGAGGATGTCGATGGTGTAGTTTACAGAAGAAGGCTGATGGGTATGCACAACAAAATGTTTGGTCCATTGGGAATCCTGCCAGAAAGCTTGAGGTCAATGTCAAAGGGCTGGATTTTCCCCCTGGGAAAGAGAAGTCGGGACTGTTTCTGGGTCCTGAACCAACTCTGGGGGGATATAGTCCCAACTTCTGCTTCCCATGTCGGGAGGGGAAATCAGATTTTCATGGGAACGCACCATTAATTGGAATGGAAACAGGCCCTCCATATAATTAAGGGGGGGGTCAGCAGGCTCTTGAAGCTGGACAGCCAATCAGAGGCATTCCAGCTTTAGAGGAGCAGCAGGCTGTGATGGATGGTATATAACAGAGAGGGTGTTTCAACATGGAGCTGCCCTCTCTCCAGCTTTTATAAATCTTTAAGTACAAAACTGTGTTGGGTGGGAGAAGGGGATAGGTGGTGGTGGTGGTTGGAGAATCCCTCGACAGGGCAGCCTGTGGCAGCTGTCACACCCAAGCAGGCAAGGAGGCCTCTAGACCTGCCTGGAGTGCTTACTGGCTGGCCGGCCAGCTGCTGAGTGCCTGCCTCCTGGCACGTAAACTGCCTGCCCCCACCCCCCTCCCCAACCCCGGCGTGGAAACTGGAGGCCAACTGGAAAATCCCAGTCAGCCTCCTTTAATTTGCCTTCATTATGGCTACCTGCCACGTGGGTGCAGGCAGCCCTGTTGGCCTCGAACCCATCTCCATAACAATGGCTGGCACCAGGAACAGCATCAGGAAACGGACATGCTGGCTGGCACTTGTATTTTCGGGTTCCATCTGCCTCCATTTCTGTCCCTGGTTAGGTCTGAAAATTCAGCTCAAAGAGTATGGAGGGGCCCAGCACCAACTTGGCACAGGGCTTTGTGCAGCGCTTGGAGCCCATCCTTTCCAGCCTGGAAATGATCCCCAACTCTGTTTGCACACTTGTGAACCCAACCAGAATACAGCGTCTGATGGCCACTGTCTCAGCTTCCACTGATTTAATTTATAAATTTAGTTTGCAATGTATATTTGTGGTGGCTTTTAATTTTCTATTGTGTTCAGGTGGACAACATAATGGTCAGTGAAAGAGGGAAAGTAATTCATGGGACAGTTGGTGAATGGGGAATTGGGTTGTGGTTACTGGTGTCGCACTTGGTTGAGTTCTTTACGGACAGCCATTGCAGAAAGGAGCTGTCTAGGTTGCCTCAAAGAACAAAGAACAAAGAAAATTACAGCACAGGAACAGGCCCTTCGGCCCTCCAAGCCTGCGTCGATCCAGACCCTCTATCTAAACATGTCACCTATTTTCTAAGGGTCTGTATCTCTTTGCTTCCTGCCCATTCATGTATGTCTAGATACATCTTAAAAGACGCTATCGTGCCCGCATCTACCACCTCCGCTGGCAACGTGTTCCAGGCACCCACCAACCTCTGCGTAAAGAACTTTCCACGCATATCCCCCCTAAACTTTTCCCCTCTCACTTTGAACTCGTGACCCCTAGTAATTGAATCCCCCACTCTGGGAAAAAGCTTCTTGCTATCCACCTTGTCTATACCTCTCATGATTTTGTACACCTCAATCAGGTCCCCCCTCAACCTCCGTCTTTCTAATGAAAATAATCCTAATCTGCTCAACCTCTCTTCATAGCTAGCGCCCTCCATACCAGGCAACATCCTGATGAACCTCCTCTGCACTCTCTCCAAAGCATCTACATCCTTTTGGTAATGTGGCGACCAGAACTGCACTCAGTATTCCAAATGTGGCCGAACCAAAGTCTTATACAACTGTAACATGACCTGCCAACCCTTGTACTCAATACCCCGTCCGATGAAGGAAAGCATGCCGTATGCCTTCTTGACCACTCTACTGACCTGCATTGCCACCTTCAGGGAACAATGGACCTGAACACCCAAATCTCTCTGTACATCAATTTTCCCCAGGACTTTTCCATTTACTGTATAATTCACTCTTGAATTGGATCTTCCAAAATGCATCACCTCGCATTTGCCCTGATTGAACTCCATCTGCCATTTCTCTGCCCAACTCTCCAATCTATTTATATTCTGCTGTATTCTCTGACAGTCCCCTTCACTATCTGCTACTCCACCAATCTTAGTGTCGTCTGCAAACTTGCTAATCAGACCACCTATACTTTCCTCCAAATCATTTATGTATATCACAAACAGTGGTCCCAGCACGGATCCCTGTGGAACACCACTGGTCACACGTCTCCATTTTGAGAAACTCCCTTCCACTGCTACTCTCTGTCTCCTGTTGCCCAGCCAGTTCTTTATCCATCTAGCTAGTACACCCTGGACCCCATGCGACTTCACTTTCTCCATCAGCCTACCATGGGGAAACCTTATCAAACGCCTTACTGAAGTCCATGTATATGACATCTACAGCCCTTCCCTCATCAATCAACTTTGTCACTTCCTCAAAGAATTCTATTAAGTTGGTAAGACATGACCTTCCCTGCACAAAACCATGTTGCCCATCACTGATAAGCCCATTTTCTTCCAAATGGGAATAGATCCTATCCCTCAGTATCTTCTCCAGCAGCTTCCCTACCACGGACGTCAGGCTCACTGGTCTATAATTACCTGGATTTTCCCTGCTACCCTTCTTAAACAAGGGGACAACATTAGCAATTCTCCAGTCCTCCGGGACCTCACCCGTGTTTAAGGATGCTGCAAAGATATCTGTTAAGGCCCCAGCGATTTCCTCTCTCTTTCTTCCCTCAGTAACCTGGGATAGATCCCATCCGGACCTGGGGACTTGTCCACCTTAATGCCTTTTAGAATACCCAACACTTCCTCCCTCCTTATGCCGACTTGACCTAGAGTAATCAAACATCTGTCCCTAACCTCAACATCCGTCATGTCCCTCTCCTCGGTGAATACCGATGCAAAGTACTCGTTTAGAATCTCACCCATTTTCTCTGACTCCACGCATAACTTTCCTCCTTTGTCCTTGAGTGGGCCAATCCTTTCTCTAGTTACCCTCTTGCTCCTTATATATGAATAAAAGGCTTTGGGAGTTTCCTTAACCCTGTTTGCTAAAGATATTTCACGACCCCTTTTAGCCCTCTTAATTCCTCGTTTCAGATTGGTCCTACATTCCCGATATTCTTTCAAAGCTTCATCTTTCTTCAGCCTCCTAGACCTTATGTATGCTTCCTTTTTCCTCTTAGCTAGTCTCACAATTTCACCTGTCATCCATGGTTCCCTAATCTTGCCAATTCTATCCCTCATTTTCACAGGAACATGTCTCTCCTGCACGCTAATCAACCTCTCTTTAAAAGCCTCCCACATATCAAATGTGGATTTACCTTCAAACAGCTGCTCCCAATCTACATTCACTAGCTCCTGCCGAATTTTGGTATAGTTGGCCTTCCCCCAATTTAGCACTCTTCCTTTAGGACCACTCTCATCTTTGTCCATGAGTATTCTAAAACTTACGGAATTGTGATCACTATTCCCAAAGTAGTCCCCTACTGAAACTTCAACCACCTGGCCGGGGTCATTCCCCAACACCAGATCCAGTATGGCCCCTTCCCGAGTTGGACTATTTACATACTGCTCTAGAAAACCCTCCTGGATGCTCCTTACAAATTCTGCTCCATCTAGACCTCTAATACTAAGTGAATCCCAGTCAATGTTGGGAAAATTAAAATCTCCTATCACCACCACCCTGTTGCTCCTACATCTTTCCATAATCTGTTTACATATTTGTACCTCTATCTCACACTCGCTGTTGGGAGGCCTGTAGTACAGCCCCAACATTATTACCGCACCCTTCCTATTTCTGACTTCTGCCCATATTGCCTCACTGCTCGAGTCCTCCATAGTGCCCTCCTTCAGCACAGTTGTGATATCGTCTTTGACCAGTAATGCAACTCCTCCACCCCTTTTACCTCCCTCTCTATCCCGCCTGAAGCATCGATATCCTGGGATATTTAGTTGCCAATCATGCCCTTCCCTTAACCAAGTCTCAGTAATAGCAATATCATACTCCCAGGTACTAATCCAGGCCCCAAGTTCATCTGCCTTACCTACTACACTTTTTGCATTAAAACAAATGCACCTCAGACCACCAGTCCCTTTGCGTTCATCATCTGCTCCCTGTCTACTCTTTCCCTTAATCACGCTGACTTCATTATCTAGTTCCTTACAGGCTTTAGTTACTACCTCCTTACTGTCCACTGACCTCATTTGGTTCCCATCCCCCTGCCACATTAGTTTAAACCCTCCCCAACAGCGTTAGCAAACGCACCCCCAAGCACATTGGTTCCAGTCCGGCCCAGGTGTAGACCGTCCAATTTGTAATAGTCCCACCTCCCCCAGAACCGGTCCCAATGTCCCAAAAATCTGAACCCCTCCCTCCTGCACCATCTCTCAAGCCACGCATTCATCCTGACTATTCTTTCATTTCTACTCTGACTATCACGTGGCACTGGTAGCAATCCTGAGATTACTACCTCTGAGGTCCTACTTTTTAACTTGGCTCCGAACTCCCTAAATTCTGCTTGTAGGACCTCATCCCGTTTTTTACCTATATCATTGGTGCCTATGTGCACAACGACAACTGGCTGTTCACCCTCCCCTTTCAGAATGTTCTGCAGCCGATCTGAGACATCCCTGACCCGTGCACCTGGGAGGCAACATACCATTCGGGAGTCTCGTTTTCGACCACAGAACCGCCTATCTACCCCCCTTACAATTGAATCCCCGATGACTATAGCCCTTCCACTCTTTTTCCTGCCCTTCTGAACAGCAGAGCCAGCCACAGTGCCATGAACCTGGCTACTGCTGCCTTCCCCTGGTGAGCCATCTCCCTCAACAGTATCCAAAACAGTATACCTGTTTTGGAGGGAGATGACTGCAGGGGACACCTGCGCTGCCTTTCTGCTCTTTCTCTGCCTTTTGGTCACCCATTCCCTTTCTCCCTCAGCAATCCTAATCTGCAGTGTGACCAATTCGCTAAACGTGCTATCCACGACCTCCTCAGCATCGCGGATGCTCCAAAGTGAGTCCATCCGCAGCTCCAGAGCCGTCATGCGGTCTAACAAGAGCTGCAGCTGGACACACTTCCAGCACGTGAAGGAGTCAGGGACATCAGCCGTGTCCCTGAGCTCCCACATTGAGCAAGAGGAGCATAACACGGGTCTGAGATCTCCTGCCATTTTCAATCTTAAGCTTAAGTTAGTCTTATCTTAGATAAACGAAAAAGGAACGAAAAGTTTTTACCAATCACACGAAAAAAAAAATAAATAGTAAAAGCCTTACCTTATCTGCACACCACCAAGTCCTTTTTTTTTGGTTAGAGGAGGAGGGCGGGTGGGAGACACCACAGGTGTAGTGTCTCGGGTTCAGCCGCTGCCCAAATATATAGGACTTACTTACCCAGCTGCCACCTCGCTCTCCCTGTCGCCGCTGCAAAAAGAAACCGCCAAAACAAAAAGGTAAGTTTATATAAGTTGTAAACTCACTTACCCAGCTGCCACCTCGCTCTCCCGGTCACCTCCTCCCTTCCTCATCTTCCTCCTCCTCGTGCTCCTGCTCCTCAACTACTCACCGTATAGATTGTGGCAAGGACTTTTCCCTTGAGAGGTTGTGCAGCATGTGGCAGACCATCATGAATCTTGACACAGAATGAAGGCATCATAAAAGCTGCCAGGATACTGAGCATTGACCTGCATCATTTGCTGCCTATGGTCACACACCAGCTGGACATTGAGGGAGTGGAATCCCTTTTGGTTCCAGTATAGGACAGGGTGGACACATGCACCTACAAAACAATGTGCGTGCAATCTATAGTACCCTTGCAACATGGGGAAGCCTGCAATCCTAGTGAAGCCATGTACTTACTCTGCCTGTTTGTTTCTGGCAAGTGATAATGAAATGCAGTCAGTTTTCAATGAATACAGAGTGTCAGTGACCTCCCTCATGCAACAGTGGATGGCAAACTATGAAATGTCGCAAATATCTCCTGTTACAGCCTGGAAGGAGCCAGACGCAGAAAGATCATCATCACGGTCACCTTCACACCCACTGGCAATGTGGTCCTCGCCCTGCTCTGAGGTTGCAGTTATAGCTGCAGCAGGCAGCAGATTTCAGTAAGCCATCCTTACTGAAGTGCAGACATCTCACACATTGCTCCTCACTGAGGTTCAGGAAGGAGAATTGCTCCCCGAAGACTCTGGACAGATATGGCCTCCTGCTGAGAGCACTTCTGCCCCCTCCTCCTCCTCCCTCTTCCTGCAGCTTGTTCTGCTCTGTGTGAGCTCGGTTCTTTCTCCAAATGATATTATACTCTATGGGGAATGCCTACTAGTCGCCCATGTCTGGGAGCAGAAGGTTTGTGCAGAAGCCTTGAAGTCAGTAAAAAGTCAGTCATTCAGCATCTGCCACAGCAATTCCTTTAAACCTTTGCAACTTGAAACAACTATAGAAAGCACCAAACACTTGTAGAATTGTTGCAACAGTCAGAAGATATCAAACAGCAACTAACCTGTAAGTAATTTATACTCCCTTTAAATCGTGTTGGTGTGGGGATGGGGGATGGGGGACGGGGGGTGGGGGGCGGTGGAGGTCCTTCCTGCTGCAGATCACGTGTTCAGCTGTGCAAGGTTAAGAGTGGGCATTAGTTGGAGCATTGAGCTCTGAATTGGCAGTGCTGGTGTTAAATCAGCAATGCACACTGATCGATGTCATGTCTGCCTGTTCTGCATACTTCCAGTGGCAATTCACTGCACGTGCGCTAATGCCCTCACCAATAAGACATTCGATGTGATTCACCCCACAAATGTGCCCACGTGCTGCAGACCTCATTATGGAGTATTAGGGACAGTCATTATGACCAAAAATTGGCATTAATGAACACAATTTCTAGCCAATAGAGTTTACAGGACAATTGATGGAAAATGCTGGTGATGAAATACAAACTCTGCTTGTTAGTATCTGCTTGTTTATTAGAAGTGCTATTCATGCCATAAATCGGGTATATGAATAACTGATTATCATCCTGACTTCTATTTTATTGTTGTACATCCCCCAAAATCTACTTACAACCAAAGATAAATCTTTGGTGTAAATTCAGTTCTTCTTGAACTCTGTTGCACTGATGTGCTATGTGCAGCCGACCTAGTTATCCATGGTATGAATCTATTTTCATTTGATTCTGTCTTTAAAAGCCTTTTCCACTGCAGTTATTTGACAAGTGAAAATTAGCACCAAATAATGGTTACTTTTATGAATGAAACTTTGACATCTAATGGAAAAGACCTTCATCTCCTCAGGATCAAAACAATGCCAAGAGATCAATGGAGTGGGCTGCATTCAAACCAGTTGTGTTGTCTACCTAGCAGACAGGGATGGATTCAAAGCAAATTTCTAGAAATGAAAACACAATGTTCTGATGAATTGGACTTAAATGTGCTTTTCCTCTTCGTTTTAGGGAATACCAATCATCATCCCATTTTCCAAATGGGCTGTGATCATAAATCACAGGGGTAACAGGACAATACTGTATATAATAGATCAAACCAACCACTCCCATTTAAAGAGAGGAAATTCTTTGTAGTTTACATTTGATTATCGAAGTCATAACAGAACTAAAATGTTATGCCTATCAGGACAATTTGAACAGGCTGTGACTCTTTTCTGCAGAAAAGGAAGGGTGACCTGATAGAGGTCTTTATTATGAAGGGGTTTGATAGGGTAGACGTAGAGAAGTTGTTTGCACCTGCGGGAGGGGCCAGAACTAGGGGCCATAAATATAAGATAGTCACTAATAAATCCAATAGGGAATTCAGGAGAAACTTCTTTACTCAGTGTTTAAACTATGGAACTCACCATCAGAGGAGTAGTTGAAGTGACCAGCATAAATGCATTTAAATGCCAGCAGTACCCCTGCACATACTTGTGGGTCACTAAGCTTTAACTCTGCCAACTGTCTCCAAAGCTTTAAATAAGTAGGCTGTGTTCCTTTGAGGAGATTCAAGGCTGAATTTTCGCTTTGAGAAGAAAAACAGGAATTGGGACTGTTTGCAGGTCCTAAACCCAACCCCAGGGGGTAACAGTCACTTGGAATTTTGACCAGGGCGCCCCC
Organism: Heterodontus francisci; assembly: GCF_036365525.1. Classification (NCBI taxonomy): domain Eukaryota; kingdom Metazoa; phylum Chordata; class Chondrichthyes; order Heterodontiformes; family Heterodontidae; genus Heterodontus; species Heterodontus francisci. The sequence goes on along the minus strand of NC_090380.1, from coordinate 75,012,730 downwards.
TTAATTGGCATGGAGAAGGGTTTCCTGTCCAATTACGGGTGCCAGGGGGGCTCTGGAAGCTCCACGGCCAATCAGAGGCATTTGAGCTTCAGAGGAGCACTTGGCCGCAGTAAAAAAGTAACTGAGAGGGCACCTCAACAAGAAGCCACTTTTTAAAAAAAATTAATTAAAAGAGAAAGCAGCCAGGCCTCCATTGTGGGGGGTAGCTGATGGGCAGGAGCCCTTCTACAGTTTGGCTGCACCCCCATAGGCAGGCAGGAGGGTCATAGGCCTGCTGCTGGGTGTCTTCCTCCAGGCAGTTGATCTGCCCCTGTCAGGAAACTCGAGGCTTCCTAAACTTAGAATCATAGAAGGAGGCCATTCAGCCTATAGAGTCTGTGCCGGCTCTCTGCAAGAGCAATTCAGCTAGTCCCACTTCCATGCCTTTACCCCGTAGCCCCGCAAATTCTCTCTCTTCAGGTGCTTATCCAATTCCCTTTTGAAAGCCACAATTAAATCTGCCTCCAGTACATTCTCAGCCAGTGCTTCCCAGAGCCTAACCAGTAGTTGCGTTGGTTCTTTTGCCAATCACCTGAAATCGGTGTCCTGTGGTTCTCGACCCGTCTGCCAACGGGAACATTTTCTCCCCATCTACTCTGTCTAGACCTCTCATGATATTGAACATTTCTATAAAATTTCCCCTCAAACCTCTCTGCTCTAAGGTGAACAACCCCAGTTTCTCCAATCTAGCCACATAACTGAAGTCCCTTATCCCCGCAACTATTCCTGTGAATCTTTATTGTACCCTCTCTAAAGCCTTCACATCCTTCCCTGAAGGCCATTAATGAATCAGATGGGTCTTTACAACAATCGATGATAGTGTCATGGCACAATTACTGAGACAAGCTTTCAATTCCAGATTTTTTTTCAATTGAATGAATTAATTAATTGAATTTAAATTCCACCAGCTGCCGTGGTGGGATTGAACCCATGTCCCCAGGGCATTAGGCTGGGCCTCTGGATTCTTAGTCCACTGACTTACTTTTACTTTTAACAAGGCTCTTGATGAACCTAATTAGCTGCCCGCCTCATGGGGATGGATAGCTCTATCAGCCCTGAACCAAACCCTGCCAAAATAGCCGACACTGGGAACGGAGTGAGGGACCAGTATGTCGGCTAGTTCCGATATTTTTGGGCCCCATCTGCCTCCGTTCCTGACGGTGGCGGGGCCCGAAAATCCTGCCCTCTGTATCAAGCAAACTGAAATTCTGGAGGCATAGATGTATCTGTCGCTTGGCTTGGTTAAACACAGAATCACAGAATTGTTACAGCACAGAAGGAGGCCATTTGGCCCATTGTGTCAGCACCGGCTCTCCAAATGAGCGATTCAACTAGTGTCGTTCCCCTGTCTTCTCTCCGTAACCCTGCACATTCTTTCCTTTCACATAACAGTTCAAAACCCTTCAGTGACCAGAGTTCGGTTCTGGGTACTGCCTGTGTGGAGTTTGCAAGTTCTCCCTGTGACTGCGTGGATTTCCGCTGGGTGCTCCGGTTTCCTCCCACAGCCAAAGACTTGCAGGTTGATAGATAAATTGGCCATTGTAAATTGCCCCTAGTGTAGATAGATGGTAGGAGAATTGTGGGGATGTGGTAGGGAATATGGGATTAATATAGGATTAGTATAAATGGGTGGTTGATGATCGGCACAGACTCGGTGGACCGAAGGGCCTGTTTCAGTGCTGTATCTCTCTATGAATGCTCCAATTGAACCTGCCTCTACCACACTCTCAGGCAGTGCTTTCAGACCTTATTGACTTACTGTGTGAAAATGTTTTTCCTCATGTCACTTTTGCTTCTTTTAACAATTACTTTAACTCTTTCATGAGTTGGAACAGTTTCTCCCTATCTACTCTGTCCATGTTTTTGAATACATTTATCAAATCTCCTCTCAGCCTTCTCTTCTCCAAGGAAAACAGTTCCACCTTCTCCAGTATATCTTCATAACTGAAGATCCTAATACCTGGAATTATTCTCGTAAATCTTTTCCGCACCCTCTCCAACGCCTTCATACCTTTCCTCAAGAGCTGGACGTAATACTCCAGCTGAGGCTGAACTACTGTCTTATACAAGTTCAACATAACCTCCTTGCTCTTGTACTCTGTGCGCCTATTAATAAAGCCCAGAATACTGTATGCTTTATGAATCGCTCTCTCAACCTGTCCTGCCACCTTCAATGACATATAAACATATACACCCAGGTCCCTCTGCTCCTGCACCCCATTTAGAATTGTACCCTTTATTTTATATTGTCTCTCCATGTTCTTCCTACCAAAATGAATCATCTCACATTTCTCCAATTTGAACTTCATCAGCCACTTGGCCGCCCATTCCACCAAATTGTCTGTGTCCTTTTGTTGTTCTACACTATCCTCACAGTTCACAATGTTTCCAAGTTTTGTATCATCTGCAAACTTTGAAATTGTGCCCTGTACACCAAGGTCTAGGTCATTAATATACATCAGGAAAAGCAAGGGTCCCAACACTGACCCCTGGTGAACTCCACTACAAACCTTCCTCCAGCCCGAAAAACATCCATTAACCACTACTCTCTGTTTTCTGTCACTCTACCAATTTCATATTGTCCCATTTATTCCATGAGCTATAACTTTGCTCACAAGTCTGTTGTGTAGCACTGTATCAAACACCTTTTGAAAGTCCATGTACACCACATCAACTGCATTGCCCTCATCAACCCTCTCTGTTACCTCCTTAAAAAATTCCAGCAAGTTAGTTAAACATGATTTTCTCTTAAGGAATCCATGCTGGCTTTCTTTAATTAACTAATTTTGTCCCAAATTAATCTTTCTAGAAGTTTTGCCACCACCGAAGTTAAGCTGACTGGCCTGTAGTTGCCGGGCTTAATTTTACACCCTTTTTTTGAATAAGGGTGTAACGTTTGCAATTCTCTAGTCCTCTGGCACCACCCCCAAGTTTAAGGAAGACTGAAAAATTATGGCCAGTGCCTCTGCAATTTCCACTCTCACTTCCCGAAGTATCCTTGGATGCATCTCATCCAGGCCTGGTGTGTTATCCACTTTAAATACAGAAAGTCTATCCAACACCTCCTCCTTATCAAATTTAAATTCTTCTAATGTCTGAATTACCTCCTCTTTCACCATTGCCTGGGTTGCATCTTCTTCCTTGGTAAAGACCGATGCAAAGTATTTATTTAATACTTCCGTTATGCCCTCTGCCTCCATGTGCAAATCCCCCCTTTGGTCCCTAATCAGCCCCACTCCTCCTTTTACCACCATTTTCCTATTTATATGTCTACTGAACACTTTGGGATTCCCTTTTATGTTAGCTGCCAGTCTCTGTTCATGCTCTTTCTTTGCTTCACTTATTTGCTTTTTCACTTCCCCTCTGAATCTTCCACATTAAGCCTGGTTCTCAATAGTATTCTCGACCTGGCATCTGTCATTCTTAATCTCTATCTCTTTTGTCATCCAGGGAGCTCTGGATTTGTTTACCCTACCTTTCCCCTTCAAGGGAACATACCTCGACTGTGTCCGAACTATCTCTTCTTTGAAGGTAGCCCATTGTTCAGCTACTGTTTTCCCTGCCAACCCTTGACTCCAACTTATTTGCCCCAGATCCCTTCTTAGTCCATTGACGTTGGCTTTCCCCCAGTTAATTATTCTTGGTCTGGATTGTTCTTTATCCTTTTCCATGGTCAGCCTAAACCTTATAATACATAATGATCGCTGTCCCCTAAATGTTCTCCTACTGACACTTGATCCACTTGGCCCACCTCATTCCCAAGAACCAAGTCTAGCAGTGCCTCCTTTCTCATTGGACTAGACACATACTGTTGTAGAAAATGTTCCTGAACACACTCTAGGAACTCTTGTCCCTCACTGCCCTTTACACTACTACTATCCCAGTCTATGTTTGGATAATTAAAGTCCCCCATTATAACTACCCGACAAGTTTTACACCTGTCTGTAATTTCCTTGCAAATTTGTTCCTCTCCATCCTTCCCTCTAGCTGGTGGCCTCTGGACAACACCAAGCAATGTTACTTTACCTTTTTTATTCCTTAGCTCTAGCCAAATAGATTCTGTCCTCGACCCCTCTGCGACATCCTTTTACTCCAGCATTGCAATGCTCTCTTTAATCAATACTGCCACCCCTTCCGCTTTTTTCCCTTTCCTATCTTCCCTGAACACCTTGTATCCAGGAATATTTAACAGCCAGTCTTGCCCTTCTTTGAGTCAATCTGTGTCTGTAACTCACCAATCTTATTAACAACACTCTGTGCATTCACATACATGCACATTAACCCGGATTTAGACTTTATTACTTTCTCCCTTACTCTGACCCCATCTAATAACTTACTATTCTTTACTCTAGTGCTATATCTCTACCAGTATTCTATGCACTTTAGTATTTATCTGATATTTCCTCCTGGTTCCCACACCCCTGCCAAATTAGTTTAAACCCTCCCAATAGGACGAGCAAATCGCCCTCAAGGAAATTTGTTCTAGCTCTGTTCAGGTACAATCCATCCAGCATGTCCAGGTGCCACCTTCTCCAAAACGGATCCCAATGTCCCAGGAATCTAAAGCCCTCCCTCCTGCACCATCTTTCCAGCCACATCGGCCCATCGTGTCTGTGCAGGCTATTAAGCACCTATCTATTCTAATCACGTTTTCTAGCACTTGGCCCGTAGTCTTGTATGCTATGGCATTTCAAGTGCTCATCTAAATTCTTCTTAAATATTGTGAGAGTTCCTGCCTCTACCACCTCATCATGCAATGTGTTCCAGATTCCAACCACCCTCAGGATGAAATTTTTTTTCCTGAAATCCCCTCTGCACCTCCTGCCCCTTACCTTAAATCTATGCCCTCTGGTTATTGACACCTCCGCTAAGGGAAACGTTTCTTCCTATCTACTCTATCTATGCCCCTCATAATTGTGTATATCTCAATCAAGTCCCCCCTCAGCCTTTGCTGCTCTAAGGAAAACAACCCTAGCCTATCCAGTCTCTCTTCATAGCTGAAATGCTCCAGCCCAGGCAACATCCTGGTGAATCTCCTCTGCACCTTCTCCAGTGCACTCACATCCTTCCTATAGAGTGGCAACCATAACTGTACACAGTGCTCCAGTTGTGGCCTAACTAGCATTTTATACAGCTCCATCATACCCTCCCTGCTCTTATATTCTATGCCTCGGTTAATAAAGGCAAGTATCCCATATGCCTTCCTAACCACCTTATCTACCTGTGCTGCTGCCTTCAGTAATCTATAGACAAGTACACTAAGGTCCCTCTGACCCTCTGTATTCCTGGGGTCCTACCATCCATTGTATATTCCCTTGCCTTGTTAGTCCTCCCAAAATGCATCACCTCACACTTCTAAAGGATTAAATTTCATTTGCCACTGCTTTGCCCGTCATACCAGTCCATCTTTATCGTCCTGTAATCTAAGGCCTTCATCCTCACTATTTACGACACCAATTTTCATGTCATCTGCAAACTTACTGATCATATATTCACGTCTAGATCATTAATGTACATTACAAACAGCAAAGGTTTTAAACAACCCTCGACCATCACCCTCTGCCTCCTGCCACTAAGCCAATTTTGGATCCAATTTGCCAAATTGCCCTGGATCCCATGGGCTCTTACCTTCTTGACCAATCTCCCATGCAGGACCTTATTAAAAGCCTTACTGAAATCCATGTAGACTACATCAACTGCTTTACCCTCGTCTACACACCTAGTCACCTCCTTGAAAAATTCAATCAAAAATTTGTTAGACATGATTCTCCCCCTGACAAGCCATGCTGACTATCCTTGATTAATCCCGACCTCTTCAAGTGGAGATTAATCCTGTCCCTCAGAATTTTTTCCAATAGTTTCCCTACCACTGATGTTAGATTCACTGGCCTGTAATTACCTGGCTTATCCCTATTACCCTTCTTGAACAATGGTACCACATTCACTGTCCTCCAGTCCTGTGGCACCTCTCCTGTGGCCAGAGGAATTGAAAATTTAGTCATAGAGAGTCATAGCACTGAAATAGGCCATTTGGCCCACCGGGTCTGTGCTGACCATCAACCACCCATTTGTACTAATCCTACATTAATCCCATATTCCCTACCACATCCCCTCAATTCTCCTACCACCTATCTACACTAGGGGCAATTTACAATGGCTAATTTACCTATCAACCTGCAAGTCTTTGGCTGTGGGAGGAAACCAGAGCACCCAGTGGAAACCCACGCAGTCACAGGGAGAACTTGCAAACTCCGCACAGACAGTACCCAGAACCGAACCTGGGTTGCTGGAGCTGTGAGGCTGTGGTGCTAACCACTGTGCCACCCCCGTCAGCGCCCCTGTAATCTCCTCCCTTGCCTCACATAGCAGCCTGGGATACATCTTATTTGGGCCTGGGGATTTATCCACTTTTAAGCTCGCTTAAACCGCTAATACTTCCTCCCTTTCAATGCTAATTTGTTCAAGTATATCACAATCACCCTCCCTGATCTCTACACCTAACATCGTCCTTCTCCATAATGAACACAGATGAAAAGTAATCATTTGAAATGTCACCTATGTCCTCTTGCTCCACACACATATTGCCACTTTGGTCCCTAATGGGCCCTACTCTTTCCCTGGTTATCCCCTTGCCCTTAACATACTTATAAGATGCCTTGGGATTTTCCTTTATCTTTCCTGACAATGTTTTTTCTTGGCCCCTCTTTGCTCTCCTAATTACCTTTTTAAGTACCCCTTACACTTTATATACTCCTCTCGGGCCTCCGGTGTTTAAAGCCCTCTGAATCTGCCATAAGCCTTCTTTTTTTTCTTTATCCAATCCTCTATATCCCTTGACATCCAGGGTTCCCTGGACTTGTTGGGCCTACCCTTCACCTTTACAGGAACATGTTGACCCTGAACTCTCACTATTTCCTTTTTGAAACTGGTATGATGTAGACTTTCCTACAAGTAGCTGCTCCCAGTTCACTTTGGCCAGATCCTGTTTTATCATATTGAAACTGGCCTTCCCCCAATTCTGCACCTTTATTTCCTGTCCATCTTTGTCCTTTTCCAAAACTACCTTAAATCTTACAGAGTTATGGTCACTAACCCCAAAATGCTCCCCCACTGACACTTCTAGCACTTGTCCAGCTTCATTCTCTAAGATTAGGTCCAGAACCGTCCCTTCTCTTGTACGACTTTCTACGTGCTGGCTCAAAAAGCTATCCTGGATGCACTTTAAGAATTCCGTCCCCTTTAAGCCTTTTGCACTAAGACGATCCCAGTTAATATTGGGGAAGTTGAAATCCCCTACTATTAATATCCTTTTATTTATACAGCTCTCTGAGACTTGCCTACATACCTGCTCCTCTATCTCTCCCTGACTGTTTGGAGGCCTGTAGTACACTCCCAGCAAAGTGATTGCCCCCTTTTTGTTTTTAAGTTCTACCCATATGGCCTCATTTGAGGAACCTTCTAAGATATCATCCCTCCTTACTGAAGTAATTGACTCCTTGATCAACAGTGCAATGCCACCTCCTCTTTTACACCCCCCACCCCGTCACGCCTGAAGATTCTATACCCTGGAATATTGAGCTGCCAGTCCTGCTCCTCCCTCCACCATGTCTCTGTGAAGGGAATAATATCATATTCCCATGTGTTAAACAATGCCCTCAATTCATCTGCCTTACTTGTAAGACTCCTTGCGTTAAAATAGATGCAATCCAGCCTTGCATTATTCTCTTGTGCCTAACAGGTCTACATTTGCTCTGCCTTCCACACTGACTTAGTTTCTCTTCTATATTTGGCTGTGCATCACCCCCTACTGTACCTCCGCTCTGTATCCCATCCCCCTGCCAAATTAGTTTAAACCCCGCACCACCACCCCCCCCTCCCCCAACAGCACTAGCAAACCTCCCTGCAAGGATGTTGGTCCCATTCCAGTTCAGGTGCAACCCGTCCGACTTGTACAGGTCCTACCTTCACCAGAAACAGACCCAGTGATCCAGAAACTAAAGCCCTCCCTCCTCCACCATGTCTTCAGCCACGCATTCATCTGCTCCTCCTATTCCTATACTCACTAGTACGTGGCACCGGGAGTAATCCAGAGATTACAACCTTTGAGACTCTGCTTTTTAATTTGCTACCTAGCTCCCTAAATTCTTGTTGCAGGAGCTCATCCCTTTTTCTACCTATGTTGTTGGTACCAATGTGAAGCACGACCTCTGACTGTTCACCCTCCCCCTTCAGAATGTCCTGTAACCGCTCCGTGACATCCTTGACTCTAGCACCAGGGAGGCAACATACCATCCTGGAGTCACGTTTGCGGCCACAGAAACGTCTATCTGTACCCCTTACAATAGAATCCCCTATCACTATACTCTCCCACTCTTTTTCCTCCCCTCCTGTACAGCTGAGCCACTCGTGGTGCCACAGACTTGGCTCTTGCTGCATTCCTCTGAGAAGCTTAACAGTATCCAAAGTGGAAAATCTGTTAGAGGGGGAGATGGACTCAGGGGACTCCTGCACTACCTGCCTAGTTCTTCTACTCTGCCTGGCGGTCACCCATTCCCTTTCTGCCTGAGCAGTTTTTACCTGCGGTGTGACCACCTCCCTGTATATGCTATCCATGATGTTCTCAGCCTCGTGGATACTCCAGTGTCCCCAGCCATCGCTCCAGATCCAAAACGCAGATTTCGAGTAGCTGCAGCTGGAGACACTTCCTGCACATGTGTTCACCCTGGACACTGGAAATGTCCTTGACTTCCCACATTGCACAGGAGGAGCACTCCACATTGCCAAGCTGCCCTGCCATGATTTATTCCTAATTTACTCCCTTAAATTACTCAAAAATTAGAGATTATTTACACTAGGCAGCTTGATTCCCTAAAAAACACTACTTACTATATAAAAAAACTATAGACCTTACCCTACTCCCAATAAGCTTTATTACCACTAGTAAACTTTACCAATACTAACTGGCCGGAGTTTTACGGTTTGCAATGGGAGCCAGGCCGCGACATAAAAGTCGATGGTGAACCCGCTTCCGCCTTCCCTGGGGATCTGTTCCCTATTTTACAGGTCCCCAGGCTTTAATTGTTCCTAGGCGGGATTTCTACCCGCTTGAGGGAGGAAATCCCACCTCATTGAGCTGTCGGCCAATCAGCGGGCCGGCAGCTCTTCGTCCCAGCAGCGCCACCGGGAGCAGTGGCCACTGCTGGGACTGCAGCCCAGCATGCACACAAGATGTCTGGGAGCCGGGAAGGCAGGTAACTTTTGGTTGCCTTGCCGGGGGTAATTGGTCGGGCCCTGGCGAGGCAAGGATGGTCGTTTGGGGGCAAGGGGGACCTGTTGGGACTTGGAGGTGGTTAGGGTACTGGGGCGGCCCTCCATCGGGCACCCTGTGCTCGATAAGCAGGGCCCCGCCCCTGAGACGATCAGAAGCCAACTGCTTTTCCAAGACAGCTTTTCCCAGCTCCAGGATGCCTGCTTACCTTACATAAAATCCGCGTGGAGGTGGGCGAAGGCCCTTAAGTGGCTGTTAAGTGGCCACTTAAGGGCCTTGATTGGCCTGGGGCGGGCGGGCCGTTTCTCGCCCCCCACCCGACGTAAAGGGGGGTGGAAGCGGGAGTGGGTTGGGAAAGCCTCCCAGAGCCTCCCATTCCATTTGGCACCACCTCCCCTGCCACCATCCGACTTGTTGGGGTGGAGCAAAATTCCAGTGGGTAGAATTTGGAAACCACTGTTCTGGATGAAAGATGATAAAAAGTGCATTTAATCATGTTCTTTTGAGTGTGATAAAGCACTCTAGCAAATGTTTAAACTACAATGCAATATAAAATTTAAATACAACAAAGCTATTTCTTGCTTTTTCCCCATTTAATGCCATTTGTTTTATTTCATATAATCTATTTAAAGTCATCCATTTTGTAAGCTAAGAAGTGTCCTAGCTAATTGCAGCTTGTTACTGTATTGAGATAGTGATAAAAGGATGTTGGACTTTCAGGAAACCAAACCTTCATCAGTTATTCTAAACTATCCAAGCTGAGTTCCAAACTGGTGCTGCTGTAAACCAGAGCCACCAGAAGTGCTGCTGTCAATTCAGATGTCTATAAATTAAAGCTAGCAAAGAACTCACAATCAGAATACCTCACAGACTGGCTGATGTCTTCCTTCTCCTTATTTGCTGTTTTCCTCATCATCACTCTTTGCTTGTTTCCTCCTCTAATGGATGGGCTCGAAACATCAATAAATATATTAAATACTCGCACATTGATCTGCCAATTGTTGTTAATAAAAGTAATATAATTTATGTCTCTCTCTTCATTCACTTTCTTCCACTTTCTAGTTTTCTGTTTTCTCAGTGTCTTTCTATCTGGCCCCAAGATGTTTTAAAATACATTAAATCTTTATGATTAAGTTCCAAGGCCCACTGAGAGGATAAAAGGTCAGGACCATGAGAGCAAAAGTGCTGAGCAGGTCTGAGCCTCAGCACAAGGTTTGGTTTAGATGAGACCAGTACTGTTGGATCTCATTCTTTGGCATTCAGTTATGCATGGAGGGGAGAAGATTTGAGTTGCAATGTGCAGACACACTAAACAGGTTGGGTCCTGGACAGAGGAGTTTTTAAAAAAAAATAAAGAATGATATAGATAAGTTAAAAACAGGATGCCCGAAGTAAAAATGAAGTGAACAATCGATAATAGAGAAATGGTAAAAATAATGTGGATAATGGGAAAAGTGTAACAATAAAATAGCTTTGTGTTCTGTTGTGGAATTGATTATTGGAATGTGATTTACTTATGGCAAGTATATGATCACATGGTTAGCTTGGACCAATTAGTAATGCTTAAGCGATTTTATAACCTTATGGTGATAGATCTTCAGTCACAAATCTTTTCATAATTAATTTATTTTAAAAAGATCTGTTCACACACACCTAGCACGTGGAACTATCATCGATTGTCATAAAAAACCATTTGGTTCACTAATGTCCTTTAGGGAAGGAAATCTGCCATCCTTACCTGGTCTGGCCAAGGTGCAACTCCAGACCCACAGCAATATGGTTGACTGCCTCTGAAATGGTCTTGTAAGCCACTCAGTTCAGGGGCAATTAGGGATGGGCAGCAAATGCTGGCCTTACCAGCGATGCCCACATCCCACGAAAGAATTTTAAAATGTGTGCATATACACAACATAAAATAAACAAATAATTACATTGATCTATTAGTGCTTCTTCAGTGAAACTACTCATCAAAATAAATGGGAAGCTCCATTACTATACCCAGAAAGATCCAAATGATGAGTCCTGATTATTGTGTGTGTCACATCATAAATTAGATATAATGCAACAACAAAGCTTATTCTGGTCATACCTAACCTATGCACAAACAAACCTCCCATTAACCCCCCAAAAAATTCTAGCATCTGAATAACTGACAGTTGAGTTAATCCTTTACATCTGTTTTTCTGATACACTCATTCTCTTTTCTATATTTTACCTTTTACAGTTCATCTGCTTCTCATCATTTTCTTTGATGTCCTTTTTAATTCTGTTTCAAGTATACATTTGTTTTTCTAATGCCTGCTTAATATCATACCCACCTAATCTAATAAATAAGTTGAGTGATTGGGGATGAGTGATCATGGCAGAACATATTCTTCTAGATCAATAGCCTTTCGAATGAAAGCATTTTCTTAAAGATGTCATGAAGCACATGACATAATTTGGTTTAGAACAAATTTTTACAGACTGAACAATTATTACAATTCTGAAAGAAACAAATTGAATTAAAATTCAATGTAGAATGGAGTGTTTGCAACCAAACTGACTTAAATGACATAATGGGAGAGAGTGAGAAAGAGGTATTTTGGACAGAAAACCCAGAAATCGAATTTAATGGCATGACTGGTTTTAAATTGTTTCAACAGGTTTCCCGTCTAATGTTCATCCAGATTGACAGGCTGGCTCTCCTTCAGACTGGAAAGCAGCCGTGGAGTGAATGTCATTGCAAAGGTGGTGGGGGTGGGGGTTTAGGAGGGGTGGGGGGGGGGGGGTTGGTGGCGGTGCTGCTGGTCGAGTTGAATTTTTTGGGACTTCGCTTTTTGTGAATGTGACATCCTGGGGTGGTGGTGAGGGGAACTAGATATTACAGGGGAAGCCAGACATTGCACAGGTGGTGGACGTCGAACATCGGGGACTTGGTGGTGAATTGGCTGGTAGCAGGGACACCATCAGAGGGTGTTTAAAGGGTACCTTGGTCGACTGAGGGCTCCTCCTGGCCCATAAGCAATGCAGTAAAGGCACTTACTCCATGAATCTGGCCCTTCTCACCTGCTTTCGTCTGCCAGGATTCCTGAGGCCTAGGAATCCCAGCCTAGAGCTATTAAAAATAAAACATCAGTTAAAATGGAGGCGCGCAACCTCCGTAAAAGATTTTAATGATTGACCTGCCTCCTGAAAGCAGGCTGGTTGCCGGCTCTGCAACTTCCCTCTGTTAAAACCATATGTGGGTGCATTGGAGGTGGGTTGCGTTTGTGTTACACACTATTTACAGCACAGAAACAAACCATTTGATCCAACAGGTCCATAACAGTGTTTATAGACTCAAAGTCATAGAGTCATTATGGCCATTTGACCCATCAAATCCATGTTGGCACTCTGTAGAGCAATCCAGTCAGTCCCGTTCCCCCGCTCTATCCCTGTAGCCTTGCAAGCCTATTGCCCTCAAGTGCCCATCCAATTTCCTTTCGAAATCATTGATCGTCTCTGCTTTCACCACCCTCGTAGGCAGCGAGCTCCAAACGAGCATCCTCCCACCCTTCTTCATCTAACTACATCTATTCCTTTCTCCCTCATGTGATTATCTAGCTTTTCCTTAAATAGATCGATGCTATTTGTCTCAACCACTCCCTGTGGTAGCAAGTTCCACATTTTAACCACTCTCAGGGCAAAGAAGTTTCTCCCGAATTCCCTATTGGATTTATTAGTGAATCTCTTATATTTCTGGCCCCTAGTTCTGGTCCCACCCATAAGTGGAAACATCTTTGCTATGCCTACCCTTGCAAACCTCTTCATAACATTAAGCATTGGGCAGGACACCAAAGCTAACTCCCCTGCTTTCCTTTCAGTGCAATGAGATTTTATATCCACCTGAGCGCGCAGACAGGGCCTCAGTTTAGCATCGCATCCAAAAGACAACATATCTTACAATGCAGCATTCCTTCAGTACTGCACTGGAGCATCTGCCTAGATTTTTGTGCTCAAGCCTCTGAAGTGAGGCTCAAACCCATAATATTTTGATGCAAAGGTGAGAGTACTACCAACTGAACCATGGCTGACACTGGTGAATTTGATGTAAAACCACGGTATAGAATTAGACTTATAAACAATAAGTATTTCTAGAGAATCAAAATAAAATCATGTTTGTCCTGTCAATACTGTGATTTTACACTAAATCAGTTGAGAGCCACCTGGTTATATCCTGATCTCCCATACTGTCAGAAAGTGTAAACCATGCAGGCATCCATACTATATTTTACGACATTTCAGATGGAGCTTATCTGGACTTTAGTATTAATAACTTTAGTAATGAAGTGGTTAATATATTAATCTTGTTATATGGTCACACTCGTGCTGAATAAATAGTAAATTTACAATGTCCTGAAGTAGTTCATATCTGACACAGGTCAAAGGTCATCAAAAGAGCAACACAGGCTGGTAGTAACCAAAAGAGTATGGAAAAATATTAATTAAATCTTAGTTGTCGTCAACAGAAATAAGAGTGCAACTTATCAGATGACATATAAATAGTTGCTAAAAGTTGGATGTAACAACCATTCCAAATATAACCTCCTTCAGTTTCCTCATAACACCAACTGCACCATGGAAAAAAAAGTTGGCTGTAATACAGAGTTCTCAAGTTGTTGGAGCTGAAACTGGATGTGTGATCCAGGGGAGCTTGTTTGCAACACATAGCACATTCCAAGTTCCAAGTATTGAAAGTGATGGGGACATTATCATCCTTTCATCTCACTTGTTTTAGGGTCTTTAGTGCTTAGGTAGGCTTATTGTAAGCATTGCATCTTTCTGGCACTATCCCATAGCTCTGGGCTAAATGGGACTGAAGCGTGTGTTAGCTCAGGACTGTTTGTATCACAGTCTTTACTCCACATGTGAACTCATTTCTGCCCAAGTGGGTTATTGATTGAGGCCATTCCACAATTTGTGTCAACATATTCACATCACATTGAAAATGGTTCAAAAAGAAGAAATGAATAAAAATTTCGAAAATGTAATTTTAAGCTTCATTACTTTAAGTAATAACAGGTGGTGTGGATATTTTCCTGGAATTATCCAAAGGTGTTATGCCTGGTTATGACTTTTTGAACTGATATGTTCGATGGGTGGGAGAGGGTTTCAAGGAGGTTGTTAAAACTGTAAAACCGGGGAGTGAGCCTCCAACCTGCACAACACTCCTGACTTGTGCCTTATAGGTGGTGGGAGTGAAAAGATTATTTACCCACTGCAGAATACCAAGCCTCTGACCTGTTCTTGTAGCCACAGTATGGACTGAATTTGGTTCCCACGGCGGGGCTTCTGGAAGCAGGCCAAAATGGCAGGGGGAGTCCCCCCCACCCCCCCCCAGAGTGATTCTACAGCACCAGCCCAATTAACAGCCTGGTGCTGGGATGCCCATCCATTTAAAGGGGATCCTGCCTCCAAGAGCTGCCGGCCAATCAGAGGGCCAGCAGCTCAGTGGTATCAGCAGCGCCACCAGGAGCGGTGGCCAATGCAGGTACTGCAAGAGGCCTTGGACCCAGTCACTCTCACCTCACCTCTGAAATTCAACTCCATTGTTCATTTTTGGGTCAAGGCTGCAATGAGGTCTGAAACTGAATGTTACTGGCAGAACTCAAATGGAGCACCAGTGATAGGTTATTAGTGAGTAAGTACCTCTTGATAGCACTGTCAAATTTAACATAACATATTTAAATCAGGCTCCCACAGTGCAATTTGGAGACCAATTTAACTTCAACTGTTTCCATGCAGGTTTCCCAGGGCTCAGAGAAATCCAGCAACAAAATGAAGATAGAAGCTGCCAGCTCAAGATGATAAGTGCTTTTCCAGCACTTCTTGCCATGGAATCACAACTATTATAGCACAGAAGGAGTCCATTCAGCCCATTGTGTCTGCACCGGCTCTCCGATTGAACAATTCATCTAGTGCCATTCCCCCACCTTTTCCCTGTAATCCTGCACATTCTTCCTTTTCATATAAAGGTCTAATTCCCTTTTGAATGTCTCGATTGAATCTGCCTCCACCACACTCTCAAGCAGTGCATTCCAGATCTTAACCATTCGCTGCGTGAAAAAGTTTTTCCTCATGTCACTTTTGCTTCTCTTACCAAAGACTTTAAATCTGTGCCCTCTGATTCTCGATCCTTTCATGAGTGGGAACAGTTTCTCTCTATCTACTCTGTCCAGACCCCTCATGATTTTGAAAACCTCCATCAAATCACCTCTCAGCCTTCTCCAAGGAAAACAGTCCTAACTTCTCCAATCTATCTTCATAACTGAAATTCCTCATCCCTGGAACCATTCTTGTGAATCTTTTCTGTACTCTTCCAAAGCTTTCACACCTTTCCTAAAGTGCGGCACCCAGAATTGGATGCAATACTCCAGCTGAGGCCAAACTATTGTCTTATGTTCAACATAACTTCCTTGCTCTTATACTCTATGCCCCTATTAATAAAGCATAGGATACAATACGCTTTATTAACCGTGCTCTCAACCTGACCTGCCACCTTCAATGACTTATGCACATGTACCCGCAGGTCCCTCTGCTCCTGCACCCACTTTAGAGTTGTACCATTTATGTTATATTGTCTCTCCATGTCCTTCCTACCAAAATGAATCACTTCACATTTTTCCACATTGAACTTAATTTGCCACTTGTCTGCCCATTCCATCAACTTGTCTTTGGGCCATGAAGAATAGACATACTCACACTCATGGAAGCCTTTGACCTCCCTACTACTGTTCACAGCCTCTGGCTTCCTCCCATTCACGATTGCCAACCTTCCCCAAACACCCTCCAGTACGGATCTCTAGATTCCTCTCTGCTGTGATTGGCAACCCCCTCAGCCTCCGTTTCTGGCTCCATTTTTTTTTTAGAATTAGAACATTACAGCGCAGTACAGGCCCTTCGGCCCTCGATGTTGCGCCGACCTGTGAAACCATCTGACCTACACTATTCCATTTCCATCCATATGTCTATCCAATGACCACTTAAATGCCCTTAAAGTTGGCGAGTCTACTACTGTTGCAGGCAGGGCGTTCCACGCCCCTACTACTCTCTCAGTAAAGAAACTACCTCTCACATCTGTCCTATATCTTTCACCACTCAACTTAAAGCTATGTCCCCTCGTGTTTGCCATCACCATCCAAGGAAAAAGACTCTCACTATCCACCCTATCTAACCCTCTGATTATCTTGTATGTCTCTATTAAGTCACCTCTCCTCCTTCTCTCTAACGAAAACAACCCCAAGTCCCTCAGCCTTTCCTCGTAAGACCTTCCCTCCATACCAGGCAACATCCTAGTAAATCTCCTCTGCACCCTTTCCAAAGCTTCCACATCCTTCCTATAATGTGGTGACCAGAACTGCACGCAATACTCAAGGTGCGGCCTCACCAGAGTTTTGTACAGCTGCATCATGACCTCGTGGCTCCGAAACTCGATCCCCCTACTAATAAAAGCTAACACACCATATGCCTTCTTAACAGCCCTATTAACCTGGGTAGCAACTTTCAGGGATTTATGTACCTGGACACCAAGATCTCTCTGCTCATCTACACTACCAAGAATCTTCCCATTAGCCCAGTACTCTGCATTGCTGTTACTCCTTCCAAAATGAATCACCTCACATTTCCCCTCATGATTGGCTTGGACTGTTCCCCAGGGTTGCTAGCTGCAGTCTCCTGCTACTGGTTTTCCCGCTCAGGAGCCAGCAAGCCTGTCAGCTGCTGGGTGGGAAATTAAAATGCAATTTGGAAGGACTTCTGCCTCCCAGCTTTGCTTGGTTTTCCCGACACTACTGTTCTACTGCAGTCCCCTGCACCCATCAGCCTCCCCATAAATATTGGGTTCAATGTTTCTGTGTGCCATTAGTCATTTTAAATTTCAATGATATTCACAAATTGTCTATGATGAAGGACATGAACTCTTTTGTTGGGTGCAAGAATTTGGTATTTGGATTTCTATTGTGTTGGATGTTGAATATTTGGTGTAATAACATAACAGGTTGCATTTGGTGTGCTTCCATAGATATGCACACTGGCAGTGAAATAACAGCTTTGTTCATAACAACATAAACTGATAGTGACCGTGGTTTTGAAAATCAAAGCCATTAGAACATGTCTCAAGAATAGTTATTGGAATCAATTTGGAAATGTCTTTTCTACATATAAAGGTCACTGCTGATTGAAGCTATTGATTTATTATATGACAGTTCTGTTCTTTATTCTTCAGTGCTATCTATAGAGTTGTTATTCGTCCCTCATACAGAGGACATACCACAATTCAAAAAAACCTTCATTCGCACATTTTATTAATTTGCATAAAACAAAACAAACCTAAGCATGCGCTTTCCCCCACACACTTGTACATTAGTAGGGATTAGAATCTGAATTTATTCAAACTTTAAAGGTACAATTTCACATTCCGCCCATACTTAAAGTTTGGAAGAACCAATCCCAAATTGCACGGAGACCGTTGATGAAATACCAGGTATAGGAGAGACATGTGCCAGTTAGATCTCCAAGGAGATTGTGTGGGAAATTTGTTCTTGTAGCGTCACTTCAAAGTGGCACTAGGCAGATATACGTTGATTTCCCTGGGGCAAACAGTGCTGTGGGCCAGTACCTGCACGGCCTAAATAGGTTTCCCCATTGATATCATTGAAGAAAACTGTGCGGCCGTACAGGTATCAGACAGTGGTACTGTGCCCCCAGGAACTCGACCTTGTCCGCGTACCACCACTTGGAGTCGCGTGAAGTGGCGCTACATGAATTAATTTTTCTCCCCATACGTGCTATGGGGATTTGATGGTATTTCCCACTTTCCCAGCAGGGAGAGTGGATGCTCATTTTCCATCAGACTGCTTATTAGGTCTGATGAAAATATTAACCTCAAAGACCAGAGAGAGAAAAATGCACACAAGATTCCAAATAGCAAGTCATAGAAGCTCAGGGTAGGCCACAGAATCACATTGGTGGAGAAATTGGATAAGGCTGAACTAACTCCTGTCCAGCCTTATTGAGGCAGTAAGCATGCTAAAATCTAAATGATTTCAACATGTGGCCCAGCACAGAATATGACAGGTCCACGCTCACAGAGCCCAGCAGCATGAGTATCTACATCAATGCACAGCTAGCCTGGACCTCTTAAAGGGAAGCTGCACTCCGTATACAGTAGCTTCTGTAACTCTCTGAAACGCTTGACTTGAAGGAAAAGCAAATGGAGCAAAAGGCCAGAGGGAGGGCTCCCATGTTTTCTGATGAGGTGATTTGTGATGGAGGCGGAAAGAAGGAAAGAGGCCATAGTCCCAAGAGGGACCAGGAGGACCTCAAGGAACACCCAGAGAAGGGAAAGGTAGCAGGTCAATTCCCGGAGTCCAGCCTAGAGGACCTGGCTGCAGTGCCGGAAAAGTTCAATGACCTCACATAGGTCAAGGTCAGTGAATACATCTTCAGATGACGTATTCGATTTGGTGTTGGAGGCAGGGCACCCAGCACTGGTCTGGAAAGGCAATGGGAACCTCGCCTCAGTTTTTCACGCAACTCCTCCCCCCCCCACCCGCCCCCCCAGAGCGATCCTCCTGTCTTTTAACCTCGAAGTTTCATGAGCCGGGTTCCCATCCCTTTAAAGACAGGGATCCCGCTTCCAAGAGCTGCCAGCCAAACACAGGACCAGCTCTTCAGCAGTATCGGCAGTGCTACTGGGAGCGGTGGCGATTGTCGGTACTGCAGAGGCCTTGGACCCAGGCCCAGCTCTGGAATGCTAGACCTCAAGTAAATGAGGCAAGTAAATCACTAACACAGTAGTAATCAGGACTCAAGCCTAACATTCAAATACCCCACCTCACCCTCACACATGTATCGATGCTGCCAGCCTCACACCCACCTCTCAGCTTCCACATACCCCCTCCAGCTATTCAGCTATGGCACATCAGCACATCACACAAACACATTGCAACACACTCACTGACATTATTCCCTCTCTCCTGCAGGACAAGTTTCACATAACCACAGGGAACAGCAGATAACTGGGGGGACAGCAGCGACTGAGCCCTCTGAAGGAAAAGGTGCTCTGTATGATGGGGCCGCTGTTACAGAGCCCGCTGCTTCTGGTGTCACCCCAAACATTCAGGATGACAGTATGTTCCTGTCTCATTCCCATTCTCAAATCCCAGTTACCCTCATCCTGCTATTTGGCATGAATTGCAAGCTGCAGATGGTGTGACAATAAATCTCTTGCTTTCCACCCAAACCCTTCCCTCAGCCCAACTCTCCACTTATGCATTTTCAGGATAGCTTTCAGATATCCTGAACTGCCACCTGAACAGCCAGTGCAGCCTCATCATGAAGACGAGAGCTACACCAGTTTTCTGATAAAGTGCTATCACCTGATCTGACAATCGCAGCCACCACCTCAGATACTGGCACTCTGCATACTTTAGAGGGTGATATTGAGTCGGGATCTGTGCATGGTAAGTCACTGGGCATGAGTGGGCTGCAGCCAGGCCTAGGGAAAGGATAATTCATGTGCCAACTCACCAGAGGGTTCTGCTGCAGAGGACTCAGGCAAGGAATTAGATGGTGCGGTGTACAGGAGAACCATGATACACACCAAGATGCTTGTGGCATTGGCAGACCTGCCACAGGGCCTCTTGTCACTGTCAAGGAGTATGGAAGAGTTCCAACTTGGCACAGGGCTTCATGCAGAGCTTGAAGCCCATTGTTTCAATGTGGAAATGGTGGCCAACTCCATGACAACACTCGCCTGTCATACAACATCTGATGTCTTAGTTTCCATGCAACACAGTCAGAAGCCATCCAACGTAGTGCTGCAGTGGAAGCTCAGACTGAGGCCATGAGTGTCATGCTTGTTATCATATGGGCTTAGGTTGCTGCCATCATGGCTGCAGATACCTGTGCTCAAAGGAGCATGTAAGTTCTCATAGTAGTCCAGCAATCTGTCCTCCAAAAGATTACTAGAATTGCTGAGGCGCTGCTCTGGGAGAGTACCAGTGGTTCCATAGAGCACAAACCTGCAGTCCAGCCTCAGGTTGAACGGTGTTCATGTCCCACCACTGCTATTCCATCAGTGTCCTTGTTGGTGCCTCTCAGCCAGCCAGCCCAGACTGCTGTTGCCCATGCTAAGGTACAGTCCGAAGCTGGGCTCCCAAGGCCCGAGCTGCTCGAGGTCATCCTGCAATGCCATCTGAAAGTCAGCAGTTTTCCACCAGCCATGATGCAGCCACTGGGGTAGAACAATGTAGGAGCACTAGGACAGGCAAAGGCACCGAAAGACAGGCACCAAGGGAAGGCACAGGGGAGAATAGTTAAGTTTTGTGTGCCTTATTGGAAGAATTGTTGGATAAGGTTATTGTGGAATGGGTTTTTCGTTGCTGGCTTCTATTCCAGGGTTTTGGCAAGAGGACGCTGTGATGGAACATAGCAGATGGATTGAAAGGCAGAAAATTGTGCAACAACTGTGATGTAGAGATGACGTCTCAGGGGAACCGGAGTCCGAGTGTCGGCTCATGGACAGCCCACCTGGAGTAAAGGGGTCCCGGATGCTTCCTCCCTTCCTCCTCCCTCTCTTCCTCCTCCTCTTCCCTCTGCGTACTGTTTCCTCTTTCCTGCCTGTGCTGCACTTCCAAATCATGTTGCAGTCCAAGAGGGTCTGCAACTACAGACTCCATTACTAAAGCAAGCTTTCTCCTGATAGGCCAACCAACTCCTCAGACCTCCTTATCAAGATTCAGCACCATTCGCTTGAAAATCCAAATTTTTTTTGCAAAACTCCTCCAATAACACTCAACACTGTGCTTCCACTAACTCTGCACCAACAAAAATAAGTCAAAAGCAACTCACCTGAAACTTGGATGGTTAGACCTATAACTAAAGCTAGTGGGAGATGAGATCCCTCATGGTTATCCCTTTAAATAATGCTGGTCAGGGGGTACCTTGAGTACATGTTCAGCTGGGAATGTATAAGAGAGGGCATTAACTGGAGCTGCATAGTCCAAATGGCAAATCATCTGTCAAATCAGCAATAGATGTCGTGATCTGCCCACTGTGTTCGCTTCCGGCACATGCATGGCACACTCACGCTACCACCCTGTCAGTCAGGATCTGCTAACTGGACCTCGCCAGAAGCATTCAGGCCACGATGTTTTGAGTGTGGGGCATCTGGAGCACCGGAAAGAGCAGTGCTATGGAGCCAAAATTTGCGACCAATGACTTTAGGATTCTTAGAGATTTACTTATGCTGATGGACAAAATGGTTCAAAAGCCACACAGTTGAATATTTTTCTTCAAAAAGGCAGATCACTTGAATCTGAATCATCTATAGCCAGCAAAGCTCTCATTTTTCAAGACAAATCAAAATAAGTTCATTTCAAACTGATTTTTCTTTAAGGTTTAGAAATACTGTGCAGTCGTCAAAGGGTTAACACATAACCCTATTAATTTGTTGTTTTTCTTACAGCATACTCTCATTCCCAATCCCTCTGTGGAAAAGGCAGGTTCTGTTTGTGTAATCTGGCCCAACACATGGAAAGTGTGAATTTCCAGAAAATTAAAACTGCAGGTCAGAGGGAATGTAAAAGGAAATGGAGGTCAGAGACTTTCATGGCTCAGAGCTTGTGACGCATTCAGACTTCATTGGCTTTCTCTTCACAGTACATTAACATTTACAGCCAAGGGACTGGAAGGTCCTTTCCTCCAGCCAACAAGTGAACTCATCTCTCTGGGGGGGCATAATGTGAATAGGCCCTGATGGTTAGTCCATGCTAGTACTCATTATTAGCGTTAATACCAGATAGTACTCCAAAATACTGCAGCTGATGTGTCACTTGTCAGTATCTTTGTTAATCTCTGTAACAAGCCTCTAACAGTTCTGTGGTTTGAAAGCAGTTTACTCTTACTTCGTGTGTGAGTCTATGTTTGTTTCACACTTCTTTTGCAGCTGTTTGGAGCACAGAGATGATCGTGTAGTGCCGTTTTAATTTTTAAAGATTATTACAGAGGCAGGATTTGAGACAGCATTTGTGAACTGCAAATAGCTAGTAAGATAATTGCATTCCATTGTTCCGTCATGACTTCAGCATTTAGAGCCACATATTTTACAGATGCGCCTGCCAGACCGCCATCTGCATACATAAGCACTGTTTATTTGCATCAGTGTGCTGATTCACAGACTCATATATGGCCTGCATGAAAATGCATTACTAAGGTGACTACATTTTAAAAATACTTTATGGGCTGTAAAGTGCTTTGGGATGTTTGATGTTGTGAAAGGCCTGATAGAAATGTAAGTTCTTTCTTTCTATGTGCACAGAGAAGCCTGCAGATATGCACACAGGCATTCACACACACACACACACACACACATTTGCAAGCAGATGTATCCTTATTTTTTATACCAATAAACACAGCCTAAAGGATATTTCCATGGATGCATATCACTCAAACTTATTCACAAAAAATGAAATTTCCAATGAACTGGAATTTGCTTCAGTAAGATAGCGATCACAATCAATAAGACCATTGTTTACCCTGATTCTCCAGCATCAATCCAAAGCCAAAATTTGCTAGGAAGCTCATTGTATGTCACAATGATCAGATTGGTGATTCAAAGAGGTGTTACTGCTCAC
The DNA here is from genome assembly GCF_036365525.1 of Heterodontus francisci. Taxonomy (NCBI): domain Eukaryota; kingdom Metazoa; phylum Chordata; class Chondrichthyes; order Heterodontiformes; family Heterodontidae; genus Heterodontus; species Heterodontus francisci. Next base: position 74,989,765 of record NC_090380.1, on the reverse strand, counting down.
AATTGGCCAACTGTATACACAAGTCACTTTGATTTGGTGACATCTAGGCGAGTGTTCAATAGAGAGAAGTGATTACTGGAAAACCCCATTGCTTGCAATGATTTGATTGACCATCATCCAAATAATGTAATTTATCACTTTAAAAATAGTCCATGGAGAGTGACTAATTTTTGTACTTTTAGTTTATATATACACAATATTATTATGTTAGTAATTGACATTATTATTACCATAATTCACATCATCTGTCAAATTGCTATTAAGCATCAGCTGATGTTCTGTTGGGGGAGTTTGGATCAAGCTCATTCACCAGCTTCTGATTTGAGTTTTGCATAGTACATAATGACAAATCATATATCTAATACTTAAATAAAACTGCTGGTTCACAATGAGGTTTTGCTTCACAGCTTTGGCTACTGACCTTAACTTCACCTGACAAGTTGAGCTTTCTAATCACCAGCACCATTCTGTAACGGTCTAAGTGGCATTAATTCAACAGGGAGGAACTATGATAATTAGTTAATCATCTGATTTGGCAAGGGAAACAGCAGAGTGGTGCAAAAGTCCTGGGAAATAATGGAATGGTATAAGTAATGGTGGAAGTTACTTTTGTACCATTAATCAGGCTCTGCGATGGTGCTGTGCCATTACAATGGTGCAAATCTCCAGCAAATTCTGGGCTAATATTATTGATTGGTCACAAAGATGTCTGTGTTCTGTTCATAATTCCCTCTTTAACAGCTTTATTAATAACTCTGTAACATCAAACATCACACAGTATTAATGTGGTCATAGCAGAGAAAGCTCACTCTGAACAGGTCCACCATCTCAAAACAAATGCTGCAAATTCTGCAGGCTGAGGCCGCATTCTCAGGAATATCCTCTTCTTCATCATTTACTTCTTCATAGACAAAACTTGTCTGTGAGAGGAAACCAATCAGAAAGAAAAATGAGGCTTTGGAGGTTGTGTTGGTTCTCTGAGTGTTGTGCATTACCTTTCAATGGGAGGGTCTGTTAGTTATAGAGTCAGGATTCACCTGTACTTCTGGTAAGTCCTTGGAAAATCCTCATTCTATTGAATAATGAAGACAGTTTTTGGATGCTGCATCTGGGATAAAGGTCTCCTGTTGTTAGCTTTAAGGATCTGTTGTGAAATAAGTTCTGAATGGCACTTAGAAAAACCACAGGATGGCTGGTGTAAGAAATGGCAACGTGCCACTGGTGGGGCAAGGGATGCCCTTCTGAGGTAAAGATTGAAACATAGACAATGTAGAGAGAATTTGCTCTGTAACCATACTCTACTGAGTATGCCACAAGTTCATTCCCCAGAACTAACTTCACTCACCGCAATCAGCACAAAAATCAGACCATAAATAAAGATATGAGCAGCAAGAATTGTTTCAAGAATTTGCCAGCTGTCCGGAATCACTTTCAGGTTCAAACAGACTTGACGCTTCAAATGAACAATGTCCAAATTATGGATGGAAAATACTTTAGCTATTGGTATAGTTATTTATTAACATAAGAAAATGACAGGCAGGAAAAAAACAGCTGGTCCATCAAGCTTGCCCCACATCACAATGGTTCAGCCATCGTGGCTAAACATTCCTTCCCTCACCATCCCAACACCCTCAAGCAATTAAAACCATTCCGGGTGATCATACGGACCAAGTATTACCAATAGAGGCACTTCTATATTATGTAATCTCTGCCCCAGTCAACATTCTGTTCAGCTCCTTCAGACAGCTTACAGAATGTCATCACCCACCACTCCAGGCAGCAATACATTTTAGAGGCTCACTACTCCCTGGGGAAAGAAGAATCTTACATTGTTTAAACTCATGTCCCTGGCCCTCCCCAAACTGTAATAATATATCAATAGGAACTCAATTCCACCCTTTAATTATTTTTAAAGGCCTCTATTAGGTTGCCTGTAAGCCTACGTGCTCTAAAGCAAATCGATAAAGGTCCTTGAGCCTTTCTGAGTAGCTAAGGTTCTTTAAGTTAGGAATCATTTTTGTCATTCTCCTCTGGACCTTTTCCAAGATCACTATTTCACCCAACATGCAGGAGGACCAAAACTGAACCCAGTACAATCTGACCAGTGACCTTTACAATACCAATATGGTGTCCTTGGGCTTCATGTAATACTATAGTGTGAAATACAAACAGGTAATAAATATATTAAAATGTGATTTACCACCCATTGATTTTTATTCAAAGCATTGCAAAGATTAAAAACAAACATCTGTATGCTGACTTAGTTGGTAATGCTGTGATATCAAAGTGCCTTTTGAGACAGACACAATGCAAGGAATTTTCCTCAAGGGCGAGATTGTCACCAGGAGTCAGTCAGGCAGAACTCTACCTGCTGGTTCAACCCTGCCGTGACCCCATCCCATTTTCCGGTGTCAGGGTCAGTTAAGTATGCAGGTCAAGCTCTTAGTAGTATCTATGTTTTGCATTGGGAGTTCACTTCTGCAGGGGAGGGACATTTTGTGCTGCTGCAGTGTTTCCCTTCCTACAGCAGCTTAAAGGAACTGGCCAACAACTGCGTGGCTGACAAAAGAGTTCAAGGTCTCGAGGAACAAAACTAATTTGAGGCCCAGATGCAAACAATCTTTGTTGGAAGTGTGGAAAATAGCTGAAATCAAAGAAGTAGATAAAATGTTGGCCCCACCATCAATTTCTTTTTTGCTCCCCACTAGCAAAGTATCACTACCTCCACTTCTTTTATGGCCTTCCTAACAGTCAACAGTGCAAAGGTGGAACAATGAGAAATCACTCAGAATCCTAACCCCATTCCCTCGTCATCATTTATGTGCAGTAGGTCAGACAACAGATGGGCATCTATCATTGGTAACATGGGCATGAAGGAGGTTTCATTAGCCAATTTTGGGGTCAAGGCTTGGGCAGAAAGCTTTCCTTGCCCCATTTTCCTTGATTCTCTTCAAGACAAGAGAAAATTCCTTCTCTATGCCTGTTTAGGACTCAAGCCTGTCTCAGCTATCGTTACAACCAACTTTGCCAAACCCAAATTACTACAATTTATTATGTAATAATTGATTGCTTTGTTCATCCAGCCACAGACATGTACATTAAAATAATTTTCTAAATAATGTTCATTATTGTTGATCTGGCAGATGAAGTATCTAATTCAGTTTCATGAATCACTCTTCTTACAGAATTAACAATACTCATGGAACAAATGAATCTGACATATAGCTGGCACACATCTCTCCACTGCAAGCACTGTGTAGGATACTTTTATGCTATTCAATGAATTCTGCTCCAATTCTACGCAATAGTGACCAAGGAGCAATATCAGAAAAAGAACAGATGTTGCTCTCAGAGTCCGTCTCTCTAGCTAAATTCAGAATGCTTCTAATAATGTGCTTTAATATATTCAGTATTACTTGCAAAAATCAAGATCACACAGAATTACACAAAAATAGGCAGTTCGGCCCAATTAGTCTATGTCAGTGCTTATCCTTCACTCAGTCAAGAGTCCTATTCCCATGTGTCCATCCTGCTCCTATATTTCTTTACCCCTTTTCCTTCAACTACTTACCTAATCTATTCTTTATTTGTTGACATGTCCTCTGTTTCAATCATGAACTCTGGCGGTGCATGCTACAGCCTCACGACCCTCTGTGTAAAAATGTTTCTCCTGCTCTTTATCCTAATTCTTACATTTAATCTCAAACCTAAATGCCCCAATTCTAAATCCCTCAATCACTGGAAATAGTTGGGTAGATTTTCAATTTACACACAAAACCTAGAGTTGTATAGTCAAGTTTTCAGATGACAAAGTTAGGAGGCACAGTAAATATGTGTAGATGGGAACAGCAAGTTTGAAGGTGACAATATGAGTGGGCAAAACTCTACCAGATGGAATGCAATGTCTGCAGCTGGGTCAGATCTCTGACCAAAGCTATTTCAAATGCCTTCATTGGAGGGAGAGTAGTTTTCCACCTTTCACACTGAATCCACCAGGGTAGCACCCCACAGGATCACCAGTTTAAATAGACGAACCTAAAGTCAGGCACTAGGGCCTGATATTAAGAATGATCCTTAATTTCAGGATATGATTTTTTTACTGAATTCCTGGTGTGCAGATTTATTTGGTGGGTATTTGATGACAAGGAAATGTGATTTGATAAATAAATAAAGTCCTGGTGGTGTTTGGATTGAGTGTAGTCCTAAGGATTGTGTTGGGAAAGATTGTTGGTGCAGGGGAATAGCCATGGTTTAGCAAAAGCACTGTTCAATGGCCTGGTGTTCAAGATCTCTTACAGCGGAGGGTTACGTGAACTTTGCTCTTCCTAATCATAATCTGTTTTTTCCAGTTCCTCATGTACCTCTGCCTCTATATCTGGCTTGATTGGTTGACTCCTTGGCATGGTTGAATTGTAGAACATGTTGGTGATCCTGGAGACTCTCTGGAGGGTATGCTGCCAGATGCTTCCAGAGAGTCTCCAGGGAGCAGAAGCATTGCTTCGGGCTGACAATGGTTTATATTATCAGGGCTTTGGTAGAAACATCGCTTTGATTGTATTTTATTTCAACTTCTGCCTCTTCTTGTTGTAGCTGCAAGTTTCTAGACTTTTGCCTGGTCTTTCTTCTCCTCTTCCAGCCACAATGACATCTGAAATATCAAAACCATAATGCAAACCAAAGGCTTTGCTAGAACCCCCCAGCTAAAGTTTCAGTACACTCAGCCAGATAACTTTTCGGAAGGTTTAATGCCAGTTCCAATTACCAACACAACTGAAAAGGCAAAAGCAGCACATTGGCAGACAAAATGGACAAACCCATGATTTACCTGAGAGCACCTGATGATCCTTTCAAATAATGTTGGAAATGGTGCTCTTCTGACTATTCCAGCCCACTATTTGTATGTCTTTTGTAGAACTGGTGAATATCATTCTACAGTTGTTCAAAATAGCGTTCAGCCCTGAAATAGTAACAGGATCCAAATTTACATCGATGAAATAAGAAACCACGGATTAACCTGACGCCTAACGAGTGGTCTGCTAAAAAATGGCATCAGCTGTACATCTGGGGCTGAATAGGCAAATGGCCATTGAAAATCTTTCCTTGTCTGTTTCTATCTACCTTGCCCCATCCTTTCAAAATTTTAAACATTTCTATAAAATTACATTTGTTATAGCCACATGGTGTGATGTGGGTAATTCCCACTGTTCAACTCCCCACCTGACTGTAACAAGTATTTTGTTGTTAGGTTTTAACCCCTTGATGCTTTATTTTTCAATGAAACAGACAGCGTTAGGTTCAATTGAAACAGACTAGCTCCGAAAGTCACTGACCCAAAACGTTTACTCTGCTTCTCTTTCCACAGATGCTTCCAGACCTGCTGAGTGGTTCCAGCATTTCTTGTTTTTATCCCCCACAATCATTGATCACTGCAATCACCAATTCTCCTGTCCAAAGCCCCCATCTCTTCGATCGCTACCCAACCTCACAATGTCTTCCTCTGATCTCTTTCTGAATCCACAATCTGTCCCTCTGATCTCTCTCCAACCATTCTTGTGATCACCCCTCATCTTGCAATCTCTAAGTCAAGCAGCACAAAACGTACCTGCTCCTGGGCTGTAGCCCCTTCTACAGCGTTGCATAGGAACATACGGACATAGAATCAGAATCATTGAAATATACAGCACGGAAGGATATCATTCAGCCCATCATGTCCATGCTGACTGATCAGTGGCCATCCAGCCTAATCTCACTTTCCAGCTCTTGTTCCATAGCCTTGTAAGTTATGGCACTTCAAGTGCATATCCCAAGCACTTTTTAAATGCTATGAGGGTTTCTGCCTCTACCACCCTTTCAGGCAGTGAATTCCAGATTCACACCACCCTCTGGGTGAAAACATTTCCCCTCGAATCCCCTCTAAACCTCCTACTTAATATCATAACTCTATGCCCCCTGTTTATGGATCCCTCAACCAAGGAGAATAGGGCCTTCTTATCCACTCTATATAGACCCCTCATAATTTTATACACTTCCGTTATGTCTCTCCTCAGTTTCCTCTGTTCCAAAGAAAACACTAGCCTATCCAATCTTTCCTCATAACTAAAATTCACCAGTTCAGGCAACATCTTCGTAAATCTTCTCTGTACCCTCTCTCGTGCAATCACATCTTTCCTATAGTGCAGTGAGCAGAACTGCACGTAGTACTCCAGCTGTGGCCTAACGAGTGTTTATTACAGTTCCAGCATAACCTCCCAGCTCTTATATTCTATGCCTCGGCAAAGAAAGGCAAGTATCCTGTATGCCTTCTTGATCACCTTATCTACCTGTTCAGCCACCTTCAGGGATCTGTGGACATGTACTCCAAGCTCCCTCTGTTCCTCTACACTTCTCAGTATCCTACCATTTATTGTGTATTCCCTTGCCTTGTTATAGCCTTCCCCAAATGCATTACTTCACACTTCTCCGTATTGAACTCCATTTGCCATTGTTCCACCCATCTGACTAGTCCATTGATATCTTCCTGCAGTATACAGCTTTCTTCTTCATTGTCAACCACACGGCCAATTTTTGTATCGTCTGTAAACTTCTTAATCATACCCCTTACATTCAAGTCCACTTCATTGATATATATCACAAAAAAGCAAGGGATCCAGTTAACAAGCCCTGTGGAACTCCACTGGAAACAGTGTTCTGGTCACAAAAACATCCATCGACCATTACCCTTTTCTTCCTTCCTCAGTTTTGGATCCAGCTTGTCACTTTGTCTTGGATCCCATGGGTTTTTATTTTCGTGACCAGTCTGCCATGTGGGACCTTAATCAAAACCCTTGGTAAAAATCCATGTAAACTACATCCAATGCATCGACCCTCCTTGTTACCTCCTTACGAAAGTCAGTCATGTAAGTCAGACATGATCTTCCCTTAACAAATCTGTGTTGACTGTCTTTAATTAATCGGTCTTTCTAAATGAAGATTTATCCTGTCCCTCAGAACTTTTACCAATAATTTTCCCACCATCAAGGTTAGGCTGACTGGCCTGTAATTACTCGGTCTATCCCTTTCTCCATTTTTAAACAATGGTACAATGTTAGCTTCCAGTTTTCTAGCACCACATCTGTAGATAGAGAGGATTGGAAAATGATGGTCAGAGCCGCCGCTATTTCTTCTCTTGCTTCCCTTAACAGTCTAGGATACATTTTGTCTGGGCCTGGGGATTTATCCACTTTCAAAGATGTCAAACCCCTTAATACTTCCTTTCTCACTATGTTAATTTCATCTAATATTTCACACTCCTCCTTCCTGAATGCAATGTCTGTATCATCCCTTTCTTTTGTGAAAACAGGCACAAAGGGGGGAATTTTATGCAGTCCACCATGGCAGATTTGGTAGCGAGTGGGGTGATATAATTAGGCGGGAGGTGTTTTCTCGGCTTCCTGACGGTGGGATATTTTAGAGGAATTAAGTTGTCGGCGGGTTTGCGACGTCCCGGGGTTCCCCCAGCATGGTGGCGGATTGCAGCTTTTCATTCATTTAAATAACAAATACTCATTACCCTACACATAGTTACCATTTAATTCTACCTGCAAGATTAAGTGAATGGCGAGCGATGTTCATGTGCTACCTAGTTCATGATTGTTTCAACGTGGTGTGCAGCAGTTGGATTTGTGCAGTTGAGTCTCAGGACTGTGCTCTTCACTCTTTCCCTCAGCCACTAAACTAAAGCCAGCATTGGAATGGACTTTAATGTAGCGTGAATCATCTCAGAGAATGGGGGCGAGGCAATCAGGTACATGGAGGAGCAGGGCAGGGTAGTCGGGGAGGGAAGGGCGGGGCAATCGGGTGCATTGACGAGCAGGGGAGAGTGGAGTGGAGTGGAGTGGAGTAGAGTGTTCAGGTTGTTGAATGGTTGATGTTGATGGTGAAGATGCGTTTTGTCAGTTGCAGTGGTAGTGGGTGGATTAGATCAGTACTGTGTGAAGATATTTGGCAAGGGCCTAAAGGGAGGGATGAGTGCTGTCGACGATGGGGCGCTGTGGGGCAAATTGAGAGACTGTCTAGCAAAGGGAATGACCACAGTCAATGGGGGTAAATGGATTCTGTAGGAGGGAGGGTCAAGACGAATATTCAAAAACTTCATATGGAAGGGAATGGAATCAGCAACAATTGTCAGTTCAATGTGAGGAGGTTCAAGGATAAGAGGCAGCATGTCAATAGTAACAGCAGTAGGAACAGTGGGGAGGGATGGCATGAATACATTGATGATTACACTGCGCACAGTAATGGGGGAAGGCTTAATGGTTACGGAGGGAAGGATAACAGTAACATGAGGTGGGTCAAGGGTGATGGGCTCAAGCTGGAAGATTGCAGGAGGAGGTTGGAAGGTGGGGAGACTTGCCCGGAACTCCATGCGTACCACTTTCCCCAACGATAATGGAAACCACCTGGACACTCAATTATTGCAAGGAGAGTGGGAGGAGGGAAACAATAGTGTGTGTGTCTTCTACCTGGTTGCAATTTGAAGGCAGATATAAAGGAGCTGTTCATTGTCTCAATGTTTCAGCTCACTGGCAACAGAGGGCTGAATTGCCTGCTCTGCTTATTTATTGTTCAGAAAAGCCACAGTGTCATGGGTCTTATACACCTGATCTGTCTAGTACTACGGGAAGAAGAGCAAAGAGAGAGACTAAAAAGGGCTCTTTTCCCTCAAATCATGATGCTTGAGCACCAGCAACAGGCAGAACAAGACAGTGAGGATGTTCCGAATGATAACATCGAGGATCGGCCTTATCGAAGACGGGCACTGGCACATCATCGCATCTTCAGGACAAGGACAAATTACCTTCAAATGTCAGAGAGGCAATGCAGAGACGCTAAGGATGTCACATGAAATGGTCACAGAAATTTGTAGAATTCTGCGGCATGACCTGCAGCTGCTTTGCTTCGGTGGGAATCCCATGCCAGCTGCCGTCAAGGTGACTGCTGCATTCAGTTTTTTTCTCCAGTGGCTCCTTCCAGGGATCCATGATGACATATGTAGCACCTGGCAATCTGCGACCCACAGTTGCATCAAAGAGGTGACCAATGCCTTTTACGACGAGCCAATGATTTCATCTACTTACCTGTAGATGGGGAGCAGGCAGAAAGGTCTGTGGCCTTAGGCGCCATCGCTGGGCTCCCTAGAGTACAAGGGATGATCAACTGTACCCATGTGGCTATTACAGCTCCCTGGGACCAGCCTGCTGTCTTGGTTAATCGCAAAGGCTTCCACTCTTTAAACGTGCAACTGGTTTGTGACCACAGGAGAGGAATCGTGCATGTTTGTGCACATTTCCCAGAGAGCTGTCATAATTCCTACATTTTGAGGAACTCCCAGCTGCCAGCAGTTTGAGCAACCAGCCAAAGTGGACGGAGGGATCCTGGGTGACAAGGGTTTTGTACATGGTTGATGACACCAGTGCGTCATCCCCAAAGCGCTTCTGAAGAGAAGTGCAATGCTGATCATGCATCCACCAGAGCCATCATCGAACACACCAATGGCATGCTGAAACTGCACATCCGCTGCCTTGATTGATCTGGAGGGGCTCTTCAGTACGCGCCACAGAGAGCGTCACAAATAATCGTTGTCTGCTGTGCCTTGCATAACCTTGCAATTAGACGCAGCAACATTCTGCGGGTGGAGGAACAAGAGGAATGCCAGTCCTCCTCAAATGAGGATGAGTATGAAGAGGGTGATGAGGAGGACAATGACAACGATACCATTATCAATATGAGGGCCATGGAGAGACATGAAAGGAACATCAGGGAAAACCTCATTTCTGCATGTTTCAGCCAATAAGCCACATCATCAAGGAACGTTGGGAGGAGAAACATAACAATTCCTCACAGAAATTCACTTTTACATGAGGTCTTATTCATCTCTGCAATCTTAACGAAGCATGGCTGCACTTTCACATGATTGGCATTTGAAATCATCCATGGGCTACGATGAATGTGACTACACACCACTGCAAGTAGCATTAAGTTATAACCATAGAAAACAAAAGTAAGGCATGACAGATTTGGAAAAAGTTATCAATCACCACTAGGAAAGCAGCCATCATTGAAGAGTGAAGGCTTTAATTCCAATGAGATATAGATACAGAACATTTCCTGAGATGCTTTGCAAGCATCATTGTGTTCCTGCCATAGACCTCCCAAAAACTTCTTTGTATCCATTTGTAACCAAGCAAAACATTACTGAGAGTGGATCAAATTTTATATGAAATAAAAATGTTTTAATAAATCTTTGCAATCATGAAAATTTGTACAGCACCCATGCCACCTTTGTGATCAAAATTGTTTCAATTTCCTTTTCCTTCCACTATGTCTAGGTACTACCCTGCAAAAGTGACATGAAGGAAAGCTTTTTCATGTAGCGAGTGGTTAAGGTCTGGAATGCGCTGCCTAAGTGTGGTAGACGCAGGTTCAATTGAAGCATTTAAAAGGGAATTAGACAGTTATATGAGAAGGAAGAATTTGCAGGGTTTCAGGGAGAAGGCAGGGGAATGGAACGGAGTGAATTGCTCTTTCGGAGAGCCGTTGCAGACATGATGGGCTGAATAGCCTCCGCTGTACTGCAACAATTCTGTGATTCTGTGATTGACAGCTGAAGTGGAGACAGTCTGCTCAGTGCGCTGCCCCGTTGTGGATGCCCATGGCGGGAGTCCTCTGGAGGAATGGGGCCTTGATGGCTTCATCCTACTGGGGGTCTGCAGCAATGGTGCTCGAGTATCCCCCGTGTGCTCGTCTGCTGGAGGTAAGGGGGTTAATGTCGGATGGTAGGACGAGACATCGCTTACTCTGGGGGTGTCCTGAGAGGAAGGTCCCGGGAAACCTAGCACCCACTCATCCTGCATCTGTTTGTGCAATGGCACCTGCCTGACACCTGAGGGGAGAGAGGTCCAGGTTCCTCATTGTCCTCTTACTTAGACTCAGCTGCATGGAGCCCACGGCAACAGCGATGGAATGCAGGTCAGATCACATATGGCTCAAGTGCTCAACTAGACTCGCCACGGATCTTGCCAAACTCTCGACTGAGGAAGCCATATGCTCAAATACCTGGGACGTGGCAAACATCATGGCTTGCATGGACTCTTCCATGGCACACGCAAAGCCATGCATGACCTCAAGCATCTCGGACATATTTTCCACATGGCTTTGCTGCACATCCAGCAGATTTCTCGTAGCAACAAACAGAGGATCATCCAGAGTGTGGGGCTGAGCAGGGGTCTGGACCCCAGCAGTCCTCTGATTGTCAGGCTGGCACATGCTCCCTCAGCTGCTGTGACATGTTTGAGTTGTGCACAACAACCTGTGACCCAGATTTTAATCTTAAACCCCCCTGCAACCGTGTGGACGTAGCTGCGGTGGTGGAGGTAGAAGAAGGGGCAGGTGACTGTGCACCCTCTGGGGCATTGGCTTCTTCTTCCTCCCCAGAGGAGGATTCTTGAACCATGCAGTGTTCTGCTACTCGAGTGTGGGCACCTACAGTGGAAACACAAACAGAGGCACTTTAAGCCGGTGCTTCATGTGAGTTTGAACAATTTCCTTCAGATTCCTCTTATAGCTGCAAGAGCAGAGATGACACTTCAAGCTTAAGTCTTGTGGCTCCTGTCTCTCCATCTCCACTCGCCCTACCTCTCTCGTCTCTCATGATCTCCGACGCCTCCTCCTCAGCTGTTGTTAACAGCCTGATGTCAGGGACCCCTCCTCCCATCTTAGCTTGCTCACGCTGGTTGTGGCTTCATTTCTCATGCAACAGACAGTGCAGATTTAATGACATGACAAATAATGCATTACAACCATTGTATACATGCATCAACATTACTCATTCTGCATTGGCTCTCGCATGGCACATCCAATCACATAAACAATGCCAATCTTCATTTAGTAGATGGCACCAAGGCTGCTCACGCATTCAACTGTATTCCTTGTGTACTCTCTTTCTTAATGGCACAGAGCCATGGAAGAAATCAATCACCAAATCAGCCAACTGCAACCTTGCAAACAGAGTCCCCAGTTGTTCCAAGCGAGGAATTAGGTTCGGAATCTGTCTTTGTTACTGCATGAACTTTTCTGTAGTCCAGTTGAACCATCTGGTTTGGACACTAATACGACTGGGGAGCTCCAACTGCTTTGACTGGGTTCTATTAGGTGGTTCTCCAGCAGGTATTGGATTTCTGCTTTTACCTGGGCCTGTTTCTCAGGACTTGAGTGATAAGGATGCTGTTTTATAGGAACGGATTCCCCGGCATCCACATCATGTGTGGCTAAGGCTGTGCATCCTGGCATATCCCTAGATACTCTTTTAAATGCTGTGTGTAGCCTTGTAGGTCTTATCGTTGGTCTGCATCTAAATATGAAATCAAGGTGTCCAATCCCCTAGCAATTCAGGATTGGTAGGAGGTTCAATTTGAGAATTGTCTACATATGAATTAGGAGCAGAAGGAGGCCATTTGGCCCCTTGAGCCTGCCCCACCATTCAATAAGGTCATGGCTGATCTGTTTGTGTTTCAAATTCCACACTCCCATCTACCCCTACCTTAAAAATATTCAATGACCCCACCTCCACCACATTCTGAGGCAGAGAGTTCCAAAGTCGCACAACCTTCTCAGAGAAAAAAAATTCTCCTCATCTCTGACCTAAAAGGGCAACCCCTAATTTTAAAACAGTGCTTCCTAGTTCTGGACTCACTCAAGAGGAAACATCCTTTCCACATCCACCTTGTCAAGACCATTCAGGATCTTATATACTTCAATCAAGTCTTCCTTCACTCTTCTAAACTCCAGTGAAAATAAGTCCAGTCTATCCAATCTTTCCTCATAAGACAATCCACTCATTTCAGGTATCAATCTCGTAAACCTCCTCCGAACCGCCTCAAATGCATTTACATCCTTTCTTAAATAAGGAGACCAAAACTGCACACAGTATTCGAGATGTGGTCTCACCAATGCCCTGTATAACTGAAGCATAACATCCTTACTTTTATTTTCAATTCCTCTCATAATAAAGGATAGCATTCCATTAGCCTTCTTTATTACTTGTTGTACCTGCAGCGAGGCCTGGACAACGTATGCCAGCCAAGAGCGACGTCTCAATTCATTCCATCTTCGCTGCCTTCGGAGAATACTTGGCATCAGGTGGCAGGACTATATCTCCAACACAGAAGTCCTTGAAGCGGCCAACATCCCCAGCTTATACACACTACTGAGTCAGCGGCGCTTGAGATGGCTTGGCCATGTGAGCCGCATGGAAGATGGCAGGATCCCCAAAGACACATTGTACAGCGAGCTCGCCACTGGTATCAGACCCACCGGCCGTCCATGTCTCCGTTATAAAGACGTCTGCAAACGCGACATGAAATCGTGTGACATTGATCACAAGTCGTGGGAGTCAGTTGCCAGCATTCGCCAGAGCTGGCGGGCAGCCATAAAGACAGGGCTAAATTGTGGCGAGTCGAAGAGACTTAGTAGTTGGCAGGAAAAAAGACAGAGGCGCAAGGGGAGAGCCAACTGTGCAACAGCCCCAACAAACAAATTTCTCTGCAGCACCTGTGGAAGAGCCTGTCACTCCAGAATTGGCCTTTATAGCCACTCCAGGCGCTGCTTCACAAACCACTGACCACCTCCAGGCGCGTATCCATTGTCTCTCGAGATAAGGAGGCCCAAAAGAAGAAGAAGACCTGCATACTAACGTTTTGTGACTCATGCACTCGAACACCTAGATCCCTTTACACTCCGGAATTCTGCAGTTGTTGCCATTTAAGTAGTACTCTACTTTTTTATTCGTACTGTCAAAGTGAACAACTTTCACATTTTCCCACATTATACTCCATCTGCCAGATTTTTACCCACTCACTTAACCTATCTATATCGATTTGCAACCTCCTTATATCCTCTTCACAACAGGTCTCGGCCTCCTTCTGCCTTATCCTTACCATCCCTTTCATCCTTCACTGTCCCTACTACCTGACGTATCTGTGCTTACTTATCATCCTCCCAGCGATATTGTTTTAACATATTGATATGACTCAGCCGATTCTTTTTCCGGTGATCTGGGGTGGCACTTTGATTGTCTTCTAAATCTGAACCTGAAATTTCATCTGTTCTTCCAAATCAGTCAGCTTGCCTCCATTCAATACATAATTATTACTTTTTGTTTTGCACCAAAATGCACTGTCACACATTTAATGACATTGGACTCCATCTGCCACTTTTAAGCCTCTATGACCATCTTATTGATATTCCCTTGCAGGTTCCTTTGCTCCTCAAAATAATTTACTTTGCCTTTTATTTTAGTGTAATCTGGGAATGTAGACACTGCTCCCTTCAGCCTTATGTCCAAAATCATTGACGGACATGGTGAAAAGAATAGTCCAAGAACCAAATCCTGGGCGACACCACTACCATTTCTAACTTGCTCTTAACTCTTAGCCATTGTTTCCTCCCATCTTACCAGTTCTTAATCTGATTTTCTACCATTAATTCCATACTCCATAACCTTCTCAAATATCTTTTGAGTGAGAGCACAGTGGTATACAGTTGGGAGGGAGTTGCCCTGGGAGTCCTCAACATTGACTCCAGACCCCATGAAGTCTCATGGCATCAGGTCAAAGAAGAGCAAGGAAACCCACTGATGATTACCACGTACCTCTCTCCCTCAGCTGATCAATCAGTATTCCTCCAGATTGAGGGATATGCCAGGCCATGAGGTTACAGATTATGGTTGAATACAGTTCTGTTGCTGCTGATGGCCCACAGCACCTCATGGATGCCCTTGGAAGAAGCACTGAAGGTAACAAGGGTATGCACTCTGGGTGGGAGACTTCAATATCCATTACAAAAAGTGCATCAGTAACATCACTACTGACCAAGCTGGTGGAGCCTGAAGGACATAGCTGCCAGACTGGGCCTATGGCAGCTGGTGAGAGAACCAAAAAAAGAGGGAAAAACCTACTCAACCTCACTTTCACCAATCTACCTGTCACAGATGCATCTGTCCATGACAGTATTGGTAGGACTGACCACCACACAATCCTTGTGGAGACTAAGTCCCATCTTCACACCAAGGATAATCTCCATTATGTTGTCTGGCACTACCACTGTGCTAAATGGGATGGATTCAGAACAGATCGAGCAGGTCAAAACTGGGCATCCATGAGGCACTGTGGGCCATCAGCAGCAGCAGAATTAGAGTCATAGAGTCATACAGCACAGAAACAGGCCCTTCAGTCCATTGTGTCTATACCAGCCATCAAACACCTAACTCTTCTAATCCCATTTTCCAGCACTTGGCCCATAGCCTTGTATGCCATGGTGTTTCAAGTGCTCATCTAAATACTTCTTAAATGTTGTGAGGGTTCCTGCCTCTACCACCTTTTCAGGCAGTGCGTTCCAGATTCCAACCACCCTCTGGGTGAAAATATTTTTCCTCAAATCCCTTCTAAACCTCCTGCCACTTACCTTAAATCTATGCCCTCTGGTTATTGACCCATCCGCTAAGGGAAAACATTTCTTCCTATCTAACCTATCAATGCCCCTCATAATTATGTATAGCTCAATCAGGTCCCCCCTCAGCCTTCTCTGCTCTAAGGAAAACAACCTAGCCTATCCAGTCTCTCTTCATAGCTGAAATGCTCCAGCCCAGGCAACATCCTAGAGAATCTCCTCTGCACCCTCTCCAGTGCAATCGCATCCTTCCTATAGTGTGGTGCCCAGAACTGTACACAGTACTCCAGCTGTGGCCCAACTAGTGTTTTATACAGCTCCATCATAACCTCCCTGTTCTTATATTCTATGCCTCGGCTAATAAAGGCAAGTATCCCGTATGCCTTCTTAACCACCTTATATGCCTGTGCTGCTGCCTTCAGTGATCTATGGACAAGTACACCAAGGTCCCTCTGTACTTCCTCAGGTCCTACCATCCATTGTATATTCCCTTGCCTTGTTAGTCCTCCCAGGATTAAATTCCATTTGCCACTGCTCTGCCCATCTTACCAGCCTGTAATCAAAGCTTTCCTCCTCACTATTTATGACACCACCAATTTTTGTGTCATCTGCGAACTTACTGATCATACCTCCTATATTCACATCTAAATCATTAATGTACACTACAAACAGCAAGGGTCCCAGCACCAATCACTGCGATACACCACTGGTCACAGGCTTCCACCTG
Organism: Heterodontus francisci; assembly: GCF_036365525.1. NCBI lineage: Eukaryota > Metazoa > Chordata > Chondrichthyes > Heterodontiformes > Heterodontidae > Heterodontus > Heterodontus francisci. The sequence goes on along the minus strand of NC_090380.1, from coordinate 74,973,555 downwards.
CAAAAACAACCCTCGACCATCACCCTCTGCCTCCTGCCACTAAGCCAATTTTGGATCCAATTTGCCAAATTGCCCTGGATCCCATGGGCTCTACCCTTCTTAACCAATCTCCCATGCGGGCCCTTATCAAAAGCCTTACTGAAGTCCATGTAGACTACATCAACTGCTTTACCCTCATCAACACATCTAGTCACCTCCTTGAAAAATTTCAATCAAGTTAGTTAGACACGATCTGCCCCTGACAAAGCCATGTTGACTATCCTTGATTAATCCTGTCCCTCAGAATTTTTTCCAACAGTTTCCCTCCCACTGATGTTAGACTCACCGGCCTGTAATTACCTGGTTTATCCCTGCTACCCTTCTTGAATAATGTTAGCATATTCGCTGTCCTCCAGTCCTCTGGTACCTCTCCTGTGGCCAGAGAGGATTTGAAAATTTGTGTCCAAGCCCCTGCCATCTCCTCCCTTGCCTCACATAACAGCCAGGGATACATCTCATCTGACCCAGGGGATTCATCCACTTTTATGCCCACTGAAACAGCTAATACTTCCTCCCTTTCAATGCTAATACATTCAAGTATTTCACAATCCCCCTTCCGGATCTCTACACCTACATCATTGTATTCAACCACAATCTGTAACCACATGGCCTGGCAAATCCCTCACTTTACCATTACCATCAAGCCAGGGATCAACCCTAGCTCAATGAGGAGTGCAGGAGAGCATGTCAGCAGCAACACCAGGCATACATAAAATTAAAGTGCCAATCTAGTGAAGCTACAATGCAGGACTACATGCATGCTAAACAGCAGAAGCAGCAAGCAATAGATAGTGCTGAGCGATCCCACAAACCAGCAGTCCTGCCTCATCCAGTCTTGAATGGTGGCGGACAATTAAATAATTAACTGGAGAAAGGAGGCTCCACAAATATCACCTCTCTCAATGATAAGGGTGCCAGTCGCATCATTGCAAAAGACAAGGCTGAAGCATTTGCAACCATCTTCAGCCTGAAATGCCGAATGGATGATCCAGATCAGCATCCTTCTGAGGTCCCCAGCATCACAGATTCCAGTCTTGAGCCAATTTGATTCACTCCGCGTGATATCAAGAAATAGCTGAAGGCACTGGATACTTTTTTTTTTATTCATTCATGGGATGTGGGTGTCGCTGGCCAGGCTAGCATTTATTGCCCATCCCTAACTGCCCTTGAGAAGGTGGTGGCGAGCTGCCTTCTTGAACCGCTGCAGTCCCTTTGGGGTAGGTATACCCACAGTGCTGTTAGATTAGATTTAGATTAGAGATACAGCACTAAAACAGGCCCTTCGGCCCACCGAGTCTGTGCCGACCATCAACCACCCATTTATACTAATCCTACACTAATCCCATATTCCTACCAAACATCCCCACCTGTCCCTATATTTCCCTACCACCTACCTATACTAGTGACAATTTATAATGGCCAATTTACCTATCAACCTGCAAGTCTTTTGGCTTGTGGGAGGAAACCGGAGCACCCGGAGAAAACCCACGCAGACACAGGGAGAACTTGCAAACTCCACACAGGCAGTACCCAGAATCGAACCCAGGTCCCTGGAGCTGTGAGGCTGCAGTGCTAACCACTGCGCCACTGTGCCGCCAATAGGAAGGGAGTTCCATGATTTTGACCCAGCAACAGTGAAGAAACGGCGATATAGTTCCAAGTCAGGATGGTGTGCGACTTGGAGGGGAACTTGCAGGTGGTGGTGTTCCCATGCATTTGCTGCCCTTGTCCTTCTAGTTGGTAGAGATCGCGGGTTTGGAAGGTGCTGTCTAAGGAGCCTTGGTGCATTGCTGCAGTGCATCTTGCAGATGGTACACACTGCTGCCACTGTGCCTCAGTGGTGGAGGGAGTGAATGTTTGTAGCTGGGGTGCCAATCAAGCAGACTGCTTTGTCCTGGATGGTGTTGAGCTTCTTGTGTTGTTGGAGCTGCACCCATCCAGGCAAGTGGAGAGTATTCCATCACACTCCTGACTTGTGCCTTGGAGATAGTGGACAGACTTTGGGGAGTCAGAAGATGAGTTACTCGCCGCAGGATTCCTAGCCTCTGACCTGCTCTTGTAGCCAGGGTATTTATATGGATACTCCAGTTCAATTTCTGGTCAATGGTAGCCCCTAGGATGTTGATAGTGGGGGATTCAGCGATTGTAATGCCGTTGAATGTCGAGGGAAGATGGTTAGATTCTCTCTTGTTGGAGATGGTCATTGCCTGGTGCTTGTGTGGCGCGAATGTTACTTGCCACTTATCAACCCAAGCCTGGATATTGTCCATGTCTTGCTGCATTTCTACACAGACTGCTTCAGTATCTGAGCAGTCACGAATGGTGCTTAACATTGTGCAACCATCAGCAAACATCCCCACTTCTGACCTTATGATTGAAGGAAGGTCATTGATGAAGCAGCTGAAGATGGTTGGGCCTAGGACACTACCCTGAGGAACTCCTGCAGTGATGTCCTGGAGCTCAGATGATTGTACCTCCAACAACCACAACCATCTTCCTTTGCGCTAGGTATGACTGAAGCCAGCGGAGGGTTTTCCCCCTGATTCCCATTGACCTCAGTTTTGCTAGGGCTCCTTGATGCCATACTCGGTCAAATGCTGCCTTGATGTCAAGGGTAGTCACTCTCACCTCACCTCAAGTTCAGCTCTGCAAAGACTATGGGCCCTGAAAACATCTCAGTGTAGTACTGAAAACTTGTGCTCCAGAACTAGCCGCGCCCGTGGCCAAGCTGTTCCGGTACAACTACAACACTGGCATCTACCCAACAATGTGAAAAATTGCTCAGGTATGTCCTGTACACAAAAAGCAGGACAAATTAAATCTGATCACTTACCAACTCATCTGTCCACTCTCAATCATCAAAGTGATGGAAAGTGTCATTGACAGTGCTATCAAATGACACTTACTCAGTAGTAACCAGCTGACCGATGCTCAGTTTGGGTTCTGCCAAAACCACTCTGCTCCTGGCCTCATTACAGCTTTGGTCCAAACATGGACCAACTGAATTCCAGAGTTGAGGTGAGAGTGACTGCCCTTGATATCAAGGCAGCATTTGACTGATGTAGCATTTGACTGATGTAGCATTAAAGAGGCCTCGTAAAATTGAAGTCAATGGAAATCAGGCGGAAACTCTCCACTGGCTGGAGTAATATCTAGCACAAAGGAAGCTGCTTGTGCTTGTTGCAGGCCAATCATCTCTGCCCCAGGGCATCGCTATGGGAGTTCCTCAGGGTAGTGTCGTAGGCCCAACTGTCTTCAGCTGCTTCATCAATGACTTTCCCTCCATCATAAGGTCAGAAGTGGGAATGTTCACTGATGATTGCACAGTGTTCAATACCATTCACAACTCGTCAGATACAGAAGCAGTATGCACGCAGCAAGACCTGGACAACATTCAGTCTTGGGCTGATGTGTGGCCCAAAGGTTACTTGCTACTTAAGTGCCAGGCAATGACCTTCTCCAACAAGAAAGAATCTTACTGACTCCCCTTGACTTTCAACAGCATTACCATCACTGAATCTCCCTCCATCAACATTCTGGGGGTTACCATTGACTAGAAACTTAACTGGAGCAACCATATAAATACTGTGGCTACAAGAGCAGGCCAGAGGCTGGGAGTTCTGTGGTGAGTAACTCACCTCCTGACTCCCCAAAACCTGTGTACCAGCTACAAGGCACAAGGAGTGTGATGGAATACTCTCCATCTGCCTGGATGGATGCAACTCCAACAACACTCAAGAAACTTGACACCATCCAGGACAATGCAACCCGCTTGATTGGCACCCCATCCACCACCTTCAACATTCACTCCCTCCACCACTGATGCACAGTGGCAGCAGTGTGTACCATCTACAAGATGCAGTGCATCAACTTGCTAAGCATCCTTCGGCAACACCTTCCAAACCCGCGACCTCTACCACCTAGAAGGACAAGGGCAGCAGGCACATGGAAACACCAGTACCTGAAAGTTCCCCTCCAAGTTGCACGCCATCCTGACCTGGAACTATATTGTCATTCCTTCACTATCACTGGGTCAAAATCCTGGAACTCCCTCCCCAACATCACCGTGGGTGTACCTACACCACATGAAATACAGCGGTTCAAGAAGGCTCCGCACCACCTTCTCAAGGGCAATTAATGATGGGCCAGAAGTGCTGGCCTCGCCATCAATGCTCACATTCCGTGAACTAATTTAAAAACCTTGTCAAAGTCCATGTGTATCACATTTGTCCTATTAACTATATCTGTCACTTCCATAAAGAACTCTATCAGGATTGTTAAGCATGAATTTCCTTTCTGAAATATTGTTTCCTTTTCATCTATGATGCTTGACTGTTGGAGACAATTTGGATTCGAGTGGATCCTTTCTGTTAATATAATTCATTTAATAGTCAGTATGGATACTGCATATTTTACTAGCTTAAGCCTCTGCTGTGAAGGTGCAATGCTATTTTTGCAATAATATAGCAAACTACGTTACAGGTTTCTCTTCAGTGTAGATAGCTGGAACAATGTGGCAATGCATTTAAAAACAAGTTGATTTGTGTATATGCATTGCATTTGCTGGAGCTCTGAGGTCCATTGTTTTGTTTGTCCAAGTGTCTTGGTACTGGGGACATTGGGCAGAATTTTAGTGGTCCACAGGTGGCAGGAATGAAGGCGATGGGCTGGAAAAGTAGTGGTGAGCCAATTTACATAACAAAGGGTCTAATTATGGGACCTTTTACAGGGCCACTGGCACCGCCCCCTGCTGTGTGGGGACGCCCCCAGTTTCATGGAGGAGGCCTCCTTGCAGCATCCAGGAGGTCAACAGATCCTGAGGCTCCATGCCCCACAGAGGGCAGGAAAGACATCTCCTACGGCTCCAACGATCGGCTAGGCCTTCCTCCTCAACTAACCTGAATTTTAACTTGTATTTACTTATACAAGGGCTCCTCCATTCTGAGGCACCCCTGAGGTCTCCTGCCTACCTCAACAGCAACCACCTCTGCCAGTAGGACTGCTGAAGCATCAGAGTTGACTGCAGTAAAATCACAGCTGTTCCTGCTACTGGCAAGTGCAGGCTCGGGACCCACATTTCATCAGTCATCAGTATCCTGAAGCCTGTGATAAAATCCAGCTGATTAGTTTCAATGATACCCCTGAGAGTATTTGCCTGTTACATTGGTGGCATCAGGATCCTCCCTCCACTGACTTACCTCATTCAACTGCTCTTACTTTTCATATCTGAAGCCAAATTCAATAAAATAAAAACATTTCACCATGAACAACATCGCTGCCTGCATGAGTGAGACATTTTCATTTCTTCCAATGTTATAATTAGGGCCCTACCAAATTCACGGCTGTGAAAAATGCATCACAGATCATGAAATATCAGTCCTTAGTGAAATCAGCCATTTTGTGAACATTGCATGTTTTGCTGATTGACAGTAGGCTCAACTTGCTGATTGGTAGATGAGGGAGGGTTTCTGGTGCAGCTTTGAGAGAAGCAGTCTCAAGTATTAGCAGATAAGTGGAAATGCCAGATTGAACAAATCAAAAATGGCCACAACCATTACTACAGCACGTCGAGTGAAAGAATTTAGAAGCCAAGTTCTGCAGGCTGATGGTGGAATACTGTTTTGTACAAGCTGCAATGTTTTGTTGGATCACACGTGGTGGGCAACAATCCATTGCCACTTAGAGTCCAAAGGCCATCGCTGCAGAAAGAGAGCATCCGGCACCACACTGCTGGAAAACAAACTTGCAGAAAGACAAGCAAAGATTTCATCTTTTTAAGAAGTCAACAGAGAGCTCAGAAAATCATCAGTTGGTTACAATGGAACTTGTGGATGCTTTTGCAAGCGCCAGCATACCATTGGGAAAACTTGATCACCCAAATCCGCAGGTATTCATTCAACGTAATGTGCAAAATGGTGGTTGCTTACCAAGTGCTAGTAAACTACTACAGGTCTACCTACCGAAGCTTTTTGCTACATACAGAGGAGATGAATTCTCAGATTAATGCATGCGAGTCTCCACGCTCACATACAACCACGGACTTCAGTGATTAAAGAATGTGATTTGTTTATAGTCAGCTTTTTACAATAGTTTTTGAGTATACAATAAATGACTTTTGAAACCAGAAACCTCCCTTGTCTTTTTTTGTTTTAAATAGATAATTTTCAAGGTTTGTTGCAACACTGAAATTTACGATTTAAATACGTGAAATCATAAAATTCACGATTCTTAAAATGCTGTGACCATGAAATTTGTAAAATTTGACCATAATTTTGTAGGGCCCAAGTTATAATTTTTCCTATTGAATTAATTCACCTAGTGCAATTTTGTACTACGAGTTTGGTTCTATCCGGAACTAGATTCCCACTACTAATGAGTTGTGCTTAGGACCTTCAATAGGGCATCAGAAAGAAATATTTTTCAGGATTTTTGCCTGGGTTGAATTTGAATTTAGATCTAACAGCCAAAACAAATGAGCCTTTCCTGCTCCTCTGTAGTCAATTATATGAAGTAGTGCAAACACCGCAAGTAGTTAAGGTTGCCTTCCAGTTGGTTCTCAAACTAAGTCCCACTGCTGCCTGCCACTTGTACATGCACTCAGCTCAGTTGGCAGGCAGTGCAGGTTTGTGTGTGTTTGGAGGGAGGGGCTTAAAAAGAGTCTGGAAATATTGACATCATCTTGGGTAAGGCTAGTGGAATTGAGTTTCCTGTTAGATAGTTAGTAAATTACACTGATGGTTTTGGGTGAATCTAGAGCTCAGCTAACTGACTCTTTAGGCTTGAACTGGGTGACCGAACACATCCAAAACTGAAGATAGACTTCGTATTCGAAGGGTAATTGTTTTAGATTTAAATAAATTTAAATTTTAAATTGAGGTGGTGCAGATACTGGGAAGCTAATGTGTGATGGTACAGTAATGGTTGGATACAGTTCATGGAGTTTCTAATCTAGTTGTGCTGTAGGGATGTGAGGTGATGTGATGAGGCCAAGTGCTTAGGAAGAAGTGAAAATCAGAGAGGGAGCAACTCTTGAAGTGGTTGCTTTATTGTGTCTCCGAGCAGATGTCTGAAGCAAGCCACAGGTGAAGCCCTGGGAATAAGTGTTGCATGCTTAGTTGCAGAGGGTACTCAGTTCAGCACTGTCACAGCAGGGATGGTTGTTGTCTATATTCTGCTGATTTTGATGCTGCTGGTGCACCCATGAGCTGCTGCTTGCTTTTGTCATGGTTCCAATTAACTACTCAGCATGAAAGAAAACTGAGTCATTTTCAAAATATTCTTTATTGACTAGACAAAATCCCATTACTTACTGCTGGATGCTGATGACTGGCCAACACATAAGTGAGGCAAGGCTTAAATGGAGAAAGTTGAAGTTGCTTCAAGCAATCTGCCAGTTTGCCACTGTGTCCCCATCAAGTTGGCAAATAATTATATGAACCTTTTCCATCAAGTGTTAGCAGGCTATGCGACTAGAAAGGCAGCACATCCAAGTGCAATTTCTTGTTACCCAATGTACACACATGCATAATTCCAGCAGTGAGTGCCGGATAACAATTCGGAGAAGGAATGCCAGCTCATTCGTCCATCTCTGAGGCCAATGGTAGCATCCCTACTGCTATTTCCGTTGAGATTAGTTTAGACATTGGATTAAACCTGGCACTTTCCTGGTTTCTATGATACAACTATTCACTAGATAAATTCCCTAAGCCATTCAAGGAACCTGGTTCTCAAGTTTTAACCAGAGATCACCTGAGGTTTTAACTAAGTGAAATTTGAGGCTTTAAACCAAATAACATCTTGGCTTTCATACATAAAATTAATGTTTCCAGAGGAACTAGGGCACCATAGTACAGCTTATGAACCAGAATGCAAAAAAGAGAGCAAGAAAAATACATCAGAAAATGGAGGGAAGCTCTAAGACAGAAACTGAAAAAAGTTTTTAAAAAGTGATACAGAAGACTATTCATGCTTATCAGTGAAAGAATTGAAAACATCAGCTGGAAATAAAGCTTTTTTTTTAAAAGCAGTTACAAATGAAATGTGAAGTAATTTGGAGAGACATGTCTTTCTCACTAAAATGAAGATTAAATACTATTGCAGCAAGGAAAATGGGTTTCATATAAAGTATTCTATGTTGGGAAGATCTTCCAAAGGATCAGAGTTTATACTATTTGTAGTAAAGATTCCAATGTTCATAAATGGTTGGCCAAATGAATGCACAAAACATATGCAAGGAGCAACATTGTCTACCTCTTACCAAATTAGCAGTACAAAGGGACTGTCCCACAATCAGAGCTACTTTGGGCTAATTTACTTTCCACAAATTTTAAATCAAACCATTCAACACTATCTTTTCTGAGACAATAGTATAGTCAAGAAGTGTTGACCATACAGCAACAGCCAATCTTGCCATTTAACTTTATGTAGTGCATTGGATAACTGTCCATGAGTTTGCTTTGTATGCTCTTTTAACATGTCGTTAACCTATTTTAAATAAATAACTTAATAGTGATGTTAGAGAAGCCGACAGAGGATCTCTATGTAAATGCATTAACCAATACACTACCAGTAAACAATAAAGCCATGAACTTGGGTTCCAGAATTTCCAGCTTCAAAAAGATAATTCCCAGTAAATCTTCAGATAAACATTGTTTATCTTTGTCACCTTGCACACTTGTGTGCTGATTAAAACAGCAAATTATCGGAATGTAGATGTGAAGTGCATTCCTAAAGATCCAATACAGTGGCAAAAAAAAGAGAGGCTGATGAAGTTTACAAGATTCTGCAATGTGAAATTTAAAAAGATTTTGAAGTGCTGCTGCATGAGATGATTAAGCCAGGCAGCAAAGTAATTCTGCTGGAATTAAATGTCTTTGATTTCTATTTCAACTGTGATGAAGGCCCTGATAATAACATGAGATGTTAAGTGACCATGAGAGTGTTGCCGGTGCTTTACTTGCATTCAGCTCCTGTGGTATTTGCCAAGTTCACCATCTTTTTAATGTACAAATTCACAAAGGTCCATGATAACATTATGGGTGTGGTGAGGCAAGATATTGATGTTAGTGCAGCCAACTGTTATCCATGCATCTTTACGTTATTAGACGTCTCTTAGGGTGATCCTAAATGCAACTTAAAAATCAGCAACTTTTGTTGGACTTCAGACAAAGCAACTCATGCAACCACCTTGAGACTTGCCATCACATTCTGTGAACACTTATTTTACCAAGAAGCAAGAACTTTTCTGCAGGCTGTTCTGTACTACATCATTCCTGTATTCATGTAAAACATTAGATTCATTCTTACATGAAAAATGATGGATTACAGAAGAATGCGATATTCTTTTGAAGATATCATACATGTCACTTCCAGATGTTCCAGCTGTTTCCACCTGCAGACATGAGTCTCCCTCAGTGTGCAATGCCCTCTTACACAGTGGATGACATTTTATAGCTGAACATTCTGTGGGGACATGTTTCAATTCTTCAGTGTCTGATTACTGAGTAGAATTATGAAATTCTGCCTGGCTTTACCATATAGACACAGTGGGATCAATTTTCATCTTCAGCATGCATTATGTGGGTGTTGGGTGGGGGATTGTAATGCCGCCCAATGTCAGTGAGTGGTCTTGAACCATTTGGATGGTCAGAGCTCTATTGCATTCGACAGCAGAGCTGCCGGTGCATTCCAAAGACTGATAAGCAGATTACTGTTTTTAGTGGGCAGGGATTCAGAGAGCATGGGCCTGCAGCAGAGGAGGGCTGGGCTGATCCATGTGGGGAGGGAAGTAGTATTAGCAGCGAAGCACATGGAAAACACCTAAAAAATTGCCAAATAAATTATTTCCCAGAGCTGCTTCCAGCGATACCTTTAAGCGATGCTAGTTCCAATCATTTTCAATCTTGTGTAGTGGGTAGGCCCAGAAATCAGCAGTCGCCGCACTTAACTGCACTGAAATGGCATTGGAGTCCTAATGACATAAGAGGACCTCAATCTGCAGTGAATAGTGAGGCTCCTGCCTGTTTCTAATTGAACCACTCACTGCCTAAATCAAAGCTTATTTGAAAATGGCAATTTTAGTTATTTTGATTTTGCTGTCGCTATGTTCCCACTGATGAATAGGCTGGTAGACAGAGATGAAGCTTAGGGCCAATTACTTAAAAATATATTCATTTTGATTAAGAACATCAAGACAGAACAATGATTATCAATGGGCTTTAAAGTCCCGATCTTATCTCAGAGATGGGGAGAGAGCAGGTGTGGGGGAGCTTTTGCTGTTGGGAAGCTCAAAAAAAGAGTAGATTTTCTCAGGGCCTGCTGAATTTAACGGGAGGACCTGAATATCACTTCTTGTCTCTGTTTCCTGGCCGCAGCCAACCAGATTGAGAAGCTGGTTAGCTATCGGGTTGGTAGGCTTTCGGCACCAGGCCCCAGCTGGGGAGTGGAGGAATTGGGAATGCCCAGGTTGAGGGTTGGGGTGGGGTGGGAAGATTGGAGACCAGAGAAGAGATCAGAGACTGAAGTCAGGGGAAGATTGAGGGCCGGAGCAGAGAGGAGATGGGGCGCCAGGGTCAGGAGAAGATCAGAGGGCAGAAGGGAGAATGGAAGATTCAGGGGCAGGTCAGAAGTGTCGAGGGGTAGTGTCCAATCACAGGAGGTGGGTGAAGCAGGTAAACTGGATGCAGTAGGTAAGCGGAAATGCACTTACATCCCAGATCCAGCAGCCTTTGCTTCCCTTTAGATGCAGAGTTTTTCAAGGCCTGGGAAACCCAGCCAGTCAGGATTAAACTTAAATGGCGGTTAATTCTGAGGCCTGTGGCCTCGTTATAATATTTAACCGAGCAGGTTGGTTACCCCCCTCTCCACCCCGGCCCCCTGATCCACTGGGAATGGGCGGGTTGGCAGCCTGTTGGGTTTAAATTTCAGTTTTTTCAACATTTTGACATCCCACCCGACCCAAACCCACCCATTGGGGGGGTGCGGGGGCGCACGTATTGTCTAAACCAGCCTTCTCCCATGCAAGCTCAGTCATTTCGCAGAACAACTGTTCCTCTTTCCATCTAATTAATGGTGTACTGAAGAAAGCAGAATAATTGAATATAATAAGACAAAATTCCAAGATTACGAAACCCATTGACTGTAAAGGAATCATCTGTATGCTGTTTTTTTTTTTTTTTAAGAGCACATGCTTCAGACAGACAACATATCCATCCTCAGATTAAAACAAGATTTTTCCCTGGAAAAATCTGAGGCATCTTTGTGCAGCACAGATTTTGACTGCAATTTTGTAACGACATGATTCCAAGTATAGGAATGTCAGTTATACAGAAAAGATAAAGAAACTGGACTTGTTTTCTTTCATAAAGAAGAAATTTTGAGGTGATCAGAAGGATCTGGTCAAATAATTCACTATAGCAAAAGGTTGAAATACCGCAGAAACCAGATTAAAATTTAGAAAGCGAACAGTATGCAGGGAAGTCAAGGGAACCAAAAAAGTAATTGAATTCTGGAATAAATTAGCAAGGAAGGTAATTGAAACAGACAGTATGAATAGGTTCAAGAGAGAGGTTGATGCAATTCTGAACATAAGGGATTTAGGGATATGATGCAAGTTGTGACTGATCAATCAAAAAGGGACTGATCTGTTACTCATTAATATTCTTCAATCCAGAATTACAAAGAATATAATAAAACTATGAAATCAAAATCTCCCTAAGAGACTGACAAACCTCCTGCACACAACAGCGTAACTCTCCAATTATAATTTATTTTGACAGTTGAGAAGTAGGAAACAACTTGCATAACTCTTTTCAAATTAAAGAAAAAAAAAGAGAGAGTGGGAGGTTGGGGGAACTAGCATACACAATTGCTGACTACGAGCAACCTAATCCCCTTTTCCCAGCTTTTCATAATACAGAGAGAGGTGTAGTAGGGCCATTGGACATTTTTATATCAATGCAGATCTTGCATCATCAATGGTATTAACAAATATGTGAAAATGGAAATGTCAAGCACAACTAGAAAACAATGTTTTCTTTTCACACTCACAATGACTTACTCTGAAGTTATCAACAGTGCCAGTTCTACTTGTTTATTAAAGCCATCCATTACAATGTATTTACTATTGTATATGGGTCAGCAACATCCTGTTTTAGCCAATATTATTCAGCCCCATTACATTGTACTCTGTCTTCATGAGGAACTTACAGTGCTGGGATTTGGAGATTCCTTGGATTTTCTTGCCCATTTTCTTCTCAATACAAGTTCTGTAACAATATGATTCCAAATGGATAGTAGCAGAATTGCGACATTTATATAGAAGTATCAACATGTCACTAAGCTTGTGTCTCAAGTGAAAGTAATGAATGCCAGAGTGTAGAAATTGAGACACTCCAAGAGTCTTGTGCCATTTTAAAATGATTTTACATAACACAAGCCTTTTAACTTGTGTTTTAAAATAACCTAGCTGCTAAAGAGTGGGGGAGAGAGAGAGAATGAGGGAGGGGGAGAGAGAGTGGCAGAGGGGGACAGAGAGAAAGTGGCAGAGGGGGACAGAGAGAAGGGGGGATTGTCCAACCTATTTGTGTGGAGGGGCCACATTACAATTTGCATTAAAAATTTATCTTACTATTGATCAAAACAACAACAAATGCACTTTTGTGAAGAAACTGTAAATGAGAAGAGTAATTTATTGACACTTTCTCGTTACTATGTTGGACACTGATTTAGAGAGATACCTGGCATTTCTTTGCTTGCACAAGGACTCAGTCTTCCTGCACACTTATTGTAGTGATGTGAAGTATTCCAGATAGATGTTCATCTGTCAGGCATGATCTTGATCGCTCTCTCTTCCTCTTCTCTTTCCCTGTGTCTGTCTGTCTGTCTGCGTCTCTCTCCCTCCTTGTGTTCCCCGCTCTGTCATTTCCCTCCCTTTGTGTTGTCTTCCCTCTGTCATTCCTGCTCTTTCTGCCCCCTATCTCTCCATCTCTTGGCCTCTCGCTCTCTATTTCTGTCCCCCCTCTCCCACTCTCTCTTCCCCCTCTCTCCCTTTCCCCCCGTCTCTCTTCCCCCTCCCCCCCTACTGTTGCTGAGAGGGGAACAACACTTTCTGAACTTCGGACAGCTTTGGGGTTTTCCGGCAGACTTTTTAAAAAAAAATCAGAACCCGCCGGAAAATCCCACATCCATCCAAAGTTTAGAAGCGCCGTTCCTGCGCTCAGCACCTGTCAGCTGTGAAACAGACAGTAATTTTTTTTTTTAAAAAACAGCTGCTTTGGTTGTAAAGAAGGCGGCAATGGGGAATTTCTCATCTCTGAAATTACTAGTCATGGACTTCAAAATCTTTTACAATGGACACTGGTGTCTGCATATGGACATGTTGCCAACCCCTGAATTAGGAGTTCATTGGCACATATCCTCAGGCTTCATTGATGGAAAATTGCATTCCACCATGGCCTGATTATGACTCCTACTATCCCTTCAAACACCTTACTACTTTGGCAAAGTGACCACTGACACCATTAACATGGCACTGCACAACGGAGTTACTGCGATTTCAAACATAGCGGCTCATTTGCATGGCCGGGGTGCCCGCCCCACCCCCACCCCATGACATCACGACATGGAGCGGGGGGTGGGGGGAGCCATCGCCAGCAACGGCATCCGGCGCCAATGTGTAGGGGCTGGCACCATTTTTAAAGGGCTTACAGCCCTCAATGTAAATTTAAAAATTAAAGGGCCAGGTAAGTTAGATTTCCACAAAACACAATTAAATGACCTATAAATACATTTTCCACCCCCACCCACCCATGGCATTTCCTGATATTCATGCCCTTTCCCCCTCCCCACCCCCCTGGAATTCAAATATTGTGAATTTGGCATTCCCCCCACCCACAAAGTTCAGCAACTTTGCCCTTTTCTCCTTCCCATCAGCCCACCCCCAGCAATCTGCATCGTTGTTACCCCACTCCCTCCCTCCTACAGAGAAAAGATACTCCTCCCCCCTCTCCACAGGTGTCGCGCCATGTTTCCCCGAACGGGGATTCGAAGGCATGGCATTGGCGGCCGCCCGAATGCAGATCGGTGCGGCGAGTAAGGAGGTGACAGGGCCATCATTAAATCAGGTATGTAAATTAGTTTACATATTGAAATGGGGGTCCCGTTGCTGAGCGGTGAGACGGCCGCTACAAGTCTTTGCCGCCGCCGAGATTGGCACTATGCCTGCTGCTGTTGGGGTGGGTGGCGGGTGTCCACCACACCAATCTTCATTGCCCTCCCACTACCGTTCCCGACAGCGGAGGGGCTTTAAAATCCAGCCCAGAGAGTTGGTGAATCGGTGGTAAATATCTGGTTTGGCAAGTGCAGGCTTTGAGTCAGAGAACGAAGCAAAGTTTGAGGATCTGGTGAGCAATCCTGAAAGAGGGTAAAAAATATTCATCCCATAATGACACTAGGCAGGCAGCACCGGGAAAGTCCTTGGTGGAGGCTGATCTGAGGTTGGAGCCATTACACGTGGCAATTGGAGCGAAGAGGAAAAAAAAAACAAGGCTGCAAATATTCGATTTGCTATGAGAAGGGAGTTAAAGGAGTATTGCAGTAATGCTATAAAATAGAGTTTAATATAATAAAAGGAGGGAACTAATCCTTAGTCTAGTGGTAAGAGTTTAATGGCAGAAACATTAGCCATAGTGGGGATCAGCACAGAGCTGGAAAAAAGCATGGGAAACTTCCAATACTGGAGGGAAGAACATAAAAGTGAATGCAAAACAAATTGAAACAATTGAGCTTAAATTCTCAATTCCAGAGAGATTTAGACACTTGGAAGAACCAAATTGTACTAAAATTGGTCACTCTGGCAAAAAAGGTTTCTCAGATACAGAATTACTTCCAAATTGGACAGCCAGTCTGAAGCAGAACAAGTTAACACTTTATTATATTCTATTGGGGCGCTAGCAGATGACGTTATTGCAAGACAAGGTATTAATGAGACAGCTGCCAAATTCAAAGTCTCAAAAGCTTCTGATTCTTATTTCAACCGGTAGAATAATAAGATTTTAAAAAGACCAAGATTCAACAGAAGGGTCCAGAAATCAGATGAAACAGTTGATGCTTTCATCAATGACCTATATAGGCTTGTTGAAGGATGAGGATATGGAGACCTTAAAGCAGAATTGATAAGAGATTGCATTGTAGTAGGTATTGCTGATGAATCCTGATTAGATTTACTGCAGTGTATAGAAGACCTCACCCTGGACAAAGCTATTCAGCTGGTGAGACAAGCAGAGGTCCAGAAGAACAACAGATCAATCCTGAGAGGTGAAGAAAGACCTTGGTTCAGGAAACCTCCAGCAACCGCACAGTTCCTTATTCAGAGGACTGAAACAGGCACCAGAAAAAAGGTACAGTGGGGTGGGGAGAGTGAAAGACATAATTAAACCCGGTCAGTGGTGTTGCACCAAAAGTACCCACAGGCCCAGTGTCCTGCAAACAAAGCAGAATGCTTCCACTGTAAGAAAATAAGGCATTCTGGTAAAATATGCCAAGCTAAAATATATACACCCACAAGTGTAAAAGAAACTGCATTCAAGAAGAGAGTGGTTAACAAAGTTGAACAACCTCCTTCAGGAGAGCAATTGAAACACTTTCTTGGCGAGATCAATGATCCAAATCAGGCATTTTGGTCTGCAGATATATATGTCAATAGACATATCACTAAATTTAAACTTTACACTGGAGAAAATGCAACGGTCTTATCAGACAAAGGGCCGTGGTTATCAACACAGTTTCTGCAACCAACAGAAACTCAGTTACATGGCCCAGGAGGGGTCACACTCGAAGTAAAGAGGAAGCTACAGGAAACACTCCAGTACAAGGGAAAGCAAATATTAGAAACACTGAACAAGAACTTGGAATTCTCTCTTCAGTAGAAGATCTTGTATTGACCTTCATCTTATAAAGAAAGTAGAAGTTAAGCAACAAGAATCCAGGAGTGACTTCCAAGACGAATTCCCAAAACTGTTTACTGGTCTAGGAAGACTGAAGACTGAATACAGTATTACATTGTGGAAAGATGCCAAACCAATATGTCTTTTCACGCCTAGGAAAATTCTATACCCACTAATGAAGCAAGTCCAACATCAACTGGAAGACATGACCAGGATGGGAGCCATTTCTCCTGTCACTGAACCTACAGAGTGGTGTTTGGGAATGGTTCCAATTCCTAAACCTAATAGTGATCTTAACTCAACTTAATAAGGCTGTGGCACGGGAAGTCCATCCGATGTCCTCAATGAATGAAAGTTTGGCAAAGTTTTCCAAAAGTACTGTGTTCATCAAACTTGCTTTTGGCAAGTTCCATTGGATAATAAATCAGTTATTGACAACCTTCTTTACTCCATTTGGAAGATTTTGTTTTAACTGTCTACCATTCAGTATCATGTCAACACTGGAAATATTCCAGAGAACTAAGTTGAATATTCCACAGGTCCTTGAAGGTGTAATATGCCATTTGAATGACATCTTAGCTCAAAGAGAGCCCATTGGAGAACATAACCTAAGGGTTAGAATAGTTTTGAATCATCTGCAGGATGAAGGCCTAACACTGAGAAATGCGAGTTTTCAAAAATATCCACTCGTTTTTTTAGGACACATTATCAGCAATAGCGGCATAAGGGCAGACCCACAATTAACCCCCAATTAACTGGCACTTAAGGACCTCCTCCAGCCACCACAGATATTTTACCTCCTGTGGGAGACAGCAAAAACCTCAAGAACCCTGCCTGGTAAAACCAGGCAGCCTTCTTGTGGGCTGGTGGAGCAGCCCTTCTGATCAGCACCCTGTGCCCACAGAGGGCCACTCCCAAAGCCCCAACTGCCCCCAGTGCACAACATTCCCAAGCCCCCCGAACTAACGCTCCTTGCCTCACCGGGACCTGGCTGATATTTTAGGGCCTCGCTGGGGATACTTAACTGTCTTCCGGGGCCATCCTTTTCCTTACTTGCAATGGCTGGGTGTAGTCCCAGCAGTGGACACCAGGCCGGTGGCACTGCTGGGACGGAGAGCTGCCAGCCCACTGATTAGCCGGCAGCTCCATTAGGCGTGACTTCCTGCCTCAAAGAGATAGAAATCTCGCCCAAGACCAATTAAGGGCCTGGGAAGCAAAACATCCCAGCCTGGCTCTCCAGTCCCAGCAGAGGCGGGCTCACCACCGACTTTTCAGCTGGTGAGTGGGGCCTCCTGCCCAATGAAAAATTCCAGCCAAGAGTTTAGAGAAAGACTACCAATCTTCCACATCTGATGACAACAACATCAGGGAGAGAAATGATTGACACGTGGAATTGTGATATAGTAGCCATCATGGAGACATGGTTGAGGGAGGGGCAGGATTGGCAGTTCAATATCCTGGGATATAGAATCTTCAGGCTAGACAGAGGAGGGAGTAAAAGAGGAGGGGGCATTGCAATATTAGTTAAGGAGTCAGTTACTGCAATAAAGGAGAGATGATATCTTGGAGGGGGCATCAAATGAAGCTTTATGGGTAGAGTTTAGGAATAAAAAAAAGGGACAGCCATATTGCTAGGTGTTTATTATAGACCCCCAGATAGTCAGCGGGAAATTGAGAAGCAAATATGTGCGCAGTTTGCAGAGGTGTGTAAAATAATAGGGTAATTATATTAGGTGATTTCAACTTTCCCAACATTAATTGAGATAGTCATCATGTTAAGGGCTCAGATGGAGTGGAGTTCTTAAAATGTATACAGGAGAACCTTTTAGCTCAATATGTAGAGGATCCAACAAGGGAGGGTGCAGTGCTGGACCTAATTCTGGGGAATGAAGCTGGACTGGTGGTTGATGTGTTGGTGGGGGCGCATTTTGGTGATAGCGACCACAGCATGGTACAATTTAATCTTGTTATGGAGAAAGAGAGACAAGCTGCAAAACAAGGTTTTGGATTGGGAGAGAGTGAATTTAAGTAAAATAAGGCAGGATCTGGCCAAGGTAGACTGGAAAGAGTTACCTGTCGGGAAATCTACAGAAGAGCAGTGGGGGGCATTCAAAAAGGAAATGGGGAGGGTATAGGCCCAACATGTTCCCTCGAGGGTAAATAAGTAGGAGCAACAAGCCCAGAGAACCATGGATGACCAGAAACATTCAGGGTACAATGAGAAGGAAGAGGCTTTTAGCAAATACAAGAACAAATCAATGGAAGCATTAGTAGAGTACAGAAAGTGTAGGATGGAGCTCAAGAAAGCAATTAGGAGAGCAAAGAGGGGATATGAGATAGCTCTGGCTGGTAAAAGTAGGGAAAATCAAGATATTCTACAAGTATATCAATGGGAATAGGATAACCAGGTGAAGAGTAGGACCCATTAGGGACAAAGGGGGAAATTTGTGGGTGGAGCCAGAGGACGTTAGTAGGGTGTTGAACGAATACTTCACATCTGTCTTCACCCAAGAGAGTGAGGATGTAGATATGGAACTCAGAGAGAGACTGTGAGGTTCTTGAGCAAATTGTCATAGGGAGTGACAAGGTATTGGAAGGCTTAAAAGTGGACAAATCTCCAGGTCTGGACGATTTGTGTCCCAGGATGCTGTGAGAGGCAAGGGTGGAGATTGCAGAGGCTCAGACCCAAATTTTTAATTCCTTTCTGGCCACAGGGGAGGTGCCAGAGGACTGGAGAACAGCTAATGTGGTCCCACTATTTAAGAAAGGTTGTGGAGATAAGCCAGGGAACTACAGACCAGTGAGTCACACGTCAGTGGTAGGGAAACTATAGGAGAAAATTCTGAAGGAGAATCGATCTCCACTGGAGAGGCAAAATTTGATTAGGAATAGTCAGCATGGCTTTGTCAGAGGGAGGTCATGCCTAACAAATTTGATTGAATTTTTTGAGCATGTGACCAGGTGTGTAGATGAGGGCAGTGCAATTGATGTAGTTTACATGGATTTCAGCAAAGCCTTTGAAAAGGTCCCACATGGGAGACTTATCAAGAAAGCAAATGCACATGGGATACAAGGCAACTTGATAAGGTGGATTCAAAATTGGCTTAACTGCAGGAGAGTGATGACAGACGGCAGTTTTAGTGACAGGAAGCCAGTGTCCAGTGGTGTACCACAGGGATCTGTGCTGGGTTCCCTATTGTTTGTCATTTATATAAACAACATAGATGACTATGTGGGGGGGTGGGGGTAGGATCAGTAAATTCGCAGATGACACAAAGATTGGCCGAGTGGTTAACAGTGAGGTTGAGTGTCTTGGGTTACAGGAAGATATAGACGGGATGGCCAAATGGGCAGAAAAGTGGCAGATGGAATTTAACCCTGAAAAGTGTGAGGTGATACACTTTGGAAGGAGTAATGTGACACGGAAGTATTTAATGAATGGCCTGACACTGGGATGTTCCGAGGAACAAAGGGACCTTGGTGTGTTTGTCCATAGATCTCTGAAGGCAGAAGGGCAGGTTAATAGGGTGGTGAAAAAGGAATATGGGACACTTGCCTTTATCAATCGAGGCATAGATTACAAAAGCAGGGAGGTCATGTTGGAGTTGTATAGAACTTTGGTAAGGCCACAGCTGGAGTACTGTGTACAATTCTGGTCGCCACATTATAGGAAGGATGTGATTGCATTGGAGGGGGTGCAGAGGCGATTCACCAGGTTGTTGCCTGGTATGGAACATTTAAGCTACGAAGAGAGGTTGGATAGGTTTGGGTTGTTTTCACTGGAGCAGAGAAGACTGAGGAGTGACCTGATCAAGGTGTACAAGATTATGAGGGGCATGGACAGGGTGGATAGGGAGCAGCTGTTCGCCTTAGTTGAAGGGTCAGTTACGAGGGGTCACAAGTGTAAGGTGAGGGGCGGGAGGTTTAAGGGGGATTTGAGGAAAAACGTTTTTTTTTTTTTACCCAGAGCGTGGTGACGGTCTGGAATGCCCTGCCTGAGAGGGTGGTGGAGACAGGTTGCCTCACATCCTTTAAAAAAAGTACCTGGATGAGCACTTGGCACGTCATAACATTCAAGGCTATGGGCCAAGTGCTGGCAAATGGGATTAGGTGCAGACTCGATGAGCCGAAGGGCCTCTTCTGCACTCTATTATTCTGTGATTCTGAGAGTTGCGAAGCCTCCTGGCAGAATGAATCTATGAAGTCAGAGACTTGGGGAAGTGGCGGGGGGGGGGGGGGGGGGGGGGGGGGTGCGGGGAAGATGGGATAATATGTAAATAAAAAGTGAATGCATGTAAATATATGTTGGAATAAAGACTTGGGGGGAGATGCAATATAAAGGTCTGAAAGGGTTAATCTTGAGAGAATGTAAAGAATACCTTCTACCATGATGTAAGAGATCATGTGAGAGATTTGAAGCTAGATGCAGTGTGGTTTGGGAGGAGTCACTCAGACTAGTGTGAAGATGTACATAGTTATACAATAATAAATACTAATATTCTAACTACTCTAGAATACAAAATCTCTCTAAGCTAGACTAATAATGAGGGCAGTGTACCAAATAAACATACAACAGAATTCTCCCAAGCCCCCTCCTCACAGACAATGCAATTTCTGACTTTTTCCAAACAACCACTTCCCCGAGATAACAGCGGTAAAGTAAATTACCCTTTCGAGTCACCGACGACTCTCGCCTCAGCGCAGCCAGTTTTTTTAAAGACATGAAACTGAAGGCATGTGAGTGCCGCACGCCCAACAAAAGATTGCAAACGCCTGGTAAGATCACTATTAATTACATTCAGATGTATGCTAAAGCAGATTTAACATATGTAAATGCCAAAGCCGTTGTGGCAGAGAATCGGCATGGTGTCTGCCACAGAACTACACCGCCTCCAACAGAATCAGAACAGCATTACGGCATCAAATTCCGTGGTGGACTCCACGCCAATTCCCTGCCCCAACCACCACCACCCCCCCCCCCCCCACTCGCTAAAAGAAAACCTCCAGAGGAGCATAAAATTCAGCCTGTTGTGTGTAATCCTATGCAGTGGTTAGAGTAGGGCTGTTTGCTTGATTGGTATATTCAAGAATTTATAGAAGTGATAAAAAATTGTGGTGTCTGGTTTTATTTCCTCTGTCTATAAATTCCATAAAGTGATGCTTAAAGTGACAAATCAGCAAAATGCTTCACATATCCTTTGTTAATTTTATCCATAATAAGTACTAAAGAAATTTGGCTGTCTGATGAAGGCTCTGTTACTGTTTATTTTCCAGTCCATTAAATATAGAACACCTTGTAGATTAGTATACTGCAATGTGATAACACAGGTAAAATGGCAGACTTAGACACTAATGGTAATAAAGGACCAGTAACTTTTCTGACAGATTTTGTGCCTAACGTTTTGCTTCATTATGCTGAATATTGAAAAGTTGACAAAATGAGCAAAGTGAATAAGAAACTCCTTAAAAACAAACAAGTCATCACAGTGATATCCAAATGAAAAAAAATGCTGTGTTAGTCAAAGAGTTAAGGTTGGGGGGGTTGGGCTCGTCAATATCGTGGAGGGAGGATTTAGAAGAAATAAGACCCCTCTCCCGAGAGGCTGTTAGGGGCCATTGGAAACAAGAGTTTCAGTAAATATGTCCAGATGGTTAAAGCCAGCCAGTGGCGAGCGCTGATGTCGGACACTTCAGATAACTCTAATTCAAAGATCCTGTGGAAATGGCTTGGCAGTGGAGAACAAAATTAGGCTTAAGTGCAAAACAATTAGCTGAGGCGGTGGTGTAGTAGTAATGTCACTAGACTAGTAATCCAGAGCCTAGACTAATGCTCTGGGGACATGGGTTTGAATCCCACCAGGGCAGATGGTGAAATTTGAATTCAAATAAATTTGGAATTAAAAGCTAGTCTAATGGTAACCTTGAAACCATTGTTGATTGTTGTAAAAAAAAAACCACCATCTGGTTCACTAATGTCCTTTAGGGAAGGAAATCTGTTACCCTTACCTGATCTGGCCTACATGTGACTCCAGACCCACAGCAATGTGATTGACTCTTAAATGCCCTCTGAAATTCAGTTAACTAGGGATGGGCAATAAATGCTGGCCTAGCAGTGACCCCAACATCCCACAAGTGAATAAAAAAAGCTGATGCCAGCTGGAGGATTTGAAGAAAGGTTCAGGCTTCTACATTCATCTTTCTTGCAATGGGCTGGAGGTTTTACAAAACTAATGGCTGAAATTGTATTTTACTGGTTCTTCAATTACTTTAGTTAAAGACATGCTACCATAAAATATCCATGATAGATCTCCGTTGAGATATGCTTACTTTAGCTATAAGTCCGAATGAAATTTGCTGATGCATTATGTCAAAACAGCCATAGACACAAAAACCCCAACAGGAAAGGTTAATCCACTGTGGCTAACAAAAGAAATTAAGGATTGCATTGGGTCAAAGGAAGTGGATTATAATGTCACTAGGAAAAGTGGTAAACCTGAGGATTGGGAGTAATTTAGTTTTCAACAAAGGAGGACAAAGAAACTGATAAAGGGGGAAAAGATTATGAATGTAAGTTAGCTAGAAGCATAAAGGTGGACTGTAAAAGCTTCTTTAGGTATGTGAAAACCAAACCATTAGCAAGGGCGAATATGGGTCCATTACAGGCGGAGACAGGAGAGTTTGTGGTGGAGAATGAGGAAATGATGGAGAGTCTAAACAATTACTTTGTATCTGTCTTCACAGAAAATCTCCCAGAAATACTAGGAAACCAAGGGAATTGTAAAAAATGAGGAACTGAAAATAGTTAGTATCAATAAAGAGGTAGTACTCGAAAAATTAATTGGATTGAAAGTTGATAGATCCCCTGAACCAGATGAGCTACATCCCAGAGTATTAATGGAGGTGGCTATAGAGATAGTAGATGCATTGCTGGTTATCTTTCAGAATTCTATAGATTCTGGATGGGTTCCTGCAGACTGGAAAGCAGAAAATGTAACCCCACTATTTAAGAAGAGAGCGAGAGAGAAAACGGAGAACTACAGACCTGTTAGTTTGATGTCAGTAGTAGGGAAAAATGTTAGAATCCATTATAAAAGGAGGAGATAACTGGACACTTGGAAAATAATATGATTGGGCAGAGTCAGAGACTTGTGAAAGGGAAATCATGTTTGCCAAACCTGTTGGAGTTTTTTTTGGGATGTTACTTGCAGCATAGATAAAGAAAAACCAGTGGATGTGGTGTATTTGGATTTTCAGAAGGCTTTTGATAAGGTCCCACACAGGAGGTTAGTAAACAAAATTAAAGCACATGGGGTTGGGGGTAATATACTGCAATGGATTGAAAATTGGTTAACAGATAGAAAACAGAGTAGGAATAAATGGGTCATTCTCAGAATGGCAGGCTGTTACTAGTGGGCTACTGCAAGGATCAGTGCTTGGGCCACAGCGGTTTACAATCTCTTTAAATGATTTGTAAATGGGGGCCAATTGCAATATTTCCAAATTTGCAGATGACACAAAACTAGGAGGGAATGTATGTTGTGAGGAGGATGCAAGGAGGCTTCAAGGGGATTTGTACCGGCTAAGAGAATGGGCAAGAACAGGGCAGATGGACTATAATGTGAATAAGTGTGAAGTGATCCGCTTTGGTAGAAAAAACAGAGTATTTCTTATCTGGTGAGAGGTTGGGAAGTGTTGATGTCCAAGGAGACCTGGTTGTTCTTGTTCATGAGTCACTAAAAGCTAGCACGCAGGTACAGCAAGCAAGCAAGGAGGCAAATGGTATGTTGGCCTTCATTGCTAGGGAATTTGAGTACAGGAGTAAAGATGTATTGCTGCAATTGTATAAAGCCTTGGTGAGACCACACCTGGAGTATTGTGTACAGTTTTGGCCTCCTCATCTATGGAAGGATATACTTGCCATAAAGAGAGTGCAACAGAGGTTCACCAGACTAATCCCTGTGATGGAGGGATTGTTTTATGAGGAGAGATTGCAGAAACTGGGCCTGTATTCTAGAGTTTTGAAGAATGAGAGATGATCTCATTGAAACTTACAAAATTCTTACAGGGCATGACAGGATAGATGTAGATAGGATGTTTCCTCTGGCTGTTGAGTCTAGAACAAGGGAACACTGTCAGACTAAGGGATAGGCCATTTAAGATTGAAATGAGGAGTTTCTTTACTCAGAATCTGTGGAATTTGCTACCCCTGAGGGCTGTGGAAGCTCAATCATTGAGCATGTAGAGATTGATAGTATGTAGAAATCTATCAAGGGATATGGGGATAGTGGGAAAAAATGGCAGAGGTAGCTGATCAGTCATGATCTGTTTGAATCTGTTTGAAAGTTGGGCCGAATGGGCTACTCCTGCTCCTATTTCCTATGATCCTATGATATGTTGCATAATGTGTTCCTGTAATTTGCTTCCAATTGAATGCTGATAGTATGGGATAGAGTGGCAGGAAGCTTTTCTGGAGCACTATCACCGGCATGAAAGAGTTGGGCTGAATAGCCTGTTCCTATGCTGTAAATTCTATGGAATTCTATGTAGGACTGGGAACACAAAGAAAATGAGCAAAGTTGTAATGTTTTAGATTTCTATTAGATTTTAGTTCACTAATGACCCTCAGGGGAGGAAATCTACCTTCCTTACCCGTTGAGGTCTACATGCCACTAGACCCACAGCAATATGATTGACTCTTAACTGCCCTCTGAAATGGCCTAGCAAGCCACTCAGATGTATAAAACCCCTATAGAAAAGTTGAAGAATAAAACTACACGGATCACTCCAACAACCTAGGTGCCGGAAATGACAAAGGCACAACCTGCCCCTTCGACCCTGCAAGGTTCTCCTCACTAACATCTGGGGACTTAGGCCAAAATTGGGAGAGCTGTCCCACAGACTAGTCAAGCAACAGCCTGACAGTCATACTCACGGAATCATACCTTACAGACAATGTTCCAGGCTCCTCCATCACCATACCTGGGTATGTCCTGTCTCACCAGGACAGATCCACAAGAGGTGGCAGCATTTGGGTATACAGTCGTCAGGAGGGAGTGGCCCTGAGAGTCCTCATTGACTTTGGACTCCACAAAGTTAGGTCAAACACAGGCAAGGAAACCTCCTGTTCATCATCCACTGCTGTCCCTCAACTGATGAATAAGTACTCTTCCATCGTGAACACCATTTGGAAGAGGGCAGCTTGGGCACAGAATGTACTCTGAGAGAGAGACTTCAATGCCCATCACCAAGAGTGGCACAGTAGCACCACTACTGATTGAGCTGGCAGAGTCATGAAGGACATAACTATCAGACTGGGCCTGTAGCAGGTGGTAAGAGAACCAACAAAAAGGAAAAACCTACATGACTGTCCTCACCAATCTAACTGTCGCAGATGCATCTGTCCATGACAGTATGGGTAAGAGTGACCACTGCACAGTCCTTGCAGAGACCAAGTCCCGCCTTCACTGAGGACACCTCCATCATGTTATGTGGCACTACCACCGTGCTAAATGGCATAGATTCAGAACAGATCTAGCAGCTCAAAACTGGGCATCCATGAGGCACTGTGAGCCATCAGCAGCAGCAGAAATGTATTCAACCGCAATGTGTAACCTCATGGCCCGGCCAGATCCCTCAAGCTACCATTACCATCAAGCCGGAGGAGGAGTGTAGGCGAGCATGCCAGGAGCAGCATTAGGCATATCTAAAAATGAGGTGTCAACCTGGTGAAGCTACAACACAGGACTACTTGCATGCTAAGTAGTGGAGGCAACATGCGATAGACAGAACTAAGCGATCCCACAAACGTCAACTCAGATTGAAGCTCTGCAGTCCTGCCACATAGTCGTGAATGGCGTTGGCATTTCTTCGTGGACAAAGATTTTGGGATGGTTGTAGTCATTGGTTGCAGGCCTGCTGGTGGCTAGTCAGGCCTTCCGTGACCCGCAGATTCTCCCACAGCAGGTACAAGTGAAGGTGTAGTCGCTGTTGGGGGCAATTGGATCTATCCTTCCCATTTTCTCTTCCATGCTGGTTCTTCGCTCAGTCTCAAAAGTGTCTGTAGCCCTCCTGATGTTGCCTGGAGATGCTACAAGATCTATGGCCTGCGCTTCCCACTGGCAATGGTCGATGTGGCACAGAGGGACTCCTTCAGGTCTTCCTTGAAATGTTTGCGTGGAGCCCCTCTGTTCCTTTTACCCATGGTCAGCTCTCCATACATGATCTTGGGCAGGCGAATGTCATCCGTCTGGGCAATGTGACCCGCCCAACGCAGTTGGCTTCGCAGGAGGATGGC
The DNA here is from genome assembly GCF_036365525.1 of Heterodontus francisci. Classification (NCBI taxonomy): domain Eukaryota; kingdom Metazoa; phylum Chordata; class Chondrichthyes; order Heterodontiformes; family Heterodontidae; genus Heterodontus; species Heterodontus francisci. The sequence goes on along the minus strand of NC_090380.1, from coordinate 74,947,278 downwards.
CTCAATGCTGGCTGTTTCCAAGACTTCAATACTTGAGATGAGGTCCTGCCAGCAGATCTTGAGGATGCTGCGGAGGCAGCACTAATGGAAGTGCTCTAGAAGGCGTACATGATGGTTGTATAGGACCCATGACACAGCACCATATAGAAGGCAGGTGAGGACTTTGGCTTTGTACACTTAGAGTTTAGTCTGTGCTCTGAGGCTGTGGTTGTTCTACACTCATTTGTAAAGTCTGCCGAATATACTGTTTGCTTTTGAGAGCCTATTGTCCACTTCATTGTCTATGATGGCATCAAACGAGATGACGCTCCCCAAATAAGTAAATTGCTTGACGGCATTCAGCTTGGTTCCCTCAGTGACAATGCTTGGTGGTCTATATTCTTCTTGGGGTGCAGGCTGATGCAGGACTTCAGTTTTCTTTAAACAGATTTTTAGTCCGAAGAGTTGTGCCGCCTCGGAAAAATGTGTTATACGTTGCTGGTCTGACTGACTGTGGGCCAGGCGAGCACAGTCAGTGAAAAGAAGTTTACGGAGTTGAGTTTTTCTTGTATCTTTGTGTGAGCCTGAAAACGTCGGAGGTTGAAAAGGCATCCATCAGTCCAGAAGGGTATGTAAACTCCCTCCTTAAAAGGTCTTCCATTGCCTGCTGCAGCATCATGTTGAAAAAGATGGTGAATAGGGTCAGGGTCAGCACACATCCTTGCTTCATGCCATTGGAGATACAGAAGGGACTTGAGAGGTCACTGTTTTGCTTGACTTGTCCATACTGATTTTCATGAAACTACTTCACCATGGCTGGGAACCTGGGTGGGCATCCAAGTTTTGCAAGGAGTTTCTAAAGTCCATCTCTGCTCAGTGTCGAATGCCTTGGTGAGGTCTACGAAAGTGACAGACAGATCTTTGTTTTGCTCACAACACTTTTCTTGTAATTGTCTGAGTGCAAATACTATGTCTGTAGTGCCTGGTTGCTCTGAAACAACCTCCCAGAGAGCTAGTGTGTTCTTCTGAATAGGCTTGTGCCTACCATTGCAGAAGTATTCGAGCCAGGATCTTCCCAGCAATAGAAAGGAGGGTAATTCCACAGCAGTTGGGCCAGTCTGATTTTTCTCCTTTGTTTTTGTACAAGGTGATGATAATGGCATCACAAAGATCCCATGGAATCTTGTCCTGTTCCCAGCAGGTCGTGAAAAACACAATGAGCTTGGTGCATGGGGCAGGGCCACTATGCTTCAAGGCTTTGGGTGGAATCCCATCAGCTCCGGGGGCTTTGTTGTTTTTCATCTGGTTGATGGCGATCACAATTCTGTCCAGAGTTGGGCCCTCATCCAGTTCTTCTTTGACAGGCCGTCATTGGATGCGATTGATGGCAATTAAACAACTAATTGGAGGAGGAGGCTCCACAAAGATCCCAATTGTCAATGATGGTAGAGCCCTGCACATCTGTGCAAAAGACAAGGCTGAAGTATTTGCAACCATCTTCAGCCAGAAGGACCTCCCGAGATCCCCAGAATCTTTCACCAATTCGATTCACTCCACATAATATCAAGAAATGGCTGAAGGCACTGGATACAGCAAAGGCTATGGGCCCTGACAACATCTTGGTTGTATACTGAAGGCTTGTGTTCCAGAACTAGCTGCGCCCCTGGCCAAGTTCTTCCAGTACAGCTACAACACTGGCATTGACACGACAATGTGGAAAATTGCCAGTTATGTCCTGTGCACAAAAAGCAGGACAAATCCAATCCAGCCAATTACTGCTCCATGAGTCTACTCTCAATCATCAGCAAAGTGATGGAAGGTAATGTTGATAGTGCTATCAAGTGGGATTTACTCACCAATAACCTGCTCACCAATGCTCAGTTTAGGTTCTGCCAGAGCCTGTCAGCTCCAGATCTCATTACAGCCTTGGTCCAAACATGGAGGAAAGAGCTGACTTCAAGTAGTGACGAAATAATGACTGCCCTTGATATCAAGGCAGCAACTGACTGAGTGTGGCATCAAAGAGCCCTAATAAAACTGGAGTCAATGGGAATTGGGGGAAAACGCTCCACTAGTTGGAGTCATACCTAGCACAAAGGAGGAGCTTATTGGAGGTGAATTATCTCAGTCCCAGGACATCACTGTAGGGGTTCCTCAGGATAGTGTCCCAGGCCCAACCATCTTCAGTTGCTTCATCAATGACCTTCCCTCCATCATAAGGTCAGAAGCAGGGATGTTCGCTGATGATTGCACAGTGTACAGTACCATTCGTGACTCCTCAGATACTGAAGCAGTCCAAGCCTGCATGCAGCAAGACCTGGACAACATTCAGGCTTAGGCTGATAAGTGACAGGCAATGAACCTCTCCAGAAAAAGAGAATCTAACCATCTCCCCTTTACATTCATTGGCTGCTTGGGGTTACCACTGCTGAAACTCCACCATCAATATCCTGGGATTACCTTTGACCAGAAACTTAACTGGAGCAGCTATATAAATACTGTAACTACAAGAGCAGGTTAGAAGCTGGGAATTCTGGGGTGAGTAACTCACTTCCTTTCACTCCCTCCACCACCAGCACACAGTAGCAGCAGTGTGTACAATACACAAGATGAACTGCAGCAATTCACCAAGGCTCCTTTGATAGCACCTTCCAAATCCATGATCTCTACCACCTAGAAGGATAAGGGCAGCAAATGCATGCCAACACCACTACCTGCTAGGTTCCCCCCCACCCCCCAAGTCACACGCCATCCTGACTTGGAACTATATCATTCCTTCACTATCTCTGGGTCAAAAACCTGGAATCCTTTCCTAACAGCACTGTGGGTGCAACTACACCATGTGGGCTGCAGCAGTTCAAGAAGATGGCTCACCAACAACTTCTCAAAAGCAATTAGGGAAGGGCAATAAATGCTGTTTTGCCAGTAATGCTCAAATCCTAACACAAGTAAAAAAAAAGAAATTCAATGAGGGAATTTTTTGATGGCGGCGAGAGTCTCAACGTTGGGGAAATCCGATGCCAAGACCTCACATCGCCTCTTCTATGGAAGGCCCACTGAAGTTAGTGCCAATCGGGCACTTAAGTACAGCGGCAGGCCTTACAGTGGATTTAGGACTCCATCACTGGAATTCCCCCCCCCCTTGGAGATATGCTGGCCAATTAGAGGCCTGCAGCTGCAGTGCCACCATGAAGGAGTTGGCTGCTGCTGAGTTGACCATACTGGAGGCCAAGGAGCGTCGCTGGAGCCAAGCCTCAGGTAGGTCAGGGAGGGAGAGATCTCACAGGGTATGGGGCATGGGGATGGGGGTGTTAGGGGGGACGGCAGCAAGGTCAGAGGGTGGCCCTCACTGCCGCCCCCCACCTTCCCGATGCAATATCCATTGTTCAGGCACTAAGTGCCTTTGAACAAGGGATTTCCCTCCACCACCCCCCACCCATCCCCAGAGCCAGGAAGCAGCCCAGAGATTTTCGTGCCATGCTTCCAGTGTAGTGACAGGGCCGGCTACCGCACGGGTAATGCAGCTGCAGTGGGAAGAGGCCCTTAATTGGGGGCTAATTACCTAGTTAAGGGTCTCAATTGGCAGTGGGGCGAAAAGGCCATTCACAGGCCTTCCTGCCCCGGACTAAATTTTGGCAGGGGAGGGGATGGTGGTGGCAACCCCCCACCTGCATTCACCCCACCCAATTTTATGCTTTGCTCCCCTCCAAACCTGCCATGGGGGAGAATATAAAAATCCTCTCAATATCTGTACTTGCATCTGGTGACTTTCATAATTTCACCGATGAGAATTGAGTGTTTTTTGATTACTTTTAGATCCCCATAGAAAATTCAAATATCTTCCCTGTTGTCTCTTATATGCATTGTATTATCCCAACTTTAACTCCCAAGTAATAGCAACTTCAACCTTTTTAACCAGATACTGTGTGATACAGAGGAATAAGTGATAGGGTCATTAGCAACGTACCTGCTGAGATGCTGTGCACCCACGCAGCTTAACAGCCTGCAATGTACTGCAATGGCCTTGTTCTGTGATAAATATTGTGTGCATGACCACTCAAAAAAATTTAAAGGGACAATGCACTTTAAAAAACAGGCTGCACATAACTACATTTAAAAAGGAACATTGGTCATTCAGCACTTTTATATTACTGCATATCTTGTGCAGTCTACGGCAATAACATATATATGAAATTGGAAAGTCATGCACAACTAGAAAACAGGATTTTCTATTTTACACACACAATGACTTTCTCTGTGAAGTTATCAAGAGTACCAGTTTCCCCCATTGTGTGTAACCGGTGCAGTGGTTACAATAGGACTGTTTGTCTAGCTGGTGCATTCAAGGATTTATACAGCAGTTGTGTCATTTCCTCTCTCGCTCTCTTTCTATAAATTTCATACAGTGGTGTTTAAAGTGACAAATCAGAAAAATACTTTCATTTTCTTTTATATTTATCCATATTAACTAAGTACTAAAACAAGTCTAACAGTCTGATGAAGGCTATGGCCGGACTTTTCCGGCCCCGCAGGAATGGGCTGGAGGCAGGGAGGGGGCTGTTCCTGTCACCTTCCCGCCCTCACTGCAATTTTATGAGTGGCGATGGCAGGGAGAAGTGGCCTGCCCACCCCAGACAAATAAAAGCCCTTAAGTGGCCAATTAACCACCACTTAAACGCCTCCTCCCTGCGCCACTGGTATATTACCAGCAGTGGATGGGCAGCTGAGGACCCACAGGAGGCTGCTCAGTAAGATCTGGTGGCCTCCTTGCAGGCTGGGGGGGATCCTCCTGACCAGGTTCCCCCCCCCACCTCCCCGCCAACCAACCCCTCTTACCTTGTCAGGACCCAACCGATTGTCCCCAGTGAGGCCCTACACACTGACCTTCATTCCGTGGCCGGTGTCCCTCTTGCTTTTCTTGCTGGGTGCAGTCCCAGCAGTGGTCACCACTCCCGGTGGTGCTGCTGGGACTGAGCTGCCGGCACGCTGATTGGCTGGCAGCTCTTGAAGACGGGACTTCCTGCCTCAAAGAGGCAGAAGTTCCACCCGAGGCCAATTAAGGGCCTGGGCCAGGCAAAAATCATAGTGTGGCATCCAGGCCCTGTGGAGGCGGGCTCACCTCCAACCTTTTTCCAGTGGGCAGGGTCTGCAGCTGAAAGTAAAATTCCAGCATATGTTTATATACATAAGACCAGCATCACTTCTTAGTATCTTCTTTGAACTGCTCATTTATTTACTGTCTCAGTAAAGATATCCAGAGTCTGTATTTGCTGTTTGTTTGCCAGTCCATTAAATATAGAACACCCTTTATATTAGCATACTTCAATGTGATAATACAGGTAAAATGGCAGGCTGAGACAGTAATGGTGAGTAACTTTGCTGATTGTTTTTGTGTCTATCATTTTGCTTCATGATGCTAAACATTGAAAAATTGGCGAAATGAACAAATTGTGTAACCAACACCTTAAAAAAAACTTCACAGTGATGTTCAAATGACAAAAGTGCTGTGTGAGTCATCAAAGAGTTAAGGTTGGTGTGGGGTGGCGGTCAATATCATGGACAGAGGATTTAGAAGAAATAAGACCCCTCTCCCCAGGCTCATGCAGCTGTCTTTTCCCCTATAATTTTTCCCTGTCAGGCATTTAGACTATAATTAGCCTGAAGACCTTGGTGACACTGCACAAGTGTGAGTGTGTCTACAGGGCCTGTCACCCAGGGCCTTAAGCCTGTCTCACTGATTGACAGGTTCATGTGGAGAGACCTTTGTGGCTGTTGGGGGCCATTGGAAACATGAGTTTGAGTAAATATGTCCAGATGGTTAAAGCCAGCCAGTGGCGAGCACTGATGACGGACACTGCAGATAACTATAATTTGCAGATCCTGTGGAAATGGCTTGGCAGTGGAGGACAGAATTAGGCTCAAGTGAGAAATAATTAGCTGATGTCAGCTGGAGGATCAGAAGAAAGGTTCAGGCTTCTATGGTGACCTTTCCTGCAATGACTAGAGGTTTTACAACACAAATGGCTGATTGAAATTGGATTTCACTGGCTCTTCTGTGAATTCAGAGAATTATGCCTTCAGGAACATTAAAGCCCTTTAACTTTTAAATCCCCCCTTCCACAACATTAAACATAAGGGACAAATACGCATCCTTTACACCCAACATTGCAATGGCATAAATAACATAAAATATGTTGCATAATGTATTTCTGTAATTTGTCTCTAATAATAATACTCACATCTATATTTCAGTAGATGTATTATGTGCTCAGTGTCACTTCTGGTGGAACATGGCCAAGGTGGTGGGAGTGGGTGGCAAGCAGCAGACCAGCACCTGTAGAGGTTTCTGCTTCATTCTTGTAAGAGTTATGCCAGGAAGCTGATGGAACTCCAGCAGAAACTTCAGGCTTCAATGTTCACAAATTACGAGCAGAATTTCCTCAATATTCCTTAATTGTTTTTTGAAATATATTTTTCCTCTTTAAACCCACAAGAGTGGGAAAATTGTAGGGAAGCATATGCTGATAGGATGAGACGAAGCTTGTGTGGAGCAAGAACACTGACATGGACCAGTAGGGCCGAATGGCCTAAATCCATGCTGTAAATTCTATGAAATTCTATGTAAGAGTGGAACACACAAAGAAAATGAGCAAAACTGTAATATTATAGATAAATGATAAAGAAACTCAGTATCTTCACTTGGATGAGCCTGGTGACTTGCAGTAACTCACCCCTGCCAATTCACCAATCAGCATTGAAAGTTGTTCATTTGTTCATTCCCTTTAGATTCCCATGGATTCAAATGCCCTCCTTGTTTTTTTTTTACATACATTATGGTTGTCCCAACTTTAAACTGTAACTTATTAATGGGGAACAGGGACAAAATTCTGTGATACTGAAGTTAATACTTTCCAATGATACTGGAGCATATCTTAACAATATTAAAAGAGCAAATTGCTGAAGCTGAAAGAAAGCATCATTTGTAACGCTAGGGCAGTTTGGGTCAGGTGGGCAGTGGTGAGAGTTAGAAACTCATCCAATGCTCCAGAAATTAGGCCTGGGGCATTCCGCCTATTTGGCAAAACATTGCTGAAACAACAAGGCCTGGAGGCCAGCTGACAATACCAGATCAGTGGCAGCATTGGCTGCTTGGCTTGTCCTGCAGGAGTCTTGCGAGCAGAAAGGAAGGCAATTCTGCGACAGGCCTGGAAGAGCATGCCTGCTCCTCTTGACCCCCAAGAATAAAATTTTTTGAAGTGTAAAAACTTACCTTTCTGGCCTCTTCTAGCCCCGATCTGCCACCCTGCTGGCTTAGCCTGGCAAAAAACTCACTGCAGCTTCTCACTCACGCTACCAAATTAAAATTGCTGTTGGGTCCTGATTTATATCAGAGGCAGCTTCAGGGCAAATAAGGGTGGCTTTAACTACTATACCCCATTCAGGTGGTTTCCACCAGTAAACTTGACATGTCCAATGCAAACATGTCCAATCAAAGCAGAGTTGCAATCAGTAAGCCCAATGGCATATTGAACCACATAGCAAAAACAATTGAATTTAAATCAGAGAAGGTAGTACTCTGACTTCTCTCACCTTGGCCTCCCATGCTGTTCCAATGAAGCTCAAGATAAGCTTTTTTGATTAGGCACTTTACAGCCCGCCAGTCTCAAAACTGAGCTCACCAATTTCAGATTATAACCTCTGCCTCCATTTTCTTGGATGGCAGCTATTGGTGATGATTCTGCTATTTCAATTTACCCTTCCTCTAGACCCATCTTTTGTTTCTTTACTTGTCCCATTACTAGCTTCATTTGCCTTGCACCATCATCCTTTTTGCCATTTAATCACTCCTGTCTTCCACCTGATCACAGACCTTCTCTTTTGTTCTTTCCTCCCCTCCTCCCTCTATACTTGCTTAAAACCTGTTATATCTCTAACATTTTCCAGTTCTGACAAAAGATCATTGACCCGAAATATTAACTCTGTTTTTCTCTGCACAGATGCTGCCAGATCTGCCAAACATTTCCAGCATTTTCTGTTTTTATTTCAGATTTCCAACGTCTGCTGTATTTTGCTTTTATGTTTTGTGAAGGTGGTAATCAAACTTTATAGTCTCTGGTCAAATTGCACCCTGAAGATTGTGTCAAATACCAAGAAACAAGGGAGACATTTGACTGCTGCAGGAATTGCAGAGAAATAATACTCGGCTAATCCTTAACGTCAGCGATGAGTTATGAGGAAAGACTGAGAAACATGGACTTTTCAGCCTACAAAGGAGGCACCTAAGAGGCGGTCTTGTAGAGGTATAAATGATTGTTAAAGGGTTGGAAAAGGTAAACATATAATATTAATTCAACCTGAACTTTGTGAGTAGAACTAGAGGATATAAGTTCAAACTAGTAAAAGTGAATTTTGGAGCTGAAAGCAGTAAAATCTACTCCTCACGAAGAGTGAGCAATGTGTGGATTAGACTTCCAGATAGAGTAGTAGAGGTGGAAAACCTTGGAATTATTTAAGGAAAAATTGGGTACTACTAGTGGGGGGACTTTAGTTCTTTCTGGATAGATTAATTAACATGGACCAAATGGCCTTCCTCATCAGTAATTATCTTGTCATTTTATGAAGAATAGAAGGGTTAGTTCACACAATTTTTTAAAGTGGGAGAACAAGTTAATAAAACTGTAAAAAAAAGAATGAGAACCTATGTTTTATAAATGGTGGCATATGTACAAAAATAAAGAAATTATGTTGAACCTATACAAGTCATTGGTTTGGCTGCAGACAGAATAACCATGTCCAGTCTTGGCCACTCTATTTTAGGAAGGAAATACTGAGTGGTGCCTCAGTGTTGGGACCAATACTGCTCCTAATATATAAAAATAACTTGGGTTTGGAAACTCAATGCAAAATAGCAAAATTTTCAGACTAAAATGGGACGGACAGTGGAATCAAAAAGACAGTTTTGAAACTGCAGAATGAGTTGAACAAAATATATAAGTGGCAGAACAGTGGCAGGTGAAATTTAATGCAGAGGAATGTAGAATGCTGCACATAGAGAGGAAACATGGGGCATTCCAGTTCTTCATGAATGGTGTTGGAATAATTAAGGATGAAGCTGAAGGAGACTTACATGTCTTCGTAGACTTGAAGTTCGACATGTCCAATCAATGCAGAGCAGTAGTCAACAAAGGCGACAGTATGTTGAACTATATAATTACAACAATCGAATCTGTATCAGAGGGAGTCATGTTCAGTACTTTGGTCTGATAATATATTGGGCTGGATTTAATGGGCTCCCCAGAGATGGGCTGGGCGACAGGGGGACTCATAGAATTGCAATGGAAGGTGGGGGGGGTGGTGGAGTGCCCTTCTCCATGGGTAAACTGTGGCATGGAAGGCCCCTGGCGGCAAAAGCCTCCCCTACGTCAACAAACCCCGCCCTCATCACCCAACCTTCCCCCTCATTGCCAGGGCGTGCCGAATTGGCCCCGGTGACCCCACCTCACCACGTCCCGGACTCCAGCGGCGGGCCTGCTCCCAGGCCTCCAGTAGTACTGGCAGTGGCCACTGCTCCCAGTGACATTGCTGATACTACTGAGCTGCCAGCCTTTGATTAGCTGGCAGCTCTGGGAGGCAGGATCCCCGTCTTTAGAGGGATGGGTTCCCGACATCGGGCACTTAAGTGACCCGGGGTCTCAAAAAATGCTGAGGTGGGGTTCCCCTCACCTTTTCAGCCCGACGTCGGGATTCCCACCGGTGCAATTAAATCCAGCCCATTGTGTAATGCATTCTGTTCCAGTCACTAAGATACAAGAAAGACATTCAAACCCTAGAGACATTGTAAAGAGGAGCCAACGTGTCAAAGGCCTCACTTATGAGAAATAACAGCAGAAGCTTGAGATGTTCAAGCTAGAAAGAAGGCCTTTGAGAGATGAACTTATAAAGGTGTGTAAAGGAATTGAAATAGTAATTCCAGAATATTATTTTAAATTAAATTCTGATAGTAAGACAAGGGGATATAGGTTCAACTGAGCAAGTGTTACATTTAGGATTGATCTCAAATTCTTCACACACACAGTGATCAATGTAAGCAACAAACTTCCAAAATGAGTAGTTGAGACAAAAACTCTAGAATCATCATTATTTAAGAAACAATTCATTGCAGATATGGAGGAAATTTAGGACCTTTCTGGATGGATGAATTAAAATGGGTCATATGAACTTGGCTGTAATTATCTTGTGATCTTCTGAATTGCAAGCCAATAGTTTACAACAGTGCAATGTTAAATGAAATCCTTGCTTCCGGTTTAGAATATAACTGGTCTTTAATATTAAGTTTCAGAGGTATGCTGAGTGAATAGATACTGCAAATTATAAAGTTTTTTGAATTTTGTATGTTTGCCAATTTAGCCTTCATTTGTATAGTTTTCAAGGGTTTAATGATGCTGTAGCACATTCTGTGTGAGAGGAATGAATAGCAGTGGACTGTCAGGTCCATGATTTTGGGGATGTATTAATGGAGAAAGGACCGCATAGCCTCATTTACATCTAAACTCTGGACTCTACCAGTCCCAGTCACACCCAACAGATCCATTTATTTTTTTGCCTATGGTGTCCAATCATTATGACATGACATAGGCCTGATTTTGCAGTCAGCAGCAATGTGACAGTGCTTGGCTCTGATCTTGAAGAAAGCTGCCCTCAAAGATCTATTGATCTCCAAGACGTGGAATTTACCTTTCCTGACGTTAATTTGCTTTTGGTGCCAACTATAGGGGATCTCTGACATCCAGTAACAATGATGTCATCAAGTAGGCTAAGCAGCTAATCACGTTGAAGAATTCTCACAGACAGCAAACCAGGAAGTAAAATGCACTGATTATCCTTCACTTTTTAATCATTTTACAGAGAACAAAATAAAGATTGGAGCATACACACGCAATAAAGGTAGAAGCTGAAATATCATAAACAAACTTTTTTTAAAATTACATTTTAGTATATTAAAAACCTATTTTTTTATCATATTGGAGAAATTTGATATTCCATGGATATATAATTAGTTTTTCAGGGTCAGAGAGGTTGTTCATTAATAAATATGGCTTAGTACACTGTTAAAAATCCAGTTACACCTCGTTCAACAAGGCATAACTTTTTCAAGGGTTTTTACAACAATACTTAGAGCAGAAAAGTGGAAGTTCGTTCACATGGATTCAAGTGATTTGTAAAGATTTCCATCTGTGGGGACTTCAACAGCGCACCCTGCGGAGGAGTAGTTAATCACTGAGAGCAACTTCTGGATTTCCATGCTTAACTGCGTATGTGCACATGCCAGAAGTTGCTGTCAGTTTCACAGTTGTAATGACGGCAAACGCTGACAGTTTCACCACCATTACAACCATAAATTCCAGCCATAAACTCAATGGAATAAAAGAATAGGTAATGCAATCTGTGCTCATAACTTAACCTTTTAAATCCTGGTATAAATCTAATGCAGTACCTCTTTTAAGGCCAATACATCCTTCCTGAGGTTCAGTGACTATAACTGAATGCAGTACTCTAGATCAGGTCTGACTAAGGCACTGTACAACTGAAGCATCACTTTCTCAATTTTGATCTCCAATATCCTTGAGATAAAGGATAACTTCCCCTTGGGCTTTTTGATTACTTTTTGTGTTTGTGCACTAGATTTTAGTGATTTTTATACATGAACACCCAAATCCTTTAGATCCTCCAGACTTAGTTTCTTCATCTCTCACCAATAAGAAATATTCTGATCTGTCTTTCCTGGATCCAAAATGGATGACCCACATTGAACTCCCTCTGCCATAGTTATGCCCACTCACTTAGTCTGTCTGTGTCCCTTTGCAACATCCTGCTCCCATCTACACAATTTCCTGTGCTCCTTAACTAAGTATCATTTGAAAATCTGAATATACAATTCTCTATTTCTTCGTTAAAGTCATTAATATATATGGTGATAGATTAGATCCTTGTGAAATGGACTGCTCACTGTATACCACAACTGACTTTTCTTTGCATTGTGCTCAATGGAAAGGAACATTGGTCATGAAATAATGCCTGGGTGATCCGCTACCACCCATTGTGTTAATGCCTAGGTGATCCGCTGCCACCCATTGAGATAATGCCTGGGAAATCCCTACCACCCATTGAGATAATGTCTGGGTGACCAACTACCACCCATTGAGATAATACCTGGTCGATCCGCTACCACCCATTGTGTTAATGCCTAGGTGATCCGCTACCACCCATTGAGATAATGCCTGGGAAATCCCTACCACCCATTGAGATAATGCCTGGGTGATCCACTACCACCCATTGAGATAATACCTGGTCGATCCGCTACCACCCATTGAGATAATGCCTGGGAAATCCCTACCACCCATTGAGATAATGCCTGGGTGATCCACTACCACCCATTGAGATAATACCTGGTCGATCCGCTACCACCCATTGAGATAATGCCTGGGAAATCCCTACCACCCATTGAGATAATGCCTGGGTGATCCACTACCACCCATTGAGATAATGCCTGGGTGATCCACTACCACCCATTGAGATAATGCCTGGGCGATCCACTACCACCCATTGAGATAATGCCTGGGTGATCCACTACCACCCATTCAGATAATGCCTGGGCGATCCACTACCACCCATTGAGATAATGCCTGGGCGATCCACTACCACCCATTGAGATAATGCCTGGGTGATCCACTACCACCCATTGAGATAATGCCTGGGTGATCCACTACCACCCACTGAGATAATGCCTGGGCGATCCACTACCACCCATTGAGATAATGCCTGGGTGATCCACTACCACCCATTGAGATAATGCCTGGGTGATCCACTACCACCCATTGAGATAATGCCTGGGTGATCCATTACCACCCACTGAGATAATGCCTGGGTGATCCGCCACCACCCATTGTGTTAATGTTTGGGTGATCCGCTACCATCCACTGAGATAATACCTGGGTGACCCGCTACCACCCATTGTGTTAATGTTTGGGTGATCCACTGCCCCCACTGAAGTTGAATTTGGACTCGAAAATAATCATGCACCGTAGCAAGAGTAACTAGTAAGAATTCTAGAATAGTGCTGTGTAGCACAAATAATCTATTTAGAATTAAAAAGCGGCATTTTGGCAGCAGCCTGTACAGCCTCCTCCTAAAGAGCCAGTGCCCTCAGGACAGAAGGCCATGATCCAGCAACCCATCAATGGAAATAATTAGGCAACATTGAGCAAGTTCTAAAACAAGACCATTCCTTCAGTGCTTCCACATATTTTCATCTGCAACCACATGTGGTATAAATAAAATAATTGACAAGGAGAGTGCGATGCATGATAAAATTTGGCCTTGTAAATCTATACAGCTTAAAGCTACGTGCCTGCTACACAACTTGAAGTGACTTTATCTGATTGTGTCAGTGTGCCCTATTCTGTTTAATTGTTAGTTTGGTAACTGAAAATAGTTTATTCATTCCCTGATGGCTCAGTGGGTAAAATCACTAACTGATTAGGACACCTTCAGGTTGGATTCCCCATTTGTGATGCGTTAGTAGACCTTAGGCAAGGGAAGCAGTAAGGGTGTGACAATTAGTCTCGGCAGCACTGGCTAGAGAAGGGAAAGATCAGCCAGGGCTCTCATTTTCCAGCGATGACTGCTGGAAAGTATACATATGTGAAATCTGAGTGAGGACAGAAGAACACAGCAGCAGTGATGCCCCTGTTGCTGAATATGCTGATGACACCCATTGATCACACTCTCTTGTGAAGAATGGCCATTGTGTACTACCAGAAAGTGGTCCATATAACATACCATGTGATGCACATAACTATACCTCAGCATGAATCACTGTTTTTGGAAAAGAAAATTGAAGAGAAAAAATTTTAAAAAACAATCCAGTCCAGCATCAGTTTTAGAATAGCTGGAGACCTATTATGACATCTTGCCTACAGAACAAGTTATTGCACTCCAAGAGGTAAGTAGCTTCATTTTAACAATGATATAGAGTCACAAGGATTGCAAGCATTTGTTTTGGACAGTTTAAGTTTTGGAAGTTCACAGTAACAGCCTAGACTAGTTGCACTACGGCCTTGGATCAGCCTGTCTTTGAGGCATGGAAGCTTTTACTTTTACAACTTCCATATCCATATGCATGGATGTTTGTGCAGGTGTCATTTGTGTGAACCAGCACGTAAATGTGTATGTGGTGTGTGTGTTTACATCTAAGGTAAAAATCACATCTTACTTAAATGAATGAAATGGTTAATTGTCAATTTAATGGATAAGTGGGAGGCCTAGCTTCAATCCACAGTTTCGATCATCTGCTAAAGAGATCAAAAAGATTGCTGGAACAAAACCCAACTGTTCATCTTATTACTGTGCTCTGTGACAGTTGGCTGCTGATGAAAGGATACAAAGCATGGTAACTCAGTAAGGGAGATTCAGGTGAAGCGTAGATAACAAATCCCATAACATCACTACTTACAGTCATTAAGCAGGAGTTTTTATTTTCTTTGTCAAACTGATCTACAGAGACTCATAACAATGAAGCACTCCTCGCACATGCATCCATGCCTTGGTCATCACTAAAATAACCAAGCCAATGACAAACACTCGACCCCCAGAAAGTTTTCAGGTACTTGTTGGAAAGCTGACTGAATTATAATAATGAAAGAAAGAAAGATCTTATAAATAGTCATTTGGTGGTACAGAACTTGAGTACTGCTGAAAATAGAGACATTTTGTCGAAGCTGTTCGTCTTGCACTCATCAGGACAATTCACAAGAATACCAATGTAGGGAAAACAACAAATTTATACTGTATGAGAAGAGAGTGCTGATTGGCTAGCAAGTGGACTCTGATTGGTAGAGGTGTTGCCATTGAGAATGCACCAGTTTATGGTGACTGACAGTTAACTGTCTAGCTTTGTTTGAAATTTAAACCAGGCAGCTTGAATCTGATTGGTCAAGGCATTGCACTGAGGAATGAACCAGCGAATGGCTGTCACTTGTTTTGTTTAGCTGAAACTGGCACAATGTGTGTACATGTTCTTTCTGTCTGCAAAGAACAGGGCCCTGTGTATTAATATATGTAGCTTCCAGTACGTGCAAATGTGCCACATTGCAAGCCCAACTGACAATCTTAAGTTGGTTGTCAGCATAATTCTTAGCACACTGAGGATCGTATCAAACAACACGTCCCTTCCGCTGTTCGCAAGGGTCAAGGTACAGGCCTTAGCCAGCCAGCCTGTGCTTGCAAAACTCAAAACACAGTGTCCAACATTAGATGTGATTCTGTGATTGGACAACATTTGCTAAATAATTCTCAGTATGCTAAGAATTACTGAGAACTAAGAATTTGCAGACGGAAAGAACATGTACAAACATTGCACCTGTTCCAACTAAACAAAATACGTGACAGCCATTCGCTGGTTCATTCCTCAGGACAAGAACATAAGAACATAACAACATAAGAACTAGGAGCAGGAGTAGGCAATTCAGCCCCTCGAGCCTGCTCTGCCATTCAATACGATCATGGCTGATCTCATCTCAGCCTCAACTCCACTTTCCTGCCTGTTCTCCATAGCGCTTCACCCCATTACTAATTAAAAATCCCTCTATCTCCTCTTAAATTTACTCAATGTCCCGGCATCCACCGCACTCTGGAATAGTGAATTCCATAGACTCACGACTCTTTGAGAGAAGTAATTTCTCCTCAGCTCTGTTTTAAATCTGCCACCCCTTATCCTAAAACTATGACCTCTTATTATAGATTGCCCCACAAGAGGAAACATCCTCTCTACGCCTACTTTGTCAATCCCCTTAATTATCCTATATACTTCAATTAGATCTCCTCTCATTCTTCTAAACTTTAGACAGTAAAGGCCGAAACTGCTCAATCTCTCTTCATAAGACAAACTCCTCATCTCTGAAATCAATCTAGTGAACCTCCTCTGAACTGCCTCCAATGCAACTATATCCCTCCTCAAGTAAGGGGACCAAAACTGTACGCAATACTCCAGGTGCGGTCTCACTAATGCCAATTCCTTTCGCAATAAATGCCAAAATTCCATTTGCCTTCTTTATCACCTGCTGTACCTGCATACTAGTTTTCTCTGATTCATGCATGAGGACACCCAGATCCCTCTGCATCAAAGCACTCTGAAGTTTCTCTCCATTTAGATAATAATTTGCCTTTCTATTCTTCTGATCAAAGTGGATAACCTCACACTTATCCACGTTAAAATCCATCTGCCAAATTTTGGCCCATTCACCTAACCTATCCATATCCATTTGTAAATTTCATATTTCTTTAATGCAACTTACGATCCCACCTATTTTAGTGTCATCTGAAAATTTGGCTATAGTACCTTCTATCCCTGCATTCAAGTCATTAATATATATTGTAAATAGTTGGGGCCCGAGGACCGAACCCTGTGACATCCCATTAGTTACATCTTGCCAACCAGAAAAAGACCCATTTATCCCGACTCTCTGTTCTCTGTTGGTTAGCCAATCCTTTTCCAAGCCAATAAATTGCCCCTAACCCCATGTGATCTTACCTTTTGTGCGGCATCTTATCAAATGCCTTCTAGAAGTCCAGATATACTACATCTACAGGATCCCCATTATCCGCTTTACTTGTTACATCTTCGAAGAACTCTAGCAAATTAGTCAAACATAACTTACCCTTCATAAAACCATGCTGACTCTGATGGATTGTGTTTTGACTTTATAAATGTCCTGTTATTACTTCCTTAATAATAGATTCTAACCATTTCCCAATGACAGATGTTAAACTAACTGGTCTATAGTTTCCTACTTTCTGCCTCCCTCCCTTTTTGAATAAGGACGTTATATTAGCATTTTTCTAATCCACTGGAACCTTTCCCGCATCCAGGGAATTTTGGAATATTATAACCAATGGATCCACTATCTCCACTGCCACTTCCTTTAAAACCCTAGGATGTAGGCCATCAGGCCCTGGGGACTTGTCTGCCTTCAATCCCAATAGTTTGCTCACTACTTTTTCCCTAGTGATGATGATTATTCTAAGTTCCTCCCTTTCTATAACCTCTGCATTACCTGTTACTATTGGGATGGTACTAGTGTCCTCCACCGTGAAAACTGAGGCAAAATATTGATTTAGTGTCTCAGCCATTTCTGTGTTCCCCTCTATTAACTCCCCTGTCTCATCCTCCAAGGGACCAACATTCACTTTAGCTACTCTCTTCCCTTTTATAGACTTAAAGAAGCTTTTGCTATCCATTTTTATATTTTGCACTAGTTTTCTTTCATAATTTATCTTTGCTCTTTATATTACTTTTTTAGTAACCCTTTGTTGATCTTTAAAAGTTTCCCAATCTTCCAGCCTGCCACTGGCCTTTGCAATATGGTATGCCTTAGTTTTTGTCTTTATGTTATCCTTAACATCCTTGGTCAGCCATGGATGTTTTCCCCCCTCTTACAATCTATCTTCCTCTCTGGAATATATTTTAGTTGCGAGGAATTGCATATCTCCCTTAAACATCCGCCACTGTTCATCAACTGTCCTACCCTTTAGTCTTTCTGCCCAGTCCACTAGGGCCAAATCTGTCCCCATGCCTATGTAATTACCTTTGTTTAACTCCAGAACGCTAGTGTGGGACTCCAGTTTCTCGCCTTCAAGCTGAATTTGAAATTCTAGCATGCTATGATCACTCTTCCCTAGAGGATCCTTAACTATGAGATCATTAATTAATCCCACCTCATTACACAATACCAAATCTAGAATAGCCTGCTCCCTGGTTGGTTCCACAACATATTGCTCCAAAAAATCTCTAACACATTCAATGAACTCTCCCTCGAGGCTACCCTTGCCAATTTGATTAATCCAGTCTATATGCATATTAAAATCACCCATGATTATTGCCTTTCTTACAAGTCTCCAGTATTTCCTAGTTTATACTGTGCCCCACTTTGGAACTACTGTTTGGGGACCTATCGATTACTCCCACCAGGGACTTCTTTCCCTTGCTATTTCTTATTTCTACCCAGACTGATTCTATGTCTTGATCTCCAGTGCCTATATCATTTCTTACTACAGCACTGATCTCTTCCTTTACTAACAAAGCTACACCACCTCCTTTTCCTTCCTGCCTATCCTTCCAAAATACTGAGTACCCTTGGATATTCAATTCCCAAACCTGGTTTCCCTGCAACCACGTCTCAGTCATCGCCATTAAATCATACCCATTCGTCTCTATTTGCGCTGTTAACTCATTTATTTTATTCCGAATGCTTCGTGCATTCAGATACAAAGCCTTTAAGTTTGTTCTATTATCAAAATTCCCTACTCTTGTATGATTCTTTGGTGTAATATGACATTCACGCGTTCTGTCCCTTCCTTTTATTTTCTGGAAACAATCAGCCTCATCACTAACCTGCACTCCTACCTCTCCTTTAACTTTGACTTCCTAATTTTCCATGCAATTGAACCCTCCCCCTCCCCCCCAACTATTTAGTTTAAAGCCCTATCTACAGCCAGGACTCTGGTCCAAGCATGATTCGGGTGGAGCCCGCCCCTTCAGAACAGCTCCCTTCTTCCCCAGTACTGGTGCCAATGTCCCATTAATTTGAATCCATTTCTCCCACACCAATCTTTGATTCACACATTTACCTCTTTAATCTTATTGACCCTGTACCAATTAGCTCATGGCTCAGGTAGTAAGCCGGAGATTATTACCTTTTTGGTTCTGCTTTTTAATTTAGCTCCTAGCTGCTCATATTCCCTCAGCCGAACCTCGATCCTCGTTCTACCTATATGATTGGTACCTACATGGACCACGACAACTGGATATTTCCCCTCCCACTCCAAGTTCCTCTGCAGCCCAGATAAGATATCCTGAACCTTGGCACCAGGTAGGCAACACAGCCTTCGGGACAATCAATCCTGGCCACAGAGAACAGTGTCTATGCCCCTAACTATACTATCCCTGATTACGACTACATTTCTCTTTTCTCCCCCCACTTGAATGGCTCCCTGTACCACGGTGCTATGGTCAGTTTGCTCATCCTCCCTACAGTCCCTACTCTCGTCCACACAGGGAGCAAGAATCTCGAGCCTGTTGAACAAGGACAAGGGCTGAGGCTCCTGCAATGCTACCTCCTGGATCCTTCTACCTGCCGCACTCATAGTCACACCCTCCTGTCCCTGACCACTGGTCGAATTCAAGTTAATCTAAGGGGTGTGACTGTCTCCTGAAACACAACATCCAGGTAACTCTCCCCCTCCCTGATGTGTCGCAGTATCCACAGCTCAAACTCCAGCTCATCAACTCTGAGCTGGAGTTCCTCGAGCAACCAACACTTGCTACAGATGTGGTCACTAGGAACCACAATGGGGTCCACCAGCTCCCACATCATACAGGTACAACACATCGCCTGGTCCTGCATCTCTATTTTATTTAATTAGATTTTAATTTGTTTTTTTAATTTCCGACTGGTCTTTTGTTCTTTAATCTGCTTTAGCTTTTAGTTTACATACGAATAAATCAATCAAGTCTTACTCTATATTTGATTTCAGTTAAATTAAAAGCTTACCTGAATACTGACCTCAGTTGCTTTCTGTTTCCCTGCTCTCACTGTTGAATGTGACATCACTCTGATGTCACTTTTCGATTTTATTTACCCTGGCTCTGCTCCCGCTGTGTTTTTTCTCTCTCTCTCTTTCCGGTGTCTGAGTTCTTGGCACGCTTTTTAAAGCTCTGCTCCCGCTGTGTTTTCTCTCTCTCTCTCTCTTTCTGGTCTCCGAGTTCTTGGAGCGCTTTTTAAAACTCTGCTCCCGTTGTGTCCCTCAGTGTTTTGACCAATCAGAATCAAGCTGCCTGGTTTAAATTTCAAGCAAAATTTAACAGTTAATTGTCAGTCACTGTAAACTGGGGCATTCTCCATGGCAATGCCTCTACCAATCAGAGTTCACGTGCCAGCCAATCAGCACTCTCTTCTCCTGCAGTATAAAGTTGTTGTTTTCCCTTCCATTGGTATTTTTGTGGATTGTCCTGATGAGTGTCAGACGAAAAACTTTGACAACATGTCTCTATTTTCAGCAATACTAAAGAAATTTCTCCTCATCTTGATCCTAAGTGGCTTCCACCTTATTTTGAAATTGTGTCCCCTGGTTCTAGACTCCCCAACCAGGGGAAACATCTTACCTGCATCTACCCTGCCTATCCCTCTATGTATTTTGTAGGTTTCAATGAGATCATCTCTCATTCTTCAAAACTCTAGAGAACACAGGCCCAGTTTCCCCAATCTCTCTTCATAGGACAGTCCCGCCATCCCGGGAACAAGTCTGGTGAACCTTCATTGCACTTCCTCTATGGCAATAATATCCTTCCTAAGGTAAGGAGACCAAAACTGCACACAGTACTCCAGGTGCAGTCTAACCAAGGTGGTCTA
The DNA here is from genome assembly GCF_036365525.1 of Heterodontus francisci. Lineage (NCBI taxonomy): Eukaryota > Metazoa > Chordata > Chondrichthyes > Heterodontiformes > Heterodontidae > Heterodontus > Heterodontus francisci. The sequence continues at coordinate 74,926,834 of NC_090380.1, read as the reverse complement.
CAATTGAAGCAAGACTTCACTACTCCTGTACTCAAATACTCTTGTGATAAAGGCTAACATACCATTAACCTTCCTAATTGCTTACTGCGCCTGCATGTTAGCTTTCAGTGACTTATTGACAAGGGCACGCAGGTCCCTTTGTACATCTACACTTTCTAATCTCTTACCATTCAAGAAATACTCTGCACATCTATTCCTCCTACCAAACTGGATAACCTCACATTTTTCCACATTATATTCCATGTGCCATGTTTTACCCATTCACTTAGCCTGTCCAAATCCCCTTGAAGCCGCTTTGCAGCTTCCTCACAACGCACATTCCCACCTAGTTTTGTGTCATCCGCAAAGTTGGAAGTATTATATTTGGTTCCCACATCCAAATCATTGATGTATATTGTGAACAGCTGGGAATCAAATATTGATCCTTGTGGTACCCCACTAGTCACAGCCTGCCAATGGAAGAATGACCCTTTTATTCCTACTCTCTGTTTTCTGTCTGTTAACCAATTCTTAATCTATGCCAGTATATAACCTCCTATCCCATGTGCTTTAATTTTGCTAACCAACCTCCTGTGGGGGACTTTATCAAAAACCTTCTGAAAATCCAAGTATACTACGTCCACCGAATTTATCAATTCTGTTAGCAATATCCTCAAAAAACTCCAACAGGTTTGTCAAACATGATTTCCCATTTATAAATTCATGTTGACTATACCCAATCAGATCATTATTATCCAAGTGTCCATTTATCACATCCTTTAGAATAGATTCTAGCATTTTCCCTGCTCCTGTTTCCTCACTCCTTCCCTTCTTAAATAGTGGGATGACATTTGCTACCTTCCAATCTGCAAGAACCATTCCAGAATCTATAGAACTTTGGAAGATGATCACCAATGCTACCTCTTTCAACACTCTGGGATGTAGAAAATCAGGTCCCAGGGACTTATTAACTTTCAGCCCCATTAATTTCTCCAATACAACTTTCTTACAAATACTAACTTCCTTCACTTTCTCATTCTCCTTAGTCCCTTGGATGTCTAATTCTGGGAGATTTCTTGTATCTTCCTCAGTGAAGACAGACACAATGTAATCATTTAGCTTCTTTGCCATTTCTCTATTCCCCATTATAAATTCTCCTGACTCTGCCTGTAATGGACCCACTTTTGTCTTAGCCAAACGTTTCCTTTTTAAGTACCTATCGAAGTTTTTACAGTCCGTTTTAATGTTTTTAAGGACTACCAATGTCAAAGCACTGTAATCAAGTACAGGACCAACTCAATAGGAATGATGGATACATGATTCAAAACTAAATTAATTTGTTGCTTGTTGTCCCATATACAACAAAAATAATGCCTCTTGGTTTTAAAAAATGTTTTATAAAAGGCCAATCATTGACAATCAAGAATTATCTCATTGTCACTGTGAGGCAAATGCCTACCAAATGAAGTAATATTTCCAAGTATGATGCTTTGTGAATAATTCCAGTAATAAGATCATGCAAATGTTAAGGCATACAAGTGTGTGCCATGCTTGTGGAATTCAGCCATTTGATGCTATAAAATTAGCAGCATTGAACAAAGATAAGAATCAGGTCATCAATCTTGACAAGTTCCAAATGAATTGGCAACTGGTATCAGATTAGTACCATTTGTTCTTTTTCACCTTGTCAATTTTGAGTGGATGTTTGTAAAGGGATGTTGTAAAAGCAATGAGTACTTGACTATATTGGAAATTCAAATTGACCACAATGGGACCAGTTCATAGTTAGATGAACCTGTTCCTTAAAAGAAAATGGTGGGGCGCATGTGCAGAGGAATAAGATACATGCAATACCATTTGCCATATTATGCTGCAAATTTCCCTGCAATCATGATGTTTGGCAATATGATCTATGGGATTGTGTGACTCAAGCCACATCAACAGGAATCTATGGCTTTCTGTTTTCTTTATCTAATTAGGGTTTAGCTGTTCATGTGTATATTTTAACAATTTTCTTTGTCCCCATTTGATCTTATCTTAAAGCACTCAAATCCTGTTGCTGGTACAGCCATCGCCTTCATCTGCACCTTCCCCACCATCTCCTATAGCTTTTTAATGCTGTCTGTTAGGGCTTAAATTCCTCTTTTACAGGTTTGATGTTGCTCCCAAGAACTTTGACTTGAGTTTGAAGTTTACACCCTATCACGTTAGTCAAACCAAGTTTTGACACAAGTATGCTATTCAGGGCTTCAGTAAGTTAGTTAAGAAACTGAAGGGTGTCTTTTATTTCTCTTTCACTGGGATAATATTCTTACTTCTAGTTAACATAGCTGGAAGCTCTAACCATAGTAAGTGTAGTCCTCCTAAACCTCCTTTGCGATATTATATGGTTGTACAATAGCAGGGCCTCAAAGTTCTAGGTCATGGGTTTAGTGTTGCTTGATTGATTTATTTATAAGTTTTTAATCACCTGTTCTAACCAAAGATCTACACCTGAAATATTTGTCTGCCTTCTCTCTTCTTAGATGTTGATGGACCATATTTCTGAGCCTTTCTGCTTTTATTTCTGATTTCTAGTACTTGCAGTTTTTATTCTTTTTATTTCTTCATTTACTGTTGCCACATTTTTTAATAACAAATTGCATTTATCTTAATAAACATGATTTCTTAAGTATCTACTTTATTCATGGGAGAAACATGGACAATTTAGTTTTAAAAAATGTGTAGCGAGAGTAAAAGACAAACTAGATGGAGCCTGGTCTTTTATCATCAACAATTCCTATGCTCCTATGATGTAGGCAGCCAACACTGACTCCATGAAAAGTTATCACAATGAAGCCTGAAGGCCAGACAGACTTATAGTGTTAAGTCCCAATGACATACACTAATGCCAGTTCCCAGAATCAAAACTCAATGTTAATCTCCAGTGTTGTTCTTCAGTTGCATCTCCCCAGTTCCACATTCCAGCTCTGCTCACCAGTGCAAGCTGGATCTGTTCTTTATTGCCATTCTTGTAAAATGCAAATTGGTACTACCTGAACTTTATAGAGGAAAACATAAAGCAATTCGACTGTTAATTAAAAAAAGAAAGACATGCATTTATATACTGCCTTTCATGACCTCAGGACATACCAAAGCACTCTACAGCCAATTTTTGTATTCTGCCCTTGGAGGCAGGCACGAAGGTGGGGGGAGGGCCAGTAAAATGGCAGGGGGTGCTGTTCCTGACAATGCCCAGGCCACCTGCCATTTTATCCGGGGTGGGGAAGGCCGATGACAGCCTTCCTGCCCCAGGCCAACTGAGGCCTAAACTGACCAATTAATGGTCCATCTCAATTTTGTGGAAGGCGGAGGGGCCCACCACCGCGGGCAGATGCCACCAGGTAAAACTTAGCATCCTTCTAGCAGGGTTGGGTGGGGGGGGCCCTTCCTTTGAGGGCACACCTGGTGGCGATTGCCACCTCCCCAGGAAGACATCCCCCCCTACCCTCACCAACCCCCCACACACCCCCTCGCTGGGGACTTTCTGGATAGCCCCAGTGACTCTGACCCCACTCACCTTTCCCAGGGTCTCCTTCTTTAGTGCTGCAGGGCTGCCTGAAGTATCAGCAGTAACCAGTGCTCCCATTGGCACTGCTGATACTGCAGGCCGTCCGAGTGGCTGGCAGCTCTGGAGGCAGGAGCTCGTCCCATAAAGGGACGACATCCCTAATGGTGGGAAGTTAATTGCCTGCCCACTGTGAAATAGATTCAGGGGTCCAACAGAGGGCCAAGGTGGGGTCTCCCCCCATCTTCCAGCCCACCAATGGGCTCCCATCGCAAGAATAAAATGTAGCCCATTGTTGTAGGAAATGCAGTAGCCAAACAGCAATGTGATAATGACCATATAATATGTTTTTTTCGTGATATTGGTTGATGGATGAATACTGGCCAGGATACCAGGGAGAACTCCCTCCTCTTCTTTACACGTGTACCATGGGATCTTTTACATTCACCTGAGAGGGCCGACAGGGTCTCGGTTTAACGTCAACTTATCTGAAAGAGGGCTCCTCCAACAGTGCAGCACCTCTCCGTACTGTGCTGGAGTGTCAGTCTAATTTTGTGCTAAAGGCTGTGCAGTGGGACTTGAACGAGGTTCTTTACCCTCTGCCAAAATTGCCCAAATGTCCCATAAGATAACGCAGGACCAAAAAGAGCAAATGCTTTGATCATTTCAGTCAGTTTGCTTTTGTAGCAGTTGCAGCGATGTTTTTACTAAAATAGCACAACATCAAGATAAATATGAGGTGACTAAAAAGATAAAAGAAATATCTGAAAGTACTCTCTCTATTTGGCAGACTAGAGACCAGAAGAAATTTAATAAAAGCCCTGAAATTACATTGTGAAATATTAGCATAGGAAACTTTAAACACATATGTCTAAAATTTCTCTGCTATTTTAGCAGAGAGGTGCTAACCTATAATGGAGAGCTGCATTTCAGAAAATGCATTGTGTCATCTGTCAGTTTTCCATGGCATAATTTCAACATCCAGTTGTAAGACAATATTATGTTTGCTCAACTATGGTAGAGCCCAGCAGGTAAGTGCAGAGACAATGCTGAAGTTTTTGTAAGTATATTCAATCATAAGTGCCAAGTGGGCGATTCCACATTAACAAATACGAGTGTCCAGCCAATTTGTTTCCCCCTGTGTGGCATTAAGAAGCACTGAACATATTGGACACAGTGAAGACTATGGGCAGAATTTTAACTGCCAAGGAGAGGTGGTTTCGGGTGAGAGCAAGGGTTAAAGCAACAAAAAATGACATCGGGTTGGGAAATTAACATGATTGTGCCCACTTCCAGGTTTAACCCAGCGGATTTGCAGGTGAGCAAGAAACCCCTGAGGAGCTGTCAGTAAGTAATTTCAATACTTAAATCCATTCTGATTTTAACAGCCAGCACATGGGTTTCCTGAGTTGTGTGGCACTTGTCAGGATCAACCAGATGTTCTTTGTTCTTTGTTAGCACAGCGGGGAGTGCTTCTTCAGTGAAACTGATGGGCTGGGAAGCCTTCTAAGAGTGAAAATGAAGAGCTGCAGCCATGCCTAAGTGAGAGGCTGGTGCCCACAGCAGTTCTTCAGAGTGTCCTCTCAATACTTGACAAAATTTGATTAGGAATAGTCAGCATGGCTTTGTCAGAAGGAGGTCGTGCCTAACAAATTAGATTGAATTTTTTGAGCATGTGACCAGGTGTGTAGATGAGGGTAGTGCAGTTGACGTAGTTTACATGGATTTCAGCAAAGCCTTTGACAAGGTCCCACATGGGAGACTTATCAAGAAAGCAAATGCACATGGGATACAAGGTAACTTGATAAGGTGGATTCAAAATTGGCTTAGCTGTAGGAGACAGAGAGTGATGATAGACGGCTGTTTTAGTGACTGGAAGCCAGTGTCCAGTGGCGTACCACAGGGATCTGTGCTGGGTTCCCTATTGTTTGTCATTTATATAAATGACATAGATGACTATGTGGGGGGTAGGATCAGTAAGTTCGCGGATGACACAAAGATTGGCCGAGTGATTAACAGTGAGGTGGAGTGTCTTAGGTTACAGGAAGATATAGACGGGATGGTCAAATGGGCAGAAAAGTGGCAGATGGAATTTAACACTGAAAAGTGTGAGGTGATACACTTTGGAAGGAGTAATGTGACACGGAAGTATTCAATGAATGGCCTGACACTGGGAAGTTCCGAGGAACAAAGGGACCTTGGCGTGTTTGTCCATAGAGCTCTGAAGGCAGAAGGGCAAGTTAATAGGGTGGTGAGAAAGGGATATGGGACACTTGCCTTTATCAATCGAGGCATAGATTACAAAAGCAGGGAGGTCATGTTGGACTTGTACAGAACTTTGGTAAGGCCACAGCTGGAATACTGTGTGCAATTCTGGTCGCCACATTATAGGAAGGATGTGATTGCATTGGAGGGGGTGCAGAGGCGATTCACCAGAATGTTGCCTGGGATGGAACATTTAAGCTATGAAGAGAGCTTGGATAGGCTTGGGTTGTTTTCACTGGAGCAGAGAAGACTGAGGGGTGACCTGATCGAGGTGTACAAGATTATGAGGGGCATGGACAGGGTGGATAGGGAGCAGCTGTTCCCCTTAGTTGAAAGGTCAGTTCCGAGGGGTCACAAGTTTAAGATGAGGGGTGGGAGGTTTAAGGGGGATTTGAGGAAGAACTTTTTTACCCAGAGGGTGGTGACGGTCTGAAATAGCCTGGGAGGGTGGTAGAGGCAGGTTGCCTCACGTCCTTTAAAAAGTACCTGGATGAGCACTTCGCACGTCATAAAATTCAAGGCTATGGGCCAAGTGCTGGAAAATGGGATTAGGTAGACAGGTCAGGTGTTTTAATGCATCAGTGCAGACTCGATGGGCTGAAGGGCCTCTTCTGCACTCTATTATTTTGTGATTCTGTGAAGTAATTTCCAACTTCTTGGAAGTCAGTTTACCTGTCTTGGACTTCATTCACTTTGTCCTGCATTGCCTTGTTGCCATCTTCACTGTGGCATGGGAGCAACTTGGATTTCTGATGATGAACAAGAGAAGCAGCACCAGCAACACCAGCAGCACCAGGAACAACAGGAACAATACCCGCAGCACCAGTTGCCTTCTCCTCAGTCACATACCAGTCCACAGAGCAGAGGGAATGGACACAGATTCAGTTGGAAGGAGGCAAGACCCCCAACACAAGGTCTACATGCATTTCAGTGGGCAGTTAAGAGTGAACCAGACTGATGCTGAAGAGGAGTCATATATCGGCCAGACTGAGTTCCTTCCTTAAAAGACTGCAGTGGTTCAACAAGAAGCCACCAAATTCTGAGGGCAGTTATAGATAAGCAATAAAAGAAGCCTTGCTAGCATCATCCACATTCTTAGACCAAATAAAAAAAATTGTTGTGCAAAATATCAAACTGCATCCAAATAAATGCTCGAAGCAAGATATCTAGCTGCCAAACTAACTTATAGTACATAATAGGAGATTAAATATCGCCTACACAGGAGTTAATAAGTGGGGGATCAACATGATGCCTAGCTTCCTAGTCAAGCTACTACAAGCTTCACCAACAATCACATGTCGATGGAGGTTAATGTTCCTAAATTAGTATAAACTGGTGCGAGAGAAACTACAACCCCATTTGACAACACATAACCCAGAAAAATGCAATTTTCTAATGGCACCTCATCCAAAGGAAGGACGATGCAAAATCTGAAACTTGAACCTGAAATGGCTACTACAAGCAATGTCAGCTACAGCAGCTGTAAGATGGAGTAGTGAATGAAATGAATGTGTGTAGTGGTGTGACCCTAAACCTTCTTTCTTTTTTTTATCCCTCTTTCTAAATTCAAAAAACAAACATAAAAACGAAATCCAAGGAATTTCAATTTTTCCCTTTTTGGGAAGGTGTCACAAACACCAGAAAAGTGATGATACAACAATCATGAACCAACTCTGAAGATTTATAAAAACTGACTTTATCTTTTCAAAAATTAATCTTTATTTTTAAAAGTGAACAATGCATCCAAAATGGCCACTGGAGGAAAAAGTTTGTCCTTTGTGTTTTCAAATTGTTTGACAAGGCCACAGAACAAATCTTCAAAGCTAAGAGGTGTCAATTGAACCCATCCTACACCCATCCTAAAACATTCCAGAATTGAATGTCTTCTTCTGAAACAAAGAAGGTGTGAAGTAGCCACATCCTGGGCCATTGTGCGATCAATATGGGGAAGACAGCAGAGCATCTCCCACCAAGAGGTGAAAGGTAACACAGATTTAACATTAAAAAGACAGGCTAGAGAGAGAGAGAAGGTGGAGAGAAAGAGTAACATCCAGAAGCTTTTTTTCCAGCAAGGCAAAAGGTGCATGCCCTGCTGTAGAATCCTACATCTACACTAGACAGCTGTGAACTAGAAGTGAGTCACCATCATCAAATGAACTTTCAATCAAGAGAGAAATCTACAATCACCTCAGGCCTGCACCCATCGAGGACTTGATTTCCAAGAGAATTCAACAGGTTTATTGTAACCTCCCCACCACTAAAAATCACTTTCCCTTTTTTCTCACTCTATTTGTCTCTTCTTACGTGTGTGCGTGTGCGAATGCATGAGTAGTATGGTTGCGACAATTTCGGGATAAGTATTGATCAATAAACAATTGATTTTCTGTTTTTTAAACCTACAATAAACCTGTCGCTGTCTGTTTATTTGAAAAATAAAACACCAAAGGGGTTAAGCCCTAGTAACAAAACACACTTGCTGCAGTCAGATGGGTGTTGAACAGTGGGAACCACCCACATTGCACCATGTGGCCACAACAAATTGTAGCAGCTTGAGTTAAATATGGTTTATTGGTGTACCATGGTTACGAATATGAATATAATTCATTTTATGCAAAATAAATTGATCTTATAAGTAACACCAGTAATCTTTTCAAAAGTGAAAGAGAAGCCCTGAAGCAGCTTGAGTTTCATTGTTTGCTTAGATATTAGCAGGAGGCAGCAGATTAACACCTTTGGTGATAAAAAGAGAGGCAGTGCTGATTTATTGGATACTTGACTGTTGATTTGATCATTTTCACTGAACTGTGGCTAAGTACTTCTTTGGGTGAAAACTTTAACAAGCGTTGGATACACTGTGCTCTCCTGCTGTTGATGTTATTTTCTCTTAAAGGAAAAGAATCCCTTTCAGTTGGTCTGTGTGTTAGACACAGTTCCTTATCTAACACTGTAATAGTTGGCTGCCCTTGGGTTTAATAGAGAAATGAATCCAATGGAGGATAAAATGTAGTTACAGCACGTGATTTGCTGCCTCCACTTAAAACTGGGAACCACTCCCCACTACTGATCTTTTCAGTAGCTATATGCTGGATGGGATGGTCACACTCTCCTGCATTCCCTCCTGTACACACTTCCCCAATTTCCCAGTGGCTATACCCTGCAGTGCAGAATGTGTCTGCATATAGGCTGGCATATATTTAAAAATGCAAATAAAGGAAATAGTACCGCTAACATGTTTCCTGGAATTTGTGTCATTTGAGTGCTAAACATAAAGATCCCGATATTAACAGAAAGGTGGATAGGGAGCGGGGTGGAGGGGGTTGTGGAGGCAGTTTTGCAGTCGGGAAGCCCAGAAGAACAGGTTCCCTTCAGTTCCTAATGAGTTTAGTGGCAGGCCCTGGTTACCAGATTTGGACTGCGTTTCCCAGCCACAGCCAGTCACATTGAGAGGCTGGCTGTCGGGTGGATAGGCCTTCAGCACCAGGCTGGAGCAGGGGAGCGGAGAGGAGGAAGGGAAGGATTGGGATTTGGAGGGGGTCATCAATGGAGAACTCGGAGAGATCGGTGGAGGGGACAACAATGGCAGTGGGGGCGTGCTAGCAAGATCGAGGTAGGAGAAGAGAAGAATGCGGGGCCCTCCAGGGGAAAGGGGGACACAAGAAGAGATCGCAGGCCGTGGAGGATATTGGGAGGGTGCCGGCTCGCGGTGGATGGGGTGGGTTGAATCATTGGGAAAGTTAACAGGCTTGCTGGATGGCTGGAGTGGGGAAGCACTTCTGTTCCTTCCGGCCCACAAGCACGGCTAAAAAGAAACTCATCTGTTCTATCCAGCAGTCCTCACCTCCTTTACGCTGCCAGGTTACAGCTAGAACAGAGAAAAAGCCTGAGGCCCACAGCCGCATTAAAATATTTAAATGAGTGACCTGCCTCCTGAAAGTGGGTTGGTTGCTCGCCCCCAGTCCTGCCTCTGTTAAAACCAGAAGTTGGGTTCAAAGTGGCTTGACTTCAGATTTGATATTTTTACATTTTTACTTCCTACCTGACCCAAACCCACTCATCTTTGGGGGTTAGAGTTTTCCACAAAGGCTTCACTATTTGGCTAGGGTGCTCAGCATTCTAAGGTCGGTGGAAGCAATGAAGAAATCCTTTTTGGAAGCCAGGGGTGTGTCCAAGTTCTCAAGGAGTGCTGCCTTGAACAGGCCAAAGGGAAATCAGGATCATCCTCCGCCATTTCCGCCACCTCCAGCGTGATGCCACTACCAAACGCATCTTCCCCTCCCTTCCCCTGTCAGCATTCCGAAGGGATCGTTCCCTCCGCAACACCTTGGTCCACTCCTCCATTACCCCCACCACCTCGTCCCCGTCCCATGGCACCTACCCCTGCAATCGCAGGAGGTGTAATACCTGCCCATTTACCTCCTCTCTCCTCACTATCCCAGGCCCCAAACACTCCTTTCAGGTGAAGCAGCGATTTACTTGTACTTCTTTCAAAGTAGTATACTGTATTCGCTGCTCACAGTGTGGTCTCCTCTACATTGGGGAGACCAAGCGCAGATTGGGTGACCGCTTTGCGGAACATCTCCGCTCAGTCCGCAAGCAGGACCCTGAGCTTCCGGTTGCTTGCCATTTCAACACTCCCCCCTGCTCTCATGCTCACATCTCTGTCCTGGGATTGCTGCAATGTTCCAGTGAACATCAACGCAAGCTCAAGGAACAGCATCTCATCTACCGATTAGGCACACGAAAGCCTGCCGGACTGAACATTGAGTTCAATAATTTCAGAGCATGACAGCCCCCCCATTTTACTTTCATTTTTAGTTATTTTTTCTTCTTTTTTTCTTTTTTACATTCTTTTTTTACATTTTTTACAATCTTTTTTTTGCATTTATTTCATTTCATCTTAGTTTGTTCAGGTTTGCACTTGCTGCTGTTCAATATTCAGTGCATTAACACCTAATCTGTACTAATGCTTTGTCTTTCAACACACCATTAACATATTGTTTGCCTTTGTTCCATGACCTTTTGGTCAGCTATGTGGCCTGGTCCAATCTACACCTTCTCCTTTGTTATCTCTTGCCCCACCCCCACCTCACTTGCTTATAACCTGTGACGTTTCTAATATTTGTCAGTTCCGAAGAAGGGTCACTGACCCAAAACGTTAACTCTGCTTCTCTTTCCACAGATGCTGCCAGACCTGCTGAGTGGTTCCAGCATTTCTTGTTTTTATTTCAGAATATGTACCATTGTATTAATATGGAAGTCATGTAAACTGTAAAGTATTAACAATTGAGAAAAATCCTTTTCCTGAAAAACGTTAGCAAAGTATGTGTTGAATGTTATATTTTAGAGGAAGATTGGTCCTGATCATACCAGATGATACAGTCACTATTGCTTCTCAGGTCTGTTTTGCTAATGGCAGGTTCAGGGCTTTTGCAACTAATTTCCAATTTTGTCTTTTTATCATACCTATTAATGCTTCTGCTGATACAGATGAAAATTGCACATATCTGTTTCATTCCATTGACTGTTTAGAAATGGACCTGTTCCTTATCCTACCTAGTACGATAACCCAGCTTTCTCAGAGGTTCAATACTATCCTGTAAAGCATCATTTGCATTCTGCCATGTGTATTGTGGAATGTAGTTGAGAACTTGCATGTTGTTGTGATATTTACATAATCAATACTTTATACACGTTTGCAATGATTTAATCTTCACTATAACATCCATTTCTAATGCTATCATACTGGAAAAGTTATAAATACTTTTATTGTTAGTACCATCCATACAGTTTCACGATTTACACACCTGTATCAACACTGAACTCCCAAATACCTGTATGGAAACAAAATAAAATGCTGGGTAGCTTTTGACTTAATTTACTCACTATGTTGTTTTAAAACAATTCTGGCTTATGTAGGCCAATTTGAGGTGAACTGGGCTAGAAATTGGTCCGCTCTGGTTTTAGGGCACCAGAAGTTGTGATTTATGATCTGTCTATGTCCTTTGCAAATAAACTTGCAGGGCTACAGGGATCGAGCAGGGGAGTGGGACTGACTGGATTGCTCCACAGCCAGCTGACAATGACTCAATGGGCTAAATGGCCTACTTCTGTGCCTTAAATGACTCTATGGTCTAAGCAGCGCCTGAGCACACAGCAAGGGACTGAGCAGCATTGACAAATGGTGCAGACAGCCTGCTCTTCTTAAAGGCAGTCTGTTCCTCTTAAAGGGAAGCTGCCCTGAATCACAGGAGGTTGCTGCTGAATGATATTGCTGCAATTCTGAAGAAGGAGAATGGAACACCAGGGCAGAAAGAGGGCTCCCAGATTCATGGATGCCACGCTGGAGGCCTTAGTCATGGAGGTGGAGAGGAGGTGCCATGGTTCCGTCGAGGGCCAGGGAGTCCTCAAGGACAATCTTCAAGAGGGATTGGGAGCAGGTGGCTGGGGAGCTCAATTCCTGTACTCTGACCCCGAGGACCTGGCAGCACACCCCCAGCACTCACCCAGCAGCACTCCCTGACACTCAGGACTCACGCTTAACATTTAGATACTTCACCTCACCCTTATACACCAACCAATAATGGCAGCCTTCATACATAGCTCCTGTTGCTTCCACATACCTCCGGCTATTCAGCTGTGGCAAGCACATCACCCAAACACTCTGCAACACAATCAATGATATTCTTCCCTCTCTATTGCAGGACAAGGTAGCACACAATGTAAGGAAGCAGAGCAGCCCTGATGGGAACAGGGACAGCTGCATCTCCTGAACCCAATGAAGGAGATGGTTCTCCACATCATGGGGGCGGCTGCGACAGAGACTGCGGCATCTGACGTTGCTGAGAACATTGAGGATTTTGGGATGTTCCCACCTTATGATGCTTTGCAACTCCCAGCTGATCCTTATCCTGCTATCTGGTATGATGAGCAAGCTGCTGATGGTGTGAACATGGACCTCTTGCTTATCAGCCACTGCTTCCCTCATCCCAACCTACCCCTTCTGATTTTCTGCTTTCAGATACCCAAGAGCTACCACCTGCCCAGCAACAGTAGCCCCAGGGTGAGGAGAGAGAGCAACAGAACAGCACTGATGAAGAGGCCCCGTGACTTGATTGGCTGCATGCAGCGCCAGCTCAGACACTGGCACTGCACGTACCTTGGAGGCAAGTATAGAGTCGGGATCGGCATGTGATGAGTCATTGGGTCGAGTGGGCTGCAGCCAGGCCAGGGGAAAGTGTTGTTCATGTGCCAGCTCACTGGAGGACGAGATCATATGTGAGGTCTGCTAGAGGTGACTCAGATGAGGACCTTGATGGGGCGGCATACAGGACAACGCTGATGAGGTTACACACTGAGTTAATGGGCGCATTGGTTGACAGACAGCCCCCTCCCACTGTAAAAAAGCATGGAGGAGCTTGACTCCAACTTGGCAGAGGGCAAGGTGCAGAGCTTACCCTCTTCGCAGCCTCTGCTCCATCTCCTTGTTGTACTGTAGACCTGGAAACACTGCAAATGGAGCCCGCATATTTGTTGCAGCCTTTGTTTAGACAGGCCACCAAATCCTTTTCCCTCCCTATAAGGATGCAGCAACACTCCCTGCCAAATCCAGGAACTTGCCACAACATCTTCAAAAAATCCCTGATGTACTTCCAGACACTTTACAATAGCAGAAGGTGTTCTAAATTATCTTATTTGCAAGTTGGCCCTTTAATAACTCTAGTGCTGGTAATAACGCTAGGCTAGTAATGTCATGACAGCACCAGGTCAGAGACTTCCATCACATGCAGGGTTGCCTGTGTACACACCCTTCCTGGTATGGGGTGCCACATCGACCATACCGGAAGTGGGTGGGGGTGCAGCACACCTCATTCAGAGGGCCTCTGGCTTCCACAGAGCCGCCTCCAGCAGCACAACAAATCTGAATTTTGCACCCACTGCCTCTTCAAAATTTCAAAAAAAGTTGTTCTCTGGTACCACTTGCTGAAAGCTTGTCATTGTGTCCACACTTTCATCAATTTCCCTGTCTCCACTAAAATCGTGATTGATAACTTGCGTAAATTGTCTCAAAATAAGCTTGGCAGCACTGGTGCTTGTGCTGGCCATGGCATGTCAATGCAGTTTGTCCAATTGGGGACATATGTGGAGTGTTAGAAATAGCACACACAAGCAGCAAGAAAAATAGCTGCTCTATTTTAGTTCAATGTTGGTCGGGGGGGTGGGGTTGGAGCAGAGGTGGGTGGATGTTGCAAAAAATTGGGATCTACTTTCACAAACAGTGTAGAGTTGCAGTGTCACTTCTCTTTGGAAACTGTTCAGTCTCATATTGACAAAACCCTGTGCATCCTGTCCTTCTGGTCACCTTGACTTTATTGCCACCTGTTTTAACAAAGAAATAATTTCTTTATTTTCTCAGAAACAATGATTAGATTGGAGCTGCACATGGATTAAGCAGCCACCTGCTGACATGGCAGGTGGGGGAAGGGAGTAATTTTGGCCCCATCCTAATGCTTACATCCCAGTACAGAGTAAAGAGGACACTGCTACTGTGCCAATGTCATTCAGATCAGATGTTGAATTGCCATACAGATCGTCCAGGCAGATCCTGTATCACAAGAGCTGGCTCCTCATGTCTTGACATCATAGACAGACAATCTGGCAGATAGATAGATAGATAGATAGATAGATAGATAGATATTATAGTTGTTGATTGTAGTCAGCAGTTGCAGTCACATGTGCATCACACTCCTGTATTTGGAAACTCATGACAGGTCGTCCACAGATAAATGTTTTGACATTTTCCATGTTACTCCTATTTTTTAAAGGGTAGCCCAAAATGATTAAAGTTAGGCAACATGAGCATTTGTGATATGTCTGACTTTAGTCAAGTTAAATATTTGTCTCAATGATCATAGTTAGCCAATCTATAAGCCAGGTTTACACACAATAAATTATTTTTGTCATGATGCGCAAATTTAACATCTGTCTGTCTGCAACTCTGTCTATCTTTGCCATCTTGTACATTGATATGTATATCATTCTGCAGTACCCAAGAGTTATCAGGCTGTAGGTAGGGACAAAGAGACCTGTGGAGCAGCAACATCTGCCAAAGGCCATGGGTGAGGAGGTCAGCTGCAAGTGCTCCCTGGGCCACATTATAAGTGCTGGTGCTATAGGTGAAGTTTGAATTGCTGGAAAATGTGCAAACAGCCACAAAGAATCCCTGAGGGCACTGGGAATATGAGTAATACTTCCTCAGTAATGCATATTAAAGTAGAATTCATGGCAGTTGGTTAATAGGAAAGGAAAACAGCTCCTTGTAGACCAAAATAGTCTTAAATTTTAAATGTGCAGATACGGTAAAGCATTGAACAACTTGATTTTATTAAGTGAAAATATTTATCTGAAGAGATACTTGATCTGAAAAGAAATGTAATCATGAATATCCTGGGTTTGGGCATTGCCATAGAATAGAAATGTATCTCAGTGGAGCTCCAATGTCAGGTCCTGATCTTCATTCTGGGGAAGAACTCCGCTGCTCACCCACAGGGAGGGAAAGGAATTGCTGGATCAGTCACACCAGCACTTTAGCTTGTACCTGATCAATGAACAACATTGATGGAATTGGGAATAAGCCATCTGCCCTCTTGCTTGTGTGATAATTGGTGCACTGGTTACAGTCACTAGGGGAGAAAAGGAAAAAAAATTGAAGAGGAAAATCTTCACAAAAGGATTTGTCAGTTTATATGCAATAACAGCAAGGTTGAACATGTTATTTTCAAATACAAAGTCATGAAGTTTTTGGTCAGACAGAATTATTCGACTCATGCTGGGTGAGTCTCTTCCGATCTTGCTTGAGGTATGGCACAGTAATGAGTCTCCACTTCAGGAAAGGGACAAAACTAACATTATGATGATAGTCCAGTTTAATTTGCCCTCTTGGAATCATGTCTTTCTATGTGTTTCAGCGAACAGCATTAATAGTCGATATGGAGATATCCAGGGTCCAAAACCTACTGCCAATTACCCATGGAATGAATTGTAACAGGATGTTAACTGGGCAACAATAGGAGATAGTGATATAAAACCGAGTGAGAAAACACTGGAAAATAATTTGGTAAATTGACTTAATGAGAGGTTTGGTTCATTCATAGTTCAGCATAATGAGGCCCCAGTGTGTCAATATTCCCATGATACTAAAAAGGTAAAGAAAGAAAAGTGTCACTCCATATTAAAAATATTGGTTCTGAAATACCTGTGCTCACTCTCTGGTCCAAGTGCAATAGATCAGTATCCCCATCCACCCTATCTGAGAGTCAGAGGCCCCTTCCTAAATCCAGGTTGAGGTCATTTGCATGACCCAGGCAAGCTTGTTGCGCCCACAAGGCCACCTCAACAGTGCCTTTCTGCTGGAAGGCAAAGTAACCCACAGTCACTCTATTGTGTTCCCAGGCCCTTCTAGGACGAAGAATAAATTGGCCTGAAAATTCTTCAACTCCCAATGGAGTCGTTAGAGGTGGACTTTAACTTTGGGAGAGGCGCAAAACAGACAGTATTGTCCACCCGTTATACATCCTGCACAATTTATTTTGACTTCATTGACTTCAATGAGCCTGGCTATTACAGTCCCCAAAAGACTCAAAGCCTTTTTAAAGACCTGAATGGGACTCACCCTAGTTCTTAACTGGCTAAGTTCTGTTGATTTCTCAAGGTTCCCTCTCCCTCTGTTATTTTGTTATCACCATTTACAAATCCTCTAAGTCTCAGTGCCATCTTTTGTTTCTCTCATCATTGCCTACATTTGACACACCATTATCGCTTCTGTTATTTAATCATTTCCTGTTCTCTCCTGAATCACAGACCATTATCCTTTTTCTCCCCACCCCCTTTTCACTGGCTATTTTCCTCCTTATAAGCTGTAACATTTCCCAGTTCTAGCAAAAGGTCAATGACCTGAAATGTTAACTCTACCTTCTTCTTTCCACAGATTCTGCCTGACTTGCTATGTAAAAACATATTCTGTTTTTACTTCAAATGAGTGGAATCCTGGTGTAACAGTGTTCCCAAAATTCCTGCCTCCCCCACCCATTGGAAATTAGGTCTCTCCCCTCAGGAATTACAGAATCATTGTCCATGTAGACTTAAAAGGGGTCCATTGTATAGCTTACAGCTTGTACTAACTGGTGTGGAAATATTTATTGTTGGATCATAATCTTTATGTAATAGCAGTGTACAGGATGGTACACTGCGATACTATGGTTGGAGCAGGTGTTTACTGGACCCCACTGTATATGTCAAAAAACTTGAACTGAATGGGAAAAAGGAGCAGCTGGAAAAAGTAAATAAACACCGTGGAATTCTAAATGTCATCGGGGTAGAAGCTGAGAAGGAGAGAAAAAAAATCAATGGAAAAGAGCAATAGAAAGGCCATAAATCACTAGGATTTCTGAATCTGATGACAAACCCGATTCATGTGTGAAGAGAGCAGAGTGATACCCTCACAGCTGTCATCGAATCCCCGTGCAAACATCACAGTTGTCAGGGAGGAATCTCTGGACTCTGCTGGGACATGTGATCATAGGGCTCCTCTGCAATCAGGCAAGCCAAATCCAGAAGCTCGTAAATTGCACTGCACATTTTGTCACAGCCCTCCCTGAGACATTTGTTGAAGGGCATTAAGGATTAAAATGGAGGTGATGGACTTCAGTGGAATCTTCAATTGGACTGCAAACTGCAATAAAAAATAATGTTCATTAATTGACTGGATTAGTTCTTTTCTTTCTGCTTAACCATTTGAGTACTGAATTTTCTTGGAAGAAAATACAGGCATAAATTAGAATGTTCTGTAAATGCTGCTGGAAAACTTAACATAAGACTATTATGATGATCGAACCACGGTACTAAATTAAGGCCTGCTATTAATCATTTCAGCCTCAGTTCCCCATGTGGCAACTCTAGTGGTACCATGAGAGAGTGCATCAAGTACAGGTTAGTTGCTTTCCCACATGGAGCAAGGGAAACCCAGACCATTGCTTGCTATTGCACACCTGTGCAGCTGGATTAAGAGTTACACAGAGTTGAGCCTGAGATCAGGTTACCTGACAAGAGTGACCACCTGTCTGGTTTTGAACTGTTCATTTTGAGGAATGAAATGCAGTCAGCAAGAGTCGGTTTTCAACATCTTTAATTTAATAAAGGTTGTTTGTTTGACTGGGAAGACCCATCTTGCATTTGTGCAGAAGGAAGATATCACACTTTGCATTAGTGCATTCTCAAGCAAACCTTTTCTACAACTTGTTTCATGCAAGAATATAGCTTTTCCAAAAAAAATCTCTTATACTGGGTGACACTTATAGCCAACACAAAAGCAAAATACTGCGGATGCTGGAAATTTGAAATAAAAACAGGAAATGCTGGAAATACTCAGCAGTTCTGGCAACTTCTATGGAGAGAGAAACAAGTTGATGTTTCAGGTCAATGACCTTTATCAGTCTCAGAACGTCATCAGAAGTTATAGCAACTGCTCTAAAAGGTTCAATTAAGCATGTTAATTAACAGGTTTTATTGAGCCCTGACTGTAACTGTAATTTGTTTAATCCCTGTAGATGGGGGCTTTCTTCATCCCCACTTCAACCCAAGCTTTGTTCATCCGTAACTGAACTTGACTTTACCCAGTTTAATTTGGGTAATTCTTAGATTTCTTTATATTTGGCGAAAGAATCTCCTTCCCTTTTACAAAACATTAGACGGTTAATGGGATATAGGAATGAAGCCCATCTGCTGAGCTGCACTTTCTCCTTGTTTCATTATTGCTGTTTCTAAAATAACAGATGGACTTTAACTTGGAGTTATCTGATGAAAAGCAACTCTGGTGAGTTAATATCCTGCACATGAGCAGGAGTACCTTATTTAAATGCCGCCAGTGATCTTTTCACCCCGAATGAGCAGCAAGAAGCACTGAGTAGATACTAGCTTCCAAAGATGAGTCACTTCGATGACTGCTAGTTTTCAGGGTGTTAGGAGGATCTTGCTGGAGGGAAGGAGGGGAAGGGGGTCTGGGGCAGGGGAGGCAGCAAATTCCCATGGGGCTGAAGGAGCATTTGTGCTCCTGCTGAATCTACAAAGGTCTCTTCATCCTTCCTGACAACTGCCAACCCACTTTTGCCTGTCAGCCCCCAATTAAAATCCAGTCAGAATTCTATTGACATAATAAATGCCCAATTTATATAAATTCACCAGCAACCCACTCCCCACATCCCCACCTGCTTTATAGAGTGCATCAGCCTCCTGCAGAACCCTGCAAATTAACATTACTGGCGGGGGTCGGTGGGGAGAAGGGATGAGCTCCAAGTGGGTAACAAACCTGCTCAGCTTTAATTATCCACCCATCCAGTTTCCATCTGACAGGTCGGCTTAAAATCGACCCAGTGTGTTTTTACTTATTCTTGCCTTTTGCATGACGGCAGATACTTCCCATATTACACATGTGCTTACTATTAATTTGACAACATTTCAGTGAATACAGGTCAAAAAGTAAACTGCAATGTTAACTTCTAGAGCAAAGAATTCATCCTATCAGGTAGCAGAGGCCATTGTTTAGATTGCATTTCAAGCTTAATGAGTGTTTGAACCTAGAAATATTCAGAAGTAATAGAAATTTTATTACAAAGACAAGTTGAAATTGGTAAACATGAATAGGAAGTTTGGAGTTATGTATTTTTTAGTTAATCAAATTTGAATTCAGGATCTGTCAAGGTTAAGCCCTGTGCAGGAACAAGTAACCAAGCAGTTCTGTTGCAGCAAACTGAACCTAACTGTGTTATTCCTATGAGCTTAAATACAACCCTTAGCCAAGGCAGTTCTTGTTTAAGATTGTTGATCTGGTGGAGTCTACTGGCACATACAAATTTGATCAGCAGAGGGCACGATTATAACAGCATTAAGCTTTCGATGACCGTATCACAATTAGCAGCTTTGGAAGAATTACTCAGATACTTATAACATTTGACACAATCTTAAAACCCTGTAACCCGATAATATTTTGGGCTGGATTTTACTGGCCCCCCCTACTTCGGAGGTCGTGATGGGGGGCCCAGGGGAGCGGGGTTAAACGTTTTCGATCGGTCTAGGGGTGGGTGGGAAGTGGTAAAGTTAATAGTTTATTAACTTATGGGGGGGAAGGGCAAGCAATAAATTTGATGGTAATTGGGGGTGGGTGGAAGAGGGTGGGGATAACTTTATGTAATTTTTAGCAATCATATATCTTTAAAGACTTAAATTACATTGAAGGGCTGGAAGCCCTATAAAAATGGCATTGGTGCCTGCACAATGGTGCCGGACGCCAATGCCGGGGACGGACCATCTCCCCCTCCCATGTCATTGCTGGGGGAGGGGCGGTCCTCCCTGGCCATGTAAATGAGCCGCCTCATTTAATATCACGGCGACTCCGCAGAGTAAATCCCACGTGTGCACCCCACCATCTTTGAAGCTCGCCACCTGGTAACATTCAGTCCTTTCATTCCAATGCATACATGTGACTTTCTTTTCAATTAAAAGTGGAAGTCAAGAACAAGTTACCTTGATGGAATGACAAGGTAAGCTTTTCTTCTACTTCTGTCAAGTTAAATTCACCTTAGCGCTGCCTTAGTCGTGACAGTACCAAGATTGTACCGAGATAACTTCCTCGCTGCACACATGTTATTACGTACTTGTGGTGAAATGGTGTTGTTACTCTGTTCTATGGAAAGGCAGGTTTAAGTGCTGCCAGGTAGACCAGAGTTCTTCTGGGTGTGAGCTGCAGAATTAAATCCCATCACTCTGCTGTCAGCTCCTCCTTACCTTCAGGATTCTGCAGTTCCCGCAATAGCAGATGCTGTGTTGTCAGCTGTTAAATTGCATCTTGCACTACAATGCAGATCATGTTTTATGTTTTTTTACTGCAAAATACCACAGAAAGCTTCAGCTGACATAGACATAGCCATCGTCAGACTTGCCAAGAGCAGCTGCTTGAAAATTTACATTTCATTTCATGGATTAAACTCTCATTTCCTGTTACAGTGCATTAAATAGCATATTAAAGCAAAAGTAATTTCAATATGTTAGAATGTAATGACTAAAAATATATTTAAGTCCTCTATTACCCAGTGTGCAACTAAGGATCCATGATAGATCCTTGGCCTGTGTGAAGTCAGCTGGGTACTATAACTGGTCGAGGGTCCTGCTCCTGATATCGATCCAGTGATTTACTGATAGTGTAAATGTAGATGCTGAAAGAGGACAGGATCTGAGAAGCTGTGATGTCCCCAGTGAATAAACAGTCTGCCAGCACTCACTTTGAGGGTACAAGCATGAAGAACCTGTTCTGTTGTGGAGCTACTATTAGACTTATTCTGAGATAGTTATAGACCCTTAATCGGTGATGCGTTGTAGCTCACAGTTCTGCCAAGGTGAGTGCTCCATACCAGTCACCTTCCTGAGGATTGCATGTGACTATGTCGGAGGTTGCTCGACATGGGGAAGGTAGTAGTGCTGCGGCGTTAGCTGAGTGGCGATAGTTCTGTCTCTTCCTGACAGATGCATGGATATCTTGTAGCCACAGGCCACCCCTTCCTTCATAGTTCACCCCCATTAACTCCCACGACAGCGAGTGTCAGCATGAGAGGCATCAGGCTCCCCAGTAGAGGTTGAGGGGCTGAAATGAGCTGAACTGTCAGGTTGATCTTTCTGCCATTCTCTACCATCTCCATCCTTCCTCTTGCAGGACAAGAGGGTCCATAATAGAAGGGAGATGTCCCAGACAGGCGGAGAAATCCCAGATGTATGTCCACTAACCTCCGCCGAGGAAGAGGCCTTGCAGCTGGCGGGCACCCAGGGCGGCCGATCAGTAGGCGAAGGGGAGATTGGAGTCCCTGCGCAAGAGAGTGAGGATTGTCTCCCGTTGGCGTGCACATTCATGATGGAGACCCACAAAATGTTTAGTAGGCATCAGCTGACAGAGGCTGAGACAGCCAAGGCCACTGACAGTTGGAGGACTGTAGGTGGCCAGGCCCATGCTGAGCCTAGAATGATGTTGAGCATGCTGGAGTTGTAGAGAGGGATAGGACAAAATCTGGCGTAGATGCCAGGGGCCATGCACAGCCATGAGCGGACGATAGCGGAGTCCATCCATGCCATGACTACTGCCATGTGTCAGGCCTATGAGTGCATGGCATCCTCCAACAAGAGGTTGGCGACCCTCATGGAGAGCCAGATCCCACAGATTCGCACTGTCCTGCACACAATCGCCTTGGACCTGAACTCGACGCAGCAGTGGCCAGGCGAGCGAAGGAACAGGAGCCCAGCTGATTCTGCATCTCCTGGTCCTTCTCTAGTGAGAAGGGAAGCTCAAGAAAGTCTTCAAAGGGAGGAGGAGGAGAGGCTGACATCCACATCTGGGGACTCCCCTAAGGTGCTCCGAGTGTGGCACCTGGCCCCTCAGCCCCTCCACCAGTGAGCCCAGCTCCAGGAGCTATGACATTTGAGGAGATTCCTGCACCAGTCCGAGACACCCCCAGGCAGCCGGGACCTTCCAGGCCTCAGGCAGCCAGAGGACGCCCACCAAAGTCATCAGAGGCCAATGGGAAGCCTGATCAGCAGCTTGCCTTCAGCCCAGCTGCTGCCACTAGAATCACACCGCATAGGAGCACCCACAAACAGATTTAAAAGAGCACATATATTATACCTTTTGTGTTAAATAATTAAAAGATGTTTTGTTGAAATTTTTAAGCTTCATTGTTTGAGAAACATGCTCCATTATGCCTTAATTGTGATCTGTAGACCTCACCCTTCCCCCTTAGGACTATGCCAATGTGAACACAGCCCTCATAAACATGTCAATATGATTAGAGACTCTGTTAACAAATGCTCTCCCATGGGCACTAGCGCACATTGTATCCACTCGCAAGACAGGGACCACAAACAAAAGGAGGCGACAGAGTTCAGGCATTGAGGTGAGCCTTTATTTCACTCCATCTGAATGGACATGAGGATGGCTGCAAACGAGTCGTTGTGGGGTTGTCTCTTGCCTCCTTTTCACATAGCTCTACCCGTCTGGCGTCCTGCCTTGGTGTGTGAGGATGTTCAAATTCTGTTGGTGTAGTTGCTCATGGACCTCAGATCCCAATCTTGATGATGGCCCACCCTTTGTTCCAGCTGTGGGATCACACAGACCCATCACAAAGCAGTTGGCTAACATTATACTGAAACCCTCCACCCCCCACCATGACCCCCCCCACAAACACACATTGCGCCCCCTTGTAAAGCCCCTGCTACCCCAGATCCCTTTGCAGAGCCCCACCCCGGACCCCTTTGCAAAGCCCCCACTATCCCGGACCCCTTTGCAGAGCCCCCACTATCCCGGACTCCTTTGCAGAGCCCCCACTATCCCGGACCCCTTTGCAGAGCCTGCAGCAACATACTCCCAACCCCTGTCTTCCCCTAGGCTGCAGTACTGGAGGCTGCCTACCCATCACTTCAATGTGTCCTCTCGCCTTTGTGTTGCCAGATCTCAATGGCTGTGAAACCAGAGGCACGTGAGTGCCACCCACCACTTATCGATTTGGCCATCAAACATTTTGTTGCTTATAATAATATTTAAATACATTTAAATCAGCATCTCCGCAATACAAAATACATTTACGTTGTGGTGGGAGTGCCACTATTATGCTTTCCCACCACTGACAAAATCCGGAACTGATGTCACAACACCAGATTTCCGGGCGGGCAGCTGGGTTGCGATTCTCTGTCCTCCCCCGCCACCATTCCCACCCTCAACAGTTGTACAAAAATAGCCCATAATATTCTTATTGTAGCTAATCTAGTAAAATCCCATCAATGTGAAGGAACTACTCAAACTGAGATTGTTCTCCTGAGAGCAGTTAAAGGGAGATTTAATAGAGGTGTTCAAAATTACGAGGAATTTAAATAGAGTAAATAGGGAGAAACTGTTTCATCTGGTTGGAAGGTCAGTAACCAGGGGATGCAGATTTAAGGTATTTGGCAAAAGAACTAGAAGGGAGATGAGGATTTCTTTTACGCAGGCTTTGCTATGATCTGGATTGCACTGCCAGAAATAGTGGTGAAAGCAGGTTCAATAGTAGCTTTCAAGAGAGAATTGGATATATGCTTGAATGGAAAATAAGTGCAGAGCTATGGGGGAAGAGCAGGGAATGGGACAAATTGGATAGTTCTTTGATTGAGCCGGCACAAGCAAAATAAGCTGACTGGCCTCTTTCTGTGCCGTATGATTCAATGAAATGGCACATTTAATGATTAGTGAAAATCTAAAAGGAAAAAAATCATGCAAAATCTATCAACCTTTCATCAGGAAAAGGGTGATACCAGCCCAAATCCAACTCTACTTTAGATTGACTTTTTCAATGTAGAGGGTTGCAATCCCTGGATTACAGACTTAACTGTCTGGAGTAAGATTCCAGTCATATACAATGGATATATAAACTAAAAGTCTCCACTTAGTTTTTACACATGTAGAGTTACACTGTAGATCCGAGGGCCCCAATATTTAAGGAGAGGATGTGGGGGAAGCACAGTACTACGGGGAAAATCCAGCAAGGCCGGGTATGTGGAAGTCCTGCCAAAATTAACAGCAGGACAATATTTTTTCTTCCCTTTCTGTTCCAGCAGCTGGTCAAATTCACAGGCCATGGACCTCAGCAATCATGGGGAAGTGAAAGGTTGGGGCTTGGGGTGGGGGAGATTACCAATTGTGGCAGGGTGGAGAAAGAGGCTGCAATCAGCAGAAGGAAACTGAAGGCTTCCTTGCGAGGTCGGAGGGAGCAGTCCTAATCTTCTTGGCCCACAAATTGTGCTGTAAATGGCATTTACCTTCCCAATCGGGCAGCTCCCAGTTCCTTTTCGATGTTGGGTTTCATGAGCCCTGGGAAACTCGCCTGGCAACTGTTAAATTTAAATCAAACTACCAATTGCACTGTGAGAGTCTGATATAAATACGTTACTGAAGTGTGCCATCTTTTGAGGAAACATTTGCATGAAACAAAACCCACTGCTGTAAAAACGGCAACAGGCATATACATAATGGCGGGTTGTCGACTTGTTCCCTGTTTTAAAAATGTTTAATCCTCCCCCAACCCTCTCCTGTCATCATTGTGGTGGTGGGTGGGTGAGGGGGTGTGAATATCGAGGCCCTATCTGTGGGGTTCACTGATTTTTAAAGAAAGACACTCATTCAAACCTGAAGTGTTCTTAACAGATGACAGTATTTATAAATGAATTTGAAATAGCTGATTTTGGTCCACATCAGACATTCAGTTCTTATTGCCTCTTGTCACAGGGGAAAACCACAGTTGGCTCTTGTTAATGACTGCAATGAGTAATTGCCAGGAAAAGGGTTGTTGATTCCTTTGTGAATATGGACTTAAGTTGGGATCAATTTACTTTGAAGGTTTGTTTTTAATTTTTTCTACCATATACTGCATTTTTCCATGCATGAGTTGATACCCATGAGATATGATTTTTGGAGGATTTGTTACTCTCCATTATGAGTATAACATCATGCTCTTTATTAATCTTAACAGCTCTCTTCCCTTCAACCATATAGTACAGAAGATCTCATGCTATACAACAAATCTTCTCCTATTGAGCAACAAGCGAGGCCTAAACTAACCAATATCTGTTTTCTAGTGCTGTTTAGAGCTGATGCCATAATTTCCTGAATACCTAGACATCACTATGTTACAATTTACAATATTTTTATTAACTTACAAGGAATACTTTTCAACTTATTTTTCTTTTTTTATATAGTTATGGGAATTGATACACACAATAATCCTTGAATATTTATTTATTTTGAGATACAGCACTGAAACAGGCCCTTCGGCCCACCGGGTCTGTGTTGACCACCAACCACCTATTTATACTAATCCTACATTAATCCCATATTCCTACCCCATCCCCACCTTCCCCTACCTATACTAGGGGCAATTTATAATGGCCAATTTACCTAACAACCTGCAAGTCTTTGGCTGTGGGAGGAAACTGGAGCACCTGGCAAAAGCCCACACAGTCACAGGGAGAACTTGCAAACTTCACACAGGCAGTACCCAGAATTGAACCCAGGTCACTGGAGCTGTGAGGCTGCGGTGCTAACCACCACGCCACTGTGCCATAGTGAAACTACTGTGCTTATAACTTCATAGCTCATGTACAGTTTATTCTTATTGTGCTGGATGTATGGTTTATCCAAGGAGTTACTGAAATGTATCCAACATTTGCATTTTTTGGGGGGAAGTTACCATTTCTTTGTCTGTTTAGAACATAGACAGTCCAATCCAGAGACTTTTGGGGAGCAATTTTAACCTGATAAAGGTGAATGAGTTTGGGAGTGGGTGGTTGGTTAAATGGGATGAATTTCACAGCATGTCAGGAAGCCGGCAGAAACCTCCTGACATCTGCCTTTAACTTCAGCGTGTTCGACTATGCATGGGAAACCCCCCTCGGGAGAGGCAGGTTGGAAATTTAATTATGTTAAAAGGCAAATAGCATCTTTTTTAACCGGGATTTTGGAATTTAACTCTGAGTGCACGTGTTTCCTGGGTTTCCTGGAACTCACCAATGAAAGCAAGGTGAGATGATAATGGAAATCGAAGGGACTGAGCAAATCATAGGGGAAAAAATTCTGTAAGTACTCAGACCTCACACTGGCTTCCTTGCCTAAGAGAAAGGCTTTTGCTCACAGGATTTGTTCTGAGAAGGCGCTTTCACTGTTTTGGACGTTATTGCAATACTTTGGGTGTTGTTTCTGCTACCTTGGAGTTTTGTGCAATTGATCTACACTTCCCATTTGCCAAACATCAGTTCAGGATGGGTGCCACTTATGCAGCTTTACCTCAAACCTCAGATGAGGACCAAGATGAGCAACAGCAGGAGCAGCAACAGCAACACTAGCAGGAACAGCACCAGCCTTCTCCTCAACCACCTGCCGTTCCACAGGAGGGAGGGGATTAGCACAGAGCTGCAGTTTGCAGAAGGCGATACCCCCAACACAGGGTTTACTGGCAGCAGATCAGTTTCCTGGACATGTCTGAACACCAGTGTCTTAGGAGACTCAGAGTATCACGTCAGGTGGTCACTGACATTTGCAGAAAAAATCTTACCAAATAGACCCGATGGACAGGCTTACCAGTGGCTGTAAAAGTCACCACTGCCTTTTATTTCTTTGCCTCTGATGCCTTCTGTGGATCTGCAAGGAATATTTGCAGAATCTCTCAATCTGCTGCCCACAAATGCATCTCACAGGTGACTGATGCTACGTTTATCAGGCTGAGGAATTATGTGGACTTTGTAACTGATGAGGCCAGTCAGAATGAGCAGACATTCAGTTTTGTGGCTCTGGCTGGCTTCCCACTGGTCCAGGGAGTCATCAACTGCACATATGTGGCAATCAAGGTGTTTCCAGATCATCCTGGAGTCTTTGTCAACCACAAGGACTTCCACTCCATTATTGTGCAACTCGTGTGCAACCACCAAGAGGTCATCTATACATTCCTTCAAGGCACAAAACTCAAAAAGGTCAGCCAACCATGGTTAATAAAGGAAGTTAAGGATTGTACAAGATTAAAAGAAAAGGCCTATAAAGTTGCCAGAAATAGTAATAAATCTGAAGATTGGAAGGATTTTAGAATAAAACAAAGGAAGACCAAGAAACTGATAAAGAAAGAGAGAATAGAATATGAACGTAGACCTTAAAAACATAAAAACAGATTGTAAAAGCTTTTATAGGTATGTAAAAAGGAAACATTTGGCTAAGACAAATGTAGGTCCATTACAGGCAGAGTCAGGAGAATTTATAATGGGGAATAGAGAAATGGCAGAGAAGCTAAATGATTATTTTGTGTTTGCTTTCACTGAGGAAGATACAAGAAATCTCCCAGAATTAAAGATCCAGGGATTAGGGAGAATGAGGAATTGAAGGAAATTAGTATTAGTAAGAAGGTTGTATTAGAGAAATTAATGGGGCTGAAGATTGATGAGAACCAGGACCTGATATTCTACATCCCAGAGTGTTGAAAGAGGTAGCTATGGAGATAGTGGATGCATTAGTGATCATCTTCCAAAATTCTATAGATTCTGGAATAGTTCCTGCTGATTGGAAGGTCGCAAATATCACCCCACTATTTAACAAGGGAGGGAGAGAGAAAGCAGAGACCTACAGACCTGTTGGTAGTAGGAGAAATGTTAGAATCTATTCTAAAGGATGTGATAGATGGACACTTGGATAATAATGATCTGATTGGGCATAGTCAACATGGATTTATGAATGGGAAATCATATTTGATGAACCTGTAGGAGTTTTTGAGGATAGTACTATCAGAATTGGTAAAGGGATGTCAGTAGAAGTAGTATACTTGGATTTTCAGAAGGCTTTTGATAAAGTCTCCCTCAGAAGGTTGGTTAGCAAAATTAAAGCACATGGGATAAGAGGTAATATATTGGCATGGATTAAGGACTGGTTAACAGGCAGAAAACTGAGAGTAGGAATAAACGGATCATTCTCATGTTGGCAGGCTGTGACTAGTGGGGCACAGCAAGGATCAATACCTGGGCCCCAGCTGTTCACAATATATACCAATGATTTGGATGTGAGGACCAAATGTAACATTTCCAAGTTTGCTGATGACACAGAACTAGGTGGGGATGTGTATTGTGAGGAAGATGCAAGGCGGCTTCAAGGGGATTTGGACAGACTTAGTGGGCTGTATTTTACTTTAGGCGGACAGGAATTCGCCACCCACCTTTACGCCGTTAAATGGCCACTTAAGAGCCTTGATTGGCCTTGGGCGGGCAGGCCATTTTCCACCCCCACCCCACCCCGCACCCCCCGGCCCGACTGCCATAAAGTTGACCAGAGGCGGGAGAGGGGTGGGTAGGCCTCCTGGAGCCTCCTGCTCAAATTTACGCCGCCCCCATCCGCCCCCACACCACCATCCGACCCGCTGGGGTGGCGTAAAATTCAGCCCAGTGAAAGGGCAAGAACATGGCAGATGGAATATATTGTGGAAAATGTGAGGTTATCTAGTTTGGTTGGAGAAATAGATGTGCTGAGTATTTCTGTAATGCTAAGAGATTTGAAAATGTAGATGTACAAAGGGACCTGGGTGTCAATAAGTTACTGAAAGCTAACATGGAGGTGCAGCAAGCAATTAAGAAGGCTAATGGTATGTTAGCCTTTATTGCAAGAGTATTTGAGTATAGGAGTAGCAAAGTCTTGCTTTAATTGTGTAGAGCCATGGTTAGACTGCACCCAGAGTACCGTGTGCAGTTTTGGTCCCCTTACCTTAGGTAGGATATTATTGCAGTAGAGGGAGTGAAATGAAGGATCAGCAGACTTGTTTCCGGGATGGCAAGATTGTCCTATGAAGAGAGATTGGGGAACCTGGGCCTGTATTCTCTAGAGTTTCGAAGAATGAGAGGTAATCTCATTGAAACTTAAAAAATACTTAAAGGGATAGACAGGGTAGATGCAGGTAAGATGTTTCCCCTGTTTAGGGAGTCTAGAACCAGGGGACACAATTTTAAAATAAGGGGGAAGCTACTTAGGATTGAGATGAGGAGAAATTTCTTTACTCAGCGGGTTATGAATCTTTGGAATTCTCTACCCCAGAGGGCTGTGGAAGCTCAGTCATTGGGCTGGATTTTATACAGGCCTTGATGTCGGGATCTGTGGATGGGGGCATGAAGATTGCCCTGGATGAGGCCCGCCATGGACCTCGACACTAGCAGGGCCCGGCCCGATCTCCACGGAGGCAGAGAAGCCTCCCTGCCACTTGGCGATAGGACCATAATTTAACTATTTAAATAAATCGATATACCTGCCTTAATTGCAAGCCCACCTCCACCTCTAGTCCCGTTGCAATCTTCAGCCAATGGCTGGCACTCCCACACCTTCCGTTCC
This sequence comes from Heterodontus francisci, assembly GCF_036365525.1. Lineage (NCBI taxonomy): Eukaryota > Metazoa > Chordata > Chondrichthyes > Heterodontiformes > Heterodontidae > Heterodontus > Heterodontus francisci. The sequence continues at coordinate 74,897,078 of NC_090380.1, read as the reverse complement.
CCATCTGGGGAATCGAAGCGCCACACTGGTTAGGAGGGGGAGTAGGTCAGTTTCTCTGTGTGGATGGGGACAGGGGAGAGCAGCAATAAAGTCTTCGCATTGTTGCAGGGGATGGTGGGAAGGGATATGGTTTATAGTTGATGCACTTTGAGGTGGGGAAGGTCATTTGAAAAAAGAAAGTGTTTTGGGCTGGAGAGAGCAAGTATTTAATATTGTGGTTATTGTGGGGTGGCAGGGGGGTGGTTGGTGGGAGAGGTTCAAAATACCAGTTTAAATTTTTTAAATAAATGTTTTCTGATGTCTTAAAAAGTCCCAGAAGGGTTCAAAGCCCTTTAAAAATGGTGTCAGCGCCTGCGCACAGACGGGCCACCCCCTCCATGTGATCGTGGGGGGGGGGGACAGCCCACCCCGGCTATTTTAATGAGCTTGGTAGCGGGAGGCTGTGCAATGGAACCTTCAGGAATTTGTCCAACTTGAGGTGGCAACCTGAGAGGAGAGAAAGTGCTGCTTATCCTTATTCACCGACTGTCGTAAAGAAAGGTGTATGTGTTAACGATACAATTGAATTTCTATTCTGTATTTGCTGACACTAGGGTTCACACACTAAAGATGGCCAGTTTGGGAGAGATACCATTGTGCAACTGCTGCCTTTGGACTGACCCCATCAAACAGGTCAGTGTCTTCAGAAGAGAAATGAGAAACAAATAAAAATGGTATCTTACTTTACACCTTTATAACTTGTTGCAGTTGTTCATGTCAATCACTGCTTCCTCCTATGAGCGGCTGCGCTTGGAATCGTGGCGGCGTTTGGTGTGCAGCCCAGGCATGCGGGCCGTCATTTTTTTTGCCTGCTGCCAATTTTGGTGGCGACCCTATAGAATTCAGACCATTGAGTTAGAGGCCTGCTACCCGATCTGAACCCGACGGCACCCAACGACATGTGTCGGGTTCAGGATGGGTCGGGCCCATCTTCAGGGTGCGGCTTTCAGGCTCAGCTTGGGTCGGGCCGAGTCGGGCTGGACACACATGGTAAGTGCTCCGCTGGTAAGTATTAAAATTAAAAAACTTACCTGAGCTGGGAGTCTGGGACGAAACTGAGTCTGCAGAGTGAGCAACTGACGTCACTGTGATGTCATCTCACATGCGTTGCAGCTTCGTGGAGTTTCCCAGTCGGAAGGTAAGTAAAGGGATGGTCGGTCGGGCTCGGGTCGGGGTGGGTTTGGGTCGGGTGGGGCTCGGGGCAAAATCGAAGGGGCTCGGGACGGGTCGGGCTCAGGCCCGCTGTGGATCGGTCGGGTTCTTTTTTCCCGACCTGAGCAGGCCTCTACATTGAGTATGTTTAAAGCAGAGATTGACAGATTTCTAAATACCAATGACAGAAAGGGATATGGGGCTAGTGTGGGGAAAAAGGCATTGAAGTGGATGATCAGCCATATTGAATGGTGGAGCAGGCTCAATGGGCTGAGTGGCCTATTCCTGCTCCTATGTCCTTATGGGCTGAATTTTACACCGCCCCAGCAGGTTGGATGGTAGCTGGGGGCAGATAGGGGTGGCGTAGAATTGGGCAGGAGGCTCCAGGAGGCCTACTCTCCCCACTCCCGCCTCCAGTCAACTTTACGGCAGTCGGGCGCGGTGGGGGGGGGAGCGGCCCGCCTGAGGCCAATCAAGACCCTTAAGTGGTCACTTAAGGGGCGCCCCCACTTCTCAATGCACCCCCGGGACCCAAGACGCCCACCCCTCAAATGTCCACCCTAGCCTCACCAGGGTATGACGGATCTCTCTGGTGAGGCAAGCCCAACTTACCTTCCCTCCTGGCTCCACGTTATCAGCTGGGCTGCAGTCCCAGCAGTGGCCACCACTCCTGGTGGTGCTGCTGGGACTAAGAGCTGCTGGCCTGCTGATTGGCTGGCAGCTCACTGAGGTGGGACTTCCTCCTTCAAATGGGTGGAAGTCCTGTCTTGGGACAATTAAAGCCCGGGGACCCAAAAAATGCGGGAAGGATCCCTGGGCTAGGTGGAAAGGGGTTCGCCACCGACTTTAACGTCGGTGGCAAATTCCCGTCTGCCTAAGGTAAAATCAAGCCCAATGTTTCTATGTTCCTATCATGCATGTTTATCCAAAATTCTCAGGAAGCTGCCATGATGCTTTCATCCTGCACCAGTCAAACCTCCCTGAGCTCTTCATATCTTGAAGCAGAGTTAGCAGCTGGCTCCTTGGAGATGAGGGCTATCCTCTGAAGACCTAGCTGCTTACACCCATTCGGGGCCCACACAATGATGCCCAGAAGATGCGATTCAGGTGCCTGGACAGATCTGGGGATGTCTTTCAGTATGCCCCAGCCCAGGTATCCAGAATGTTTGTGGTGTGCTGCATCTTGCACAACATAGTACAGCAGTGAGAACTGGAGCTGCTAGAGAAAGAAGGTGCTGAGCACATTGCCTCTTTAGAGGAGGAAGGGAAACAACATGAGGAGCAGGAGGAGGAGAAGGGGCTTCATGTGGCAAATGCACCAGGAGTGGTGCACATAGCTGCCTGGGATGCCCAGGATGGCCTAATTCTGGCACAGTTCAGTCAGACTGAAGCAGTGCACTCATCTGGCAGCCAAATTCTGAACCCACTTGGCACCCCATCTCCAAAACAAAGTCTTACAATAAACAAAGCACCCCTGTCACAGACACCCACTCCTCATCTTTAACTCTTGTCCTACTAGTGATTGCCAGTAAGAATTCCACTTGCCAGGCAGCAGGCAAAAATGGACAATAGGGGAAAGTGGTGCAATCAAATAATTTTAATCTTACAGAAAACGTAACAAGATGATATTGTGTCAAACACCCATGTGCATACCATTGTGCAACTACAATTCTTCATTCTTCCTTTTTCTACTATTCCTACGTGGTGATACTCCTGTGACTTCAGCAGAGCTAGAGGCAGGCTGCTCAGATCACTCTTCCGACTGCTGAGATGCTCTTCGTCAATGTCTTCTGGGCTTTGAAGCCAGTGAGGGCCCGCCAAAGACAGCTCCACCTGTACCCGTGCAGGGACCGACTTGACTATCAGGACAGGAGGCAGCATGACTGGAGGTGGTGGGAAAGCAACGAGTGAGAAGTGGACACGATTTGAAAAGAATCCCTTCTTCCTTGTTTCCTTTCACCATCTTCCCTCTGATGGCTCACACACATGTTCCTGCTAGCAATAAGCTGGAGAGCACTTTGCTGCTCATCAGTGAGGCACTGAATGGCCAAGACTAAGATTTCATCAGTCTTGTTTAAGGCGGCATTCACAGTGTACAAGCCAACACGCTCATGTTTGACTGCCATATCTGATGCTCCATGCACTCTTTCCATGGATGTAGACATCTTTGCAAAGGTCTGCAGTTGACTCCCCCAATCCCTCTCCAAACATGGCTGGACAGGCTGACTGAACCTCATGCATTTCCTGCATCCTGTGGCCTCTGATGGGCACTCTCCACTGCAGTCCCTGCCTTCATCACCTGCTCTTGCTGACTTGTGATTTGAGACGCATCATGTGAGAACCCAATTTCCTGTCTTGCAGTCCCAACAAGGTGTGTGTATCTGAGCTGGTCGACATTTTGCATTAGTCTTGTGACGGTGCATCCTCAAAGTGAGCAACCCTCTCTTCATCCTCTTCCTCCACCACCTCCTGTGGGACACATGTTGGGCCTATGGGAGATGAAAGACATGATTTAGAACTGTCAAGGTAGGAAGGTGTTAAGTCATCATCGTGCACATGATCATATTTCACTGGCTGCTGACATCAAGTCAACATGGGTGAGTATTGTATGCCATGTGACTGCCATATTTAATTCTGTCAACAAGTAATTGGGAGGTCCACATCTCTTCATTTATAGAAGTATTACATGGTCTGCAACAAATATACATCAAAGACACAAAAACCAGACAGGAAAGATGAATCAACTGTGGCTAACAAAAGAAGTTAGAGATTGCATTAGATCAAAGGAAGTGGCTTATAACGTTGCAAGTTAAAGTGGTAAGCCCGAGGATTGAGAGCAATTTAGAATCCAGCAAAGGATGACCAAGAAACTGATAAAGAAAGGGAAAAAAGAATATGAATGCAAGCTAGCTAGAAACAAAGGCAGACTGTAAAAGCTTCTTTAGGTACGTGAAAAGGAAAAGATGAGCAAGGACAAATGTGAGTCCATTACAGGCGGAGACAGGAGAATTTATAATGGAGAATAGGGAAATGGCGGAGAAACTAAACAATTACTTCTGTCTTCATGGAGGAATATACAGAAAATCTCTGAGAGATACAGGGACCCAAGGGACTTGTGAAAATGAGAAACTGAAAGAAATTAGTATTAATAAAGAGGTGGCACTCGGAAAATTAACTGGATGAAGGTTAATAAATCCCCTGGACCAGATGAGTTACATCCCAGAGTGTTGAAGGAGGTGGCTATAGAGCTAATAGATACATTGGTGGTTATCTTTCAAAATTCTATAGATTCTGGAAAGGTTCCTGCAGACTGGAAAGCAGCAAATGTAACCCCACTGTTTAAGAAGGGAGAGAAAGAGTAAACAGAGAACTACAGACCTGTTAGTTTGATGTCAGTAGTAGGGAAAATGTTAGAATCTATTATAAAGAATGTGATAACTAGACACTTAGAATATAATGGCATGAGTGGACAGGGTCAACATGGATTTATGATAGGGAAATCATGTTTGACAAACGTGTTGGAATTGTTTGAGGATGTTACTTGTAGCATAGATAAAGGAAAACCAGTGGATGTGGTGTATTTGGATTTTCAGAAGACTTTTGATAAGGTCCCACACAGGAGGTTAGTAAACAAGATTAGAGCTCATGGGATTGGGGGTAATATACTGGTATGGATTGAGAATTGGTTAACAGACAGGAAACAGAGAAAAGGAATAAATGGGTCATTCTCAGGATGGCAGACTGTTACTAGTGGGGTACCGCAAGGATCAGTGCTGGGGCCACAGCTGTTCACAATCTATATAAATGATTTGGATGTGGGAACCAAATGTAATATTTCCAAATTTGCGGATGACACAAAACTAGGTGGGAATGTAAGTTGTGAGGAGGATGCAAGGAGGCTTCAAGGGGACTTGGACAGGCTAAGTGAATGGGCAAGAACATGGCAGATGGAATATAAATGTGAAATATCCACTTTGGTAAAAAAAAACAGAAAGACAGCATATTTCTTAAGTGGTAAGAGGTTGGAGACTAGAGAAAAGACCTCTCTCTGTAAATTAACCTGCATCTCTTGAAAAGAAATCTTGTATTTGAAAGGTGGTAGATTCCTATTGCCTCCTATCTCTGAAGAATTCCTGCATCCAGTGTGGTTCCTGTTTCCTCCTGTGTTTTGGGAAATCCTGGAACCTGAAGAAAGCTTCTACTGATGTATTGCTGCTGTGAGTCCTAAGCAGACCTGTTGCTACACCCCTGCTGAAAGACCTATGCGACACCTGCTGTAGCCAAATTGCCTTGAACACCTACCCATCACAGACTGTTCATCAACCTCATCTGGACAGACTTTGAGTGGCATCTGACTATTCAACTCTGGGACACCTCACCCAACTGAAGAATTTCCTACCAGAACGTAACAAACTGATGTGTTATTCCTTTTATTCATATGCAACAGCTGTAAACCAGAATCTTTTTTTTTCCTAGTTAACCGGTGTTTTTGAATGTATATGTGTGTGCATGAGGGCTAAGGAAATAAGGAGCTTTCATATATATAGATTTATCTCATTAGTGGTTAAGACTTATTATCTTTTTCTAATAAATAGTTAACGTTGCTGTTGTTTAAAGAAACCTGGTTGGTGTGTTTTATTCTGGGGGACAAATAGAGTAAATTAGCTATTCTTTGGTAGGTGGGAAAATTCATTGATATGCTGTGACCCATGGGGAAGTGGGACTGAATTAACAATGCACTTCTCCCACCTTGGTCGTAACAACTATCCTCCTCACAGTTCACAATTGTTCCAAGTTTCATATCTTCCACAAATTTTGAAATTGTGCCCTGTATACCAAGATCTGATTCATTAATATATATCAGGAAGAGCAAGTGTCCCAACACTGACCCCTGGGGAACTCCACTACAAACCTTCCTCCAGCTCAAAGAACATCCGTTAACCACTACTCTCTGTTTCCTGTCACTCAGCCAATTTTGTATCCATGTTGCTGCTGTCCCTTTTATTCTATGAACAGGCTTTTGTTCACAAGTTTGTTTTGCGGCACTGTATCAAGTGCCTTTGGACGTCCATGTACACCACATCAACAGCATTGCTTTGATCAACCCTCTCTGTTCTCTTCAAAAACCTCCAGCAAGTTGGTTAAACATGATTTTCCCTTAACAAATCTTTGCTGGCTTTCCTTACTTAACTCACATTCATCCATGTGACTATTAATTTGGTCCCAAACTATTGTTTCCAGAAGTTTCTCCACCACTGAAGTTAAACTAACTGGCCTAGAGTTGCTGGGCTTATCTTTACATCCTTTTTGGAACAAGGGTGTGACATTTGCAATTCTCCAGTCCTCTGGCACCACTGCTGAATCTAAGGAAAATTGGAAAATTACGGCCAATGCCTCTGCAATTTCCACTCTCACTTCCCTCAGTATTCTTGGATGCATCTCATCTGGTCCTGTTGCTTTATCAATTTTAAGTATAGACAGCCTATCTAATACCTCCTTCTTATCAATTTTAAATCCTTCTAGTGTGTTAATAACTTCCACTTTCACTGTGGCCTGGACTATTCCCCCTGCTTCCATGCGTAAATCAGTTCTAGGGAGGCATCAGTGAAGCAAGATACTGCCTTGTAATGTTGTGAGTCCATTGCTGCAGTTTCTTGTTCTGTTGAAACACCTGGACAATCCTTCAAGTTTCATCCGAGCAGGATCCCTTTTAAATAGTTCAGGGGAAATATGCTCATGCAGGTTGTCACCATGCCCAGTTGCGCTAATTGGCTGGGAAACCTGGAAGTCAGATGCTAATGCAGTGGCTGGGTTAAAAGCCACTGACAAACACACTGCTGAAACTTTCAGCTTCCCCACCCCTACTGCCTGTGTCGAAAAGTTAAAATCCAACCCTTTGTATCTATTATTGGGATATGATGGCTGGCTGACTACATAAGCATTTCTGAGGGTTGGAAGTGTTCTTTAACAATTTTCCATTAAATGAGATGTGCACCCTGCCACTGTAAATGTTCCGGCTTAAGTAAATGGATTAATGACATTTGCTCGATTGAGTTCAGATGTCAATGGTGACTGGAATTCAGGCTCATGACCTTCTGGGTAGTGCTGCAGCTGCCAGAGTCTCCCTTGAAGAATGTGATATTCTAAGAATGAAATTCAGATCTTAAACCTTGGAAGGCTGCATGTCCTTTACAGCTTTTTCAATGTGCACTTGTTTACTGATGTATTACACCTGCATTGATTGTCTATCCATTTCTAGGAGTGAACATTTCGAAAAGAGAATTTTACAAGGGTAAAATACAATGGAATATTCATTCAGTTACTGTGTTTTGTGAGTAAGATTTTATTAAAAATATCTTTGGGGTGCAGAACTGCTACAGTAGTAACTATTATGAAAACACATTTTCACAACAACCAGAAGCTAGGCCAGGAACATAATGCGAGCTTTTAAAGAAGCACGATGGTTGGGGAATGGGTTAAGCTTAATGGTTGATAACGATCATAAATAATCACATAGGAAGAGATAGTTTAAAGATATTGGGGTACATTTTACCATCACTCTCTGGGTGGTAATCTGGGAGAGCAGATCACCAGCCTTGATAGGATCCTATTTTTCAATCCATTGTAATCAATGAAATAGAAATTGAGTGAGTTTTATTAATGGGCGGATGATGTGTTCCACCAGACTATCATCTGTGTGATAAAGATTGCAGGGAAAAAACGTTTTTTTTAAAATAGTAAATCATTATGTGACTCAGTGTGAAATTTTGTCTGATTATGCGCCTGTGAACAGCTTTTGGACATTTTTACTATGTTAAAAGCACAATATAAATGCATGTTCTGCTATCAATTAAATTAGGTGTGGCTGCCCTTTGAAATGTACATACAGCACCCCAGTCAGCCCCAACCTTGCTTTCTCAACAACACTGGACACCAGACGGTGCTCCTCATACCTAATTTTGCTGAGGTGTTATTGACAGGAAATACATTGGCTGAACTTTCTTATAAGGACTATGTCATTTGAATACACCTGACAAAAAATCCTCCACAATTTCCCACTTCCAATAGCCCTGCTACAGCTGAAAATTGGGCAGTAGCAGCATAGGAAATCCTCCCCTAAGCTTAAGATTTCAGGTCTGGGGAAATCCTGACTCGAAGTAGGGCAATGTGTGATTTGTACCTGCCTAATGTGGGCTGATTCCCCTGTCGTTTATGAGGTTAGCCTAATTTAAATAATCAGGACTAGCTCCAAGTTTCAGTATTACCACTAATTGGAAGCTCGCCAGTTGAAAAGGGAAATGGGAAGTAACATACTGCTGAAGGATTTAATGGCCTGCAACAACTTAAAGGGACTATCACCCAATATGGGAATACAGCACTGGTAAAATGGGCCGCAATTTTATGAGACCTGTGGGGACAGGAACGGAGGTGGGGGGGGGGGGAACCCATAAAATTGCAAGGGGAGGCAGGACGTGGCGTGCTCGTCGCCTTCCCGACACCATGGAATTTAGTCCAGGGTGAGGAAGGCCAAGAAAGGCCTTACAGCCCAGGGGCCAACTGAGGTCCTTAAGGTGGCAAATTAATGATCACTTAAGGGCCTCATCCCACTGCCACTAGCATTTTACCATGTGCGGAGACTGCCCAGTATCTCCAGACAGCCACTGGATGGGTGGTACGGGAGGGGGCTTTCCTCCATGGGCAATCTGTGGCCCATGGAAGGCCCCCAGTTGCAAAGGCTGTCCCTGTGCCAACACTCAGCCCCTGCCCTCAACTACACAACACCCCCACCCCTCGCTGGGACCTGCCCTCCACTTACCTGCAGTTCAGGGCCATGGCTGCTCCTGGTCCGGTGACTGTTGCAGTTCCAGCAGTGGCTGCTGCAGTTCCAGCAGTGGCTACCGCTCCCAGTGGTGCTGCTGGTACTGCTGAGCTGCCAGCCCTCTGATTGGCCAACAGCTTTTGGAGGCAGGATCCCCATCCTTAAAGGGTTGGGAACCCAGATACCAGGTCATTAATTGCCCGAGCACCGTAAAATGCAGCTGGGGAACCCCCAAATGGTCGAGCAGGGGTTCCCCTTGCCTTTTTGTTCAGCATCAGGACCCACACCAGCTGCATAAAATCCAGCACATGATTTCTGATAGGTCTGAAAGAGAGCAGAGAACCCCTGGTTTCTCAGATGGAGCTGTCAAAATCCTGCTGGATGAAGTTAGGCAGAAGACGGGAGGGCCTGTTTGGCATGGAGCAATACTAAGTCTCAAGTAAAGCTGCTTAAAGGGCATTGGAAGATAGTAAGCAAAACAGTCTATGCCAAAGCCAACATCCCATGCACGGCAACTCAGTGCCAGAAAAACTTTAATGACCTTATTAATTCATTCAAGCTAAGAGAAGCTGGCCAGGAATACATTGTTCTGAGCAGATCTGCCACTTACAATGCCTGAGATGCTAGCCATTAATGTCCAGGAGCTACTGCTCTATCCACCTTAACCTGGTAGTGTTCATTCACTCTCAAACTTGCATGCAACAGACTCACATAGAGTTTAATTGTTTTGTGCATAACCTAGCAACATACCCATTAAAGGCTGCATGGTGACATCTGGGTTTCATTTTTTCTTGCATTCACAACATTAATTACTTTCCAGCAAGGACATTGGTTCCCTCATTGTTCCGAAGAAGCCTATCTTTCTGCAAAGGCCACTCCTACTCCCAACTAGTCCCCACGTCCCTGGAATCTGAACTTTTCCCTCTGAAACTATATCTGCAGCACTTGCATCCCTTATATTTCTGTTCTATACTGACCTGCACTTGGCATCGGATAATCCTGAGATTACAACCCTTGAGGTCCTGCTTTTTAATCTGTCTCATTATTTCTGAAACTCGCCCCACAGAACCACAGTTCTATGCCTTCCAATGCCATTGGTTCAAATAAGAACCACAATGTCAAGCTATGCCCCTTCCCTTTCCAAAACCTTTGCATTCACTAACCCTAAATTAAAATTAACAATGATTAGTTTACAAGTGGGAAAGAATGGAATAGGAGGCAAACTTCTGAGGTAGATTGAAAATTGGCTAAACCAGAAAAAGACACACCATAGGTGTGAAGGGAGTTGCATTGACATGGCAAGAGATCCCCAGCAGAGTGGCACAGGACCCAGAGATGGGAATATTGCTGTTTTTGGTGTAGATAAATAATTTGGAGTTTGGGGCAGAAATAAAAATCTCAACATTTGGTGCAGATTGGAAGGAGGGTTTTAAACAACTGGGAATAGGAAACAAAATAAGGATAGTTTGCAAAAGTGACATTTAATATTAACAAAGGAGATCAGGGATGGGAAATAAAAGGTAGGAATATAAGGTAAATGGCTCTCAGCCGCAGGACACAACATAAAAGAGGGATGTGGCTGATAACACACTGAAAGCAACTAAAGCAACTGCATGTTATGTGATAGCAGGAAGAAAAATCTAACCAGATCTTGAAATGTATAGCCAAAGGAATAGAGCATAAATGCCAGGAAGTAGCATTGCTTGACATTATCCATAGCAGTTGGATATTTTTTAACCTCTTTAACTCTATTTGTATCTTACTTTCTGACCTCTTTTTATCATTCTGCCGACCATTGGAAGCCATCTATTACTATCTACCTAATCAAAACTTTTCATAGTCTTGACGTTTCTCAGGCTAGCCCTTCCCGTTGAAGTCAATGGAAATAAAAATCGGGAAAGGTGTAAAATGGGCTGTACGCTATTGCACAGTCAAAATAACCCCCATAAGGTAACAAGAACATTACAAACAGGCACCACTGAAAATTACCCTAAATGTAATTATTTTTACTCAGAACTAAACCGCAATTGGCATATATTAAAATAACAACAGTGGTATTGAATAAATACCTCTTTTAATGTTAGCTGCCAAATGTCTGGCTCTTTGACTTGAGTTAATGTCAACACACACTACCTAAAGACTCATGTAGCAGATATTAATCCTCACTTGAACTATAAATACATCAGGCATCCATTGAATAAGGCATAAATATCTGCTGTCAGTTTCTACTTTAATATTTTCAAAGACAGCCTATCTGGCTTGTTGTGTTGAGGTGGTGTATTTTTGTTTCTGGTATGACTGTGACCTTGGTGTTGTTGGAGAGAGCTGCACAGTGTCAGCAGATGCCTGTGATGTTAAGACCCTTCATCCTGTGCCGTTTATGTGAGTCCATGCATAGAACAGCTGAGCACAGTTCGGGTACATTCCACCAGCTGCACAACAATTACTGGAATCACAATTTCTTGCTGAGATTTTAAAAAGTTAAATCTCAAGACTTAGAGGAGGTCAAAAAGGTTAAAGCCCATTTCACTAACACTAAGCCTCCTTGAAAAAAAAGCTTAGACGTTTTTGTATATTTTGTGTTTTCCCACATCAAAATCTTATGCTGCGTCTGTGTACATATGGTAGCCATAATAGATTTTACAGCTTACATATAATGATATGCTTACATATATCTTTCGTTCCTACCTTGCTGTTTCTTTCCTTCCACCTGCTTCATAATTTACATCTCCAAACCTTCACAGCCATACAAGAGTGGTGTAAAATGTAAGGGAAGTACTTTCAGCTCTTACATTGATTGGAACCCTGATTTGGTTATTTCACAGAGAATAAAGTTATTTCACAGAAAAAAGTTAAGATTGAAATGAGGCATACAAAGGAGAGAGTAACATATAGAATACTGGAGAGAAAAGACAGTTACATTTAGAATAATAGGTAGAAGAGAGCTGCATATAGAATAATTAGAAGGTAGTAGAGGACTCTGAAATAATAGGTGGAAGGATGTTGATGTTAAAGAGGCAGGAGTTAAATTGCAATGTAATGAATACAAAGGCAAGAATTTCACAAATGGCAGTAGATTCATAGGGTAATACCGAAGTCCATTCTTAGAGCAGGGTAAACCGAGCTTTACTTTGCATCTAGTAATGATGTATCTCACTTGTGGTGCTTAATGCCAAGACAGAGTGAAAAAAGTAGTAAAAAGTCCCCAATTCCCCAGCACCGATTTACAAAAAAGTGTAAGCATAATGATAACTTGTATGCAACTCCCTTTCTAGACTATGTCTTAAGAAGTAATATCAATTAAGCTTTTAAAATGTCAAATGTGAAGAATTAGTACTGTGAAACAATAGGATTGCCTCACCCCAGTGAGATAGTTTAAAATATTGCAACTCTGTGGAAATGTGTGAATAAAAGAACCCTGAAGCAGGTTCAGTCCAAAAGACTTTATAGACTTGTTTTCCAAAGATGGAGCAAGTAAACAAATGTCACATTTAAAAATCTGAACACAGTTGTCAGAATCTGATGCCATGTTTTTTTACAATGATATGTTATACTTTGAAGGCTGAGGGGCACATGGAATATCCATTCCCCTTTCAAGCTTAAAATTTGGGTTCAAAACCAATACAGAAGCTTCTCTATCTCATGGCCGTTTAAAGAATTCTAACCTACTTGAGTTTGGTTAGTTGCTATCCACATATCAATGATCAAAATTAAAGTCAACCAAGTAAATGCTTTGATTTCTGTAGCCATCTCATTGAGTCAGATTTCCAAGTTGTGCCACATTATGGGCACTTTTGTGAAATGGACTCTATCCCACTAGAAACAGGGCAGACAATGTCCAACCTCATTACTTATGGCATCCGTACATCGACAAGAGTTACATCACATAAGTCTGGTGTGGACTTAAAATCTGGCACCAGAGGTAAAAAAACATTTTACTAAACTGGTATGTCACACAAGCTCCCATACTATAAGTATTAACTCAATATGGCATGACAAAGATTAGAAGGGGTGGGGGTGGGTTGTAGGATATAGGAGTTCTTGTTGATATTCAATAATTATTTTGGACAAAATGCATAAAACTTAAGTTGATATTATGGAAAACTACTGCGAAACTCCAAGTACTGAGATGTTAAAAACATTTTGACCTTTTGAGTTCATAACCAGTAGTTCAAGGGTTTACAGCTATTCCTTCTTAAAACTTAGATTTCTTTTATCAACAAAACATGTATTCAATTATAGATTTTTAATTAAAATACTTTCTGTGTTGTTTCATTGGTTGATACAGTGCTGTTGTAAATTTAACACAACATTCCTTTCTTCAACAGGTGGAAAGCATTTGTTAAATCTACCATTCAGAGATTGATGTGGCCTATGGTTACAGACTTGGTTAAGTGTGTAATTCTTTTAAGCTCTTCTCATAAGATATATCAATAATTGAAGGATAAAGGGAATGTGTATCGGGTAAGAAATACTATACAGGTATAATGGAAAAATAACTCAGAAAAGATAAATTGAATAAATTACACTGTTGCAATTTTGAATGTAGAAGTTTCTTTCCTTTAGTTGATTCCTGCATCAAGTGGGAGATGAAGTTTCTACAGTAACAGGTGTTGATAAGAATGAAGAAATTACTTCAACCTGATTTGTTCCTTTAACACTATTGTTACTGTACGGATTTGGTTCTGAGCTCAGCACCTAGTACAAATACAACATAAATTGGTAGTTTATAAGTTGGCAACCCTACAGTACTTCCAATCAGATCCTTCCAAAGTAGGGGCCTTCTATGCATTCTTCTTGCATTATTTTCACTATAACTATCTTGACAAAATACCTCAACCCTTCAACTTATGTATATAATGATGTTGCCATATCAGGATATGTGTAGAAATCAGTCAAACTGCTCATGAATGTGATCCTCTCCTACCCCATGTTGGAGAGTAGATTTCAGTGTGCTTAGGGTAGAGTGAAATGGTTCCTTCTACATATGCCATACTGGAGAAAACTAAAGCATCATTGAAAACAGGCGTGCAGTCCAACAGGTCTGATGCACCTCACCAATGCAGGGTTGGGCTTTCTTATAACAGGTGCACAAATGTTATTTTTTGAATGCTTTTTTTTATAAATTCATAGGTTATCAATTGATTGGGCCAAAACTAACTCAATTTTGCCACCACTGATTTTCACAATTCAGGTTTTTCCCTGCAGGACTACAGTTTCCATAAGCAGATTGAGTTTCCTATGATTAACAGTATGCATCTTTATTACTATCAGTTATGGGTTAGCATAGGTCAGAGTTAACAATGAACTCCAAATCACAGCAAATTTCTTACTGAACAATATGAGATACCCATCACATTCTCTCATAATCTTAGGAGACCAAGAAATATCACCAGACCATTGCATATAGGTTAAACATTTTTTCAGATTTATTTACATAAAGTAATATACAGAAGCAAAAAGATTTAATAAGATACAAACACAAACCTAGACAATATATAAACTGCTTTAATTAAAACAAATACTTGCCCCCTTTCAGCAAGCCTTTGGAATAGTTTCTGGTGGTGATTTACATTTGCTTTGTGCTATCTGTCTGATCCGGATTTTAAAAAGTCCTTTTTAAGAATATCATACTAGCATTTCGCAAACATAGGGCTGGATTTAATGGAGGCGACAAGGGTCCTGCCGTCGGGGCCAAAAGAGGGGGGAGGCGAAACTGTTTTGATAGTCAGCGGGACCTGGGGCCGCATCTTGTCAGCAGCAGCCAATTAAGTGACCGCTGCTGAGGCTGCCGTCCCAATAAAGGATGGCAGCCTGCCCTCAAGAGTTGCCAGCCAATGAGAAGGCCACAAGCTCAGCAGCGCTACTGTTAGTGCTGGCCACTGCTGGGGCTGCACCTGCAAGATGAGGACAAATTGATGGCCATATGCCCTCAAAGGTGGGAAGTGGGGACTGGGGGCACCGGGCCCAGTCATGCAGGGTCCAGCGAGGGATGGGGATGGGGTCACTGAGGGCAGGCGGCGCCATTGCCCTGGGGGCAGCCAAGGGGCCCCTCCATGGGCCAAAGAGTTCCCGAAAAGGACGGCCCTCTCACCCAGACCCTGCCGGCATGCCACTCGGGTTTACCTGGAGGTTTCCCCACGCAGCAGAGGGTCCTCCAAAGGCTGGTAAAATGAGAGCAGAGGCGGGAAAAGGCCCTTAATTGGCCACTCAAGTAGCTCAATTGGCCTCAGGCGGGCAGGCCATTAGCCACCTTTCCCGTGCTGGCAAGATGGCATGGCAGCGGGAAAATAATGGGCATGCCACCCGTTGCTTTCCTGCACCATTTTGCCAGCCTTCCCACCTCCCAGCCTGCCCCCAAAAGGCTGATAAAATTCAGCCCATAGTTTCACCAAGCAGTCTTTTTAACTGATGTTCCTTATTTAGCCAGTGGGAAATATTCTTGTGGTGAACTGAGGAAATTCAGCCATGCCCGCCTTCAAATAAAATATCCTAAGTCACTGCCTGTGGACAATTTTGTGGCATTATCTATTCTGCCAAATCAGTAGGTTGAAAATGGGCAGTAACTAAAAAAAAATCAAGAAAACAAATGTGTAACAGATGTGCATGGATCATTAAGAGAGACAGAGATAGATATTTAAATAAAAATACATTTTAGATTGCTTGTTCATGTTCAGTTAATGTATCTTTTTGAGTAAAAGAGCTGATTACCTTTCATGTTCAAATATGAGTATACTCTGTCAACTGATCACAACACAGAACTGGCAGGTGCTCCGTTTGGTGGGAAGAGTTGAACTATATACCAGGCTGCAAATACTTAAATTACACATCCAAATTAGAAACCAACATGTTTAAATAATTACATAACTATGCCAAAAAATTATAACTACTATACCAATACTTGTGACTCAGTCCAGTTTCTGAAATAGATGTGGCTCTTAATATTGACCTTGTAATAATCCTTTCATTAATCTTTTCATCCATTGATGTCACCTGCATAGAATGACCAAACTAAGGGAAACACATACGGTTTGTGTAGAATTTATAATGTGATGAATGACTCTTTTCAATAACAAATTTCCTCTGCAATGTGGCCTGTGTGTGCTTCACATTTGTAATGGGTCAAAAGGGCAGACCTGCTGTTCTGATCTACAGTGATGCTGAGAGTAATTAAATACACACACACATACATATACACACATCCCACTTTAAATTATATGCTATATATACATACATACCCTTACAAATCCATACACATGGCACATAAACATACTGATATATCTACTGTCGGTACACACACTAGCACATGCATAAATCAACAAGCAATTACCCATCAACTGATACACATGATAGACCATGTGATCTGCAGTCTTATGAATGTTGTTCACTCACTAAGATGCAAAATACATACAAGACTCACATGCTTGCTCTTTTGAATATCTTCCCAGTACCCAGTTGAGGGGTACTACTGGGGCAGTAGTCAACCCAAGTTCGTCCTTGTAGAACCAGGGAGCCACCTATGGATGCCTCATTGGCATCCGCAGCAATATGCTGATTATGCCTGAGCCCCCATTTCGAGTGAGCCATAGGCCTCTGGCTTCTGCCATGCACTCCCAGCAGGTGACTATTTCAGACCCAAAAATAGGCCAAAATGAATTTCCACCTATATAACTTCAGTCCAGGATTTTTCTCTATGTCACTCACAAACGTCGATGTACAAGGTGGAGAGATAACTTAGAACAAATGCTGAAATTCAAGGTTTTCATTGGTAGCGGATGAGCTGCCTATTTTTTACATTTTGCAAAATATTTGGCTAATATTTACATTGTTATTTTAGCTCTTCATTCTTGAAAGAGCTGACCCATGCTTCAAAATGGCTCCACTGGCACTGTCAGTCCTCAGAGATTCTCCTTAGTGGTCATTATTTATGTTGGTAGACTGTCCAACCATTAGGGAATCACAAGCAAGCTGAATCCCATTTTTTTATTCATTCATGGGACATGGGCATTGCTGCCAGCATTAATTGCCCATCACTAATTGCCCTTGAGAAGGTGGTATTAAGCTGGCTTCTTGAACCATTGCAGCCTATGTGGTGTAGGTACACCCACAGTTCTGTTAGGAAGGGAGTTCCAGGATTTTGATCCAGTGGCAGTGAAGGAATGGCGATACAGTCCCAAGTCAGGATGGTGTGTGACTTGGAGGTGAACTTGAAGGTGGTGGTGTTCCCATGCGTCTGCTGCCCTTGTCCTTCTAGGTGGTAGAGGTTGTGGGTTTGGAAGGTACTGTCGAAAGAGCCTTGGCGATTTGCTTCAGCGCATCTTATAGATAGATGGTCCACACTGCTGCCATTGTGTGCCAGTGGTGGAGGGAGTGAATGTTTAATGTGGTAGATGGAGTGCCAATCAAGTGGGATGCTTTGTCTTGGGTGGTGTCAAGCTTCCTCAGCTTTGTTGGAGCTGCACTCATCCAGGCAAGTAGAGAGTATTCCATCATACTCCTGGCTTATGCCTTGTAGATGGTGGACAGACTTTGGGTGTCAGATGGTGAGTTACTCACCACAGAATTCCCAGCCTCTGATCTGCTGTTGTAGCCACAGCATTTATATGACTGGTCCAATTAAGTTTCTGGTCAACGGTAATCCCCAGGATGTTGATGATGGGGGATTCAGTGATGGTAATGCCATTGAATTTCAAAGGGAGATGGTTAGATTCTCTCTTGTTGGAGATGGTCATTGCCTGGCACTTGTGTGGCTCGACTGTTACTTGCCACTTATCAACCCAAGCTTGAATGTTGTTTGGGTCTTGCTGCATACAGGCACAGACAGCTACAATGTTTAAGGAGTTGCGAATGGTACTGATCACTGCATTCATCAGCAAACATTCCCACTTCTGACCTTATGTTGGAGGAAAGGTCTTCACCCAATCTTCACCGAATTTCCACATACCTGCACATTTTCCAACAAGAATTGCTAGATAATGATCTGCAGCAGTGATCTTGGCAGACTTTGTCCTTCCCTAGCACAGGGACACCAAGGACAATTATACTGCTCTTACCATTGCCTTGGCCCAGCTAGATCATCACATCTTAGGTCTGATCAAACCTGGCACCTTCTTGGTCTGCATGGCTCATTTCTAATGGAAGTACTTATCTTCATATGGGTAACATTTTGTTATTTCTGCATGCTGTTATGAAGGTGCTTCTTTTTTAAAAAATATTTTTTGAGGAGTCGTGTGTTAGAATTGTGGAGATGGGTTCATTGGAAAACTGAAGTAATTCCACAGATCAGAGTTCTGATGAAGGGTCAATGACCTGAAACTTCAACTCTGCTTCTCTCTCCACAGATGCTGCCAGACCTGCTAAATATTTCCAGCATTTCTTGTTTTTATTTCAGATTTCCAGAATCTGCAGTATTTTGCTTTTAATTCCATAGATGTTGGATTTTGTTTTTTTTTTAAAGAGGTTGCCGGAAGGACACTTGCGGTCTTGTTTGAAAACAAACTTTACTGAAAGTCACATGCCTTCAGCTCAATAAACAGAAACCTTGGTGACTTGGGGGAGATGTTTGCAGAGAAGTGACATGTCACGAATTATGTGGGTCAGGAGGTTCTGACTTGCTGTTTGATTTCACTTCTGAGATATCGTTTTGGTTTAGTTGGGGTGTGGACTGTTTTGAAAGCAGTTGGAGATCCACAGACTAAGAGAAAAACACCCAGCTTGCCTCCTTCCTCTTGTCTCTGTGAAATGCCCTCTTTCTCCTGAGGAGCTCCTGGAAAGCTTGCCAAGTTAATTCTCGACGCCGCCTGACAAGAACTGCTCCAGAAAAGATCTACGTGTACTCGGATGCCAGCCTGTATGCCATTTGAGGACACAACATAACTCATCCGTCTTCTTCAAGGAATACAAGTATTTGGCCAAAGTATTCTCTTTTTTTTATAACAAAGCTCTGCAGAGAAAATCTCTAATTTTCAGTTAATCAGTGTGTGTGTGTGTGTGTGTGTGTGTGGGTGGGTGTGTGAGGAGTTAAAGTAAAAAGGGAATTTACATATTTCAATCTGTGTGTTAAAATTTTGCTTCGTTACTGGATAAGTCTTGATTTATAATAAACTCATAGTTTTGTTGCTCATTAAAGAAACCTAGTTGGTGTATTTTATTCAGGATAAAGAGTACAATATATGATTGACCAAATTGGTAACTGGGTAAATATTTCAATATATGTCGTGACCTGCGGAGAAGTGGAACTAGAAAAGACAGTGCACACCTCCCGCCTCAGCTGTAACAATTATTATCACATGAAGATATCCTGTGAATTACTTTATTATTTAAGGCAACACAACAGAAGCATGCAGCTGAAAGGAACCATGACAGGGACAAATGGCTTATAAAAATCATTGTGTTGGTACCCTTTCCCTAATGGATGATCAAGTGGCATGGACAGAATGGATAGTCAGAAGCTTTTTCCAAAGGTGGAAGAGTCAGTTACTAGGGGACATAGGTTTAAGGTGAGAGGGGCAAAGTTTAGAGGGGATGTGCGAGGCAAGTTCTTTACACAGAGGGTGGTGAGTGCCTGGAACTTGTTGCCAGGGGAGGTGGCGGAAGCAGGTACCATAGAGACATTTAAGAGGCATCTTGACAAATACATGAATAGGATGGGAATAGAGGGATACGGACCCCGGAAGTGCAGAAGGTTTTAGTTTAGGCAGGCCTCCAAGCAGGCTTGGAGGGCCGAATGGCCTGTTCCTGTGCTGTACTGTTCTTTGTTCGTTTATCCAGCAACTGATAGCTACTTCTGCTTCGCTGCTTCAGTGCAGAAAGTGAGAGTGCTGACCGATAAGCACATATATTATTTGAGAATGTTTTCAAACATGGTATAATGAGAGCAGACATTCACAATCATTTTAATATGTTCAATTAATTAAAATGGGCAGGCTGGCCAGCCTGAACATATTTGAGAAGTATTATACCTTATTACTCTTGTAAATTGGGGCTACTGTGATACTGTGGGGGGTTTTCTCATCTCTTCTCTAGTTCTCCAAATTTCTCCCCTCCTCCTGAAGATGAAAATTTGCATGAGTGTTTGGACTATGAAGGACACCAGAACCAAGCTTGACCTTGTCCTCATCTGATATGTTAGGGCTGCTGAATAGCAATCAGAATACAGCACTTGGCATTTAACAACCAAAGGACATTAAACTATTTGTAACACCTAATTGCCTCTCTGGCTGAGATGGACCAACCAAGCAGAGAAAATGGATTGAAGCTAAACGTTCCACGTTTGTATGGTTAATACATGGCGCATTTTACTCACTTTACTGAAAACTTACTGAAAATGTCATTCTCTGCAATGATTGCATCAGTAGGCAATGGCAATATTATTACCTGTCACTTATTATCCATCACAAAACTAGATTGATGCCTAGTGTCAGTTTTGAACTTATTGATTAATTAATGAACAGAACTGGACAACATTGTAATTTCAGTTTTAATACAGTCTGTTTTTATGGAATGTTCCTCGGCACACGTTCCTTTCACCTGAGTCTCTTAAGGGGGGGGGGGTGGCAACTAATTCTGTGATTGACAAGCATTACTCACAATATTAATGTTAATTTCCAAATTGTACACAAAGAAGAAAATAAAATGTGCAAGGGTTTTTTAAAAATCTGAATCTTTCATTCAATTAAGTCATGGGTTTTACTCTATGCAGTAGTCCAAAGCTTGTTGCGATTTTAAAGTTTAGGAAATTTAGATAAAGACTTAAGTTTAACTTATCTATGTTTGATTTAAGTTAAGGCTCTGCGTGACATTTGACTTGAGTAAACAAATAGATTACAAACTCAAACTAAAGGCATTTAATATCTACATATATCTATATATATATGGAACAAAAACAAAAATTGCTGGAAATACTCAGCATGTCAGGCAGCATCTGTGTAGAGATAAACAGAGTTAACGTTTCAGGTCTATGACCTTTCAGGACCTTGCATCATCTCTTATATATATAAGGATTTTATTTGGTCTTAAATCAGATTTAATGTTCAACAAAGCTCATTTTTGTTTAATTTCGTGGATGGTTAATGAGAAATTCTACCAGTATTATTTATTGGAGTAATGAGGGAAAGTAAAAAATCTTGAATCGGCAAATGATTATTTGAACCTGTTAGAAATAGATTAATTTTGTAAATCATATCTGAACATTGTTTGAAAACATTGATATGCACACCATCTACTCTATGCACTAAATTGAGCCCATATCTGGGCTGGAGATCCAACCAAATCTGAATATGGGAAATATCATTGATTTGAACCAGATTCAAACTCATAAATCCAAGCCAGAAATTGGATTAGGCTGAACCAAGCTCTCCCTTGTGTTATTGTATGGTCAGCATTCGCAATGATTCAGATCTAATTTCCAATTCAACAGGATGGATTTGGTTCACATAAAGATCAAACCAAATCACAGAAGGGATCCTAGAACAGTGTGCTTATCCTTACCACATCTGGGGCACTTATAGAAATGTGGCATTTTTGCTGTTGCATCTGCAACAGATTTAAACTCTTTTTGTGTTTGATTTATTGCAACATATAAAATGTGCACAATTTTAGGAGACTCCAAATGACGAAATGAATATTTTTTTTGTGATTTACTGTACCCAACAAGGAAATTGGAAACATTAAGGTCTGTGAGAGATGTAGCATGGGCACCCAAATACATGGTGTATTCGCAGAGAATGATGTATGTATGTAAAGAATGAAAAGAAAAGCATTCACATAACAGATTCACAACCAATGTAAGCATTTTGGAATTATTGTTTGAAAGACTTCTCAGCTCTGTCACTATATACACAATTTTGTGTATAGGTTTCTTCCCTACACCTGTTACATATTACATATATCTGACTGGTCTGTTCATTATCTATATTACTGATTTACCATTAAGTATATCACAACGCATCACAAAACAGATTAATCTAATGCTTTCATCTGCCAAATCTTAAGGGAGTCAATGTTAACTTCTATGCAATATGACTTCGAAAACTTATTAATAAACTTGATTTTAATACACATATTAGGATATCTACTATCATGTTTCATGTCCAATTGAACCAAACTATTCGTGTCAGCCAATGGAAGAAGCTTCACTTAGAATTTTGCACACATGGATTTCACTTTTTCTTCTTCAGTCTTGTTGCTTTATATCACATTCTGATTCAAGAATAACCAAGCAAATAAATCTGTAGTTTGACTTTCCACTTTGTTGCTTTTTATTCCAGAATGATTTCCTAAATGATACATCATCAAAGAATTATAGGGGAATTGCTTGCAACCACATTTCCTTTCAATGGAAGCAATACATAGTGACTTTCTAGATGCAACATTGAAGGGACACAAAATGGTGTCTCTTTCATATCCAAAATGAAGATGTCCTACATTCAGGTCCTAACACCAGCAGTGAAATTCTAAATTGTGTCTCTCAGCCCTTTTGTGGAGATTAACAATGATCATTTGTTACCTTATCCTGTAAACAGTCCCATGAAGGGTCATGGTGAATGATTACATGAACCACAGCAGATTTATAAAGTATTCAAATTTGACAGATAAATTGCTGCAATAAGGTTCATGTTACAACAGATACAAAACTTGTTGCAGTTGAACAGTTTATCAGTGGTTGCATGATGAACCTGTTCCCCAACAGCATGACAATGACCTTTTAACTGCTTGGTTCAAGTATCTTATTTTCCTTCTGCAGTTCAGTACCAGGATTTTTGTAAGCAAATAGTACTAATATTGTCAAAAACAATCTTTATGGTTTTTTTTAAATTTCAGAAGTGAGCAGTACAAGCAATAGAAGCAATAATTGTTAGACATGTATTGTAGAGATGTATTACAGGGCTTTTATTCAGAATCCTACCTCAACAGCATTAGTGGGTAGGTAATACAAACAATACTAGTACATTACCTTTCAGCTGGTGTCCAGTGTTTAGAAAGATAGGTATTTGAATTGCTCATTATTTAAATAGTTTGTTTTAAATAGGTTTCTTTTAAAGTTAATTGAATATTCTTCACCAGCAGAATTTCAATTCTGACCAGATATAGTTTAAATGTTGGTTACTGTGGCTCGATTTGCTCAGAAGTAGAATGTAATAACCTAATGTTGTCTGATGTAGTCACAGAAATAGGACTAATATTTATGGGAGAATAAGATGAACAAAGCAAAACCTTAGCCTGAATGAAGTTTCTACTCGTGCTTGTTTTGAACTAGTTTATTATCAATTGACTCAGAGTCTGAGCCTAAACTAATGTAACTTGTGCCCGAGTTTGTGCAAATGTGAGCCTGGGACATGGTGCTGAGTGAAGCTGAGCAAAATGCGAGCAGTCCAGTGCTGGGACAGTTTCTTTTTTCAGAAAATTCTGACATTCAGGGCATCCCACGATTTCTAGTTGGTTTCTGTCAGGGGCAGTAATGGTATCTTCACATCACACAAATCATCTGCTAAACATGAATGTATAATGGAGTTGAGTGTATAGAAGCTGATGTTTGAACCATCATTCATCACTATATTAAAATGGCTACCTATAGGCAAGACGCCTTTCGAGGAAAAATGGTGAAAAGTGATGGGGGAAACGGGGAAGAATAAAATAAATTAATAAAATCTCAAATTTCTTATAAACACCAATAAAGAGTGTTTAACTATTAATATTTGACACAGCTCATTAGACTATTGACATTATCCCTCAATTAAATATTTTGATTAAAAATATTAATTTTTACACAAAGATGCAGATTTGAATTCGTTGTATAACACTCTTCATTCAATACGACCTCTATATGTAAGGCATTGTTCAGCACATCCTTTCCAACATATATTACCCAGTCCATAGTGCTCCCCTTTGTAATGTACCATTCAGTCAAAAAATACTTCCCTATAACTGTGTTGTTCAGCCCACAGATTTCCCTACAACATACTATTTAATGTAAAGATCTCACTATTATAATGCTGTATAACCCACAGAGGTGTCCAGTATAATATACTATTTAATCCTCTAAGTGCTGCTGTATAATAGACTATCTTATCCTCAGTATAATCTCTGGTACATCACAGTTCTCCCCATTCTGAGGCATAATTCAGTTCATGGAGTTCCTCTTAATAACTATTGCTGAGTTCACCCAACTCCCTCATGTAATGCAATAAGCAGATCATGTTCATCTGAAGATAGCATTGAAAGGCAGACACCTGATACATGGGCACATATAGAAATGAAAATGGAAATCTTGATCTTGTTTATAGTTTGAGGCTTAATCTAGACTAGAAAAATCTAGACCTGTAAAATAAGTCACGGTGGGTTTGAATTTTACTAGTCCTCTGGGGAAAGGATTGGGGGCGGGGGGTTGGAAGGGGAGGATCCATAAAATAGCGAGAGAATGGGGGGTTGGCGTGCCCATCGTTATGCTGTCTTGCCAGTGGCAGGAAAAATGGTGGACAACCCTCCTGCCCACAGACCAACTGAGCTACTTAAGTGGCCAATTAAGGGCATCTTCCTGCTGCCACTGGCATCTTACCAGCTGAAGGTGAGCCCTCTGCTGTGTGAACCCTCCAGTGGACTCGGGGGTGCCCTCCTATTTGGGCACTCTTTGGCCCATGGCGGTGACCTCCCCCATGACAACCACATCACCTGTCTTCATCAAAAACCACCCCCCCCCACCCGGGCCTGCCTGACTAGCCCTGGCACACCCAAACTCCACTTACCTGGTTGGGAGGCCAGCATCCTTCCATGGCATCCTCTTCTCCAGGTGTAGTCCCAGCAGTGGCCACAGCTCCCAGTGGCGCTGCTGAGACTGCTGAGCGGCTGGTTCTCCAATTTGCTGGCAGATACTTCAGGCAGGCAGCCGTCCTTAAGAAAGACAGTAGCCCTGCTGGCAACTAATTAGTTGCCTGACACCCGTAAAATGCAACTCCAGGTCCTGCAGACAGCCAAGGCAGGGTCGCCTCCACCCATTCCACCCAGTTTTTGGGCCCATCGTTGGGACCCCCGCCGTAAGAACAAAATTCCAGCCAGCATCTTTCTAGTTCCAAGTATTTAAAAGTAGAATAAAGTTACCTTGCAAAAATGTAACTGCAAATGTAGAACATTAATTATCAGGGGGTATTGGTTTTGTCTGGGAAAAAGGCATCTTTTTGATGAGACTTTTTGCTTGTTTGTTTCGTAAAATATAAGGTTTTTGAGTTTTTCCTTGGAAAATCAGGAGCCTGACTGCCCATGAGATTGCTTATCATGACAAAAATTTTGCTGTGAGTCTGAAGCTGTTTAATTTGTCCATCTGAGGGATGTTCTTTTTTTCAGGTCTATAATGGCAGGAGTTCTTTGGGGTTGAAAGGAGCTATTGCTTTCCAAGAATTTGTAAGACTTAATCCGTAACACCACTAAGTTTGTTCAGGTAGATATAGGTAGCTCCACAAAACAGTTTGGCTTCTCCCAGAACTTCCAAAAAGTGCAAAAGAATTGTTTGTAAAGCAGTCTTGTATCTGATCCACTTATCCTTCTTGTGGAAAGAGACAGCTTCACAAATTTTCTGGGGTGGGGAGTTGAAAGGACAATATTTGCAGTCATGGAACAATTGAGTGCAGCATACAGGAAGCCATTACTAGTTTGGCTATTATTGTAGAGCTGTGGTGGGGAAAGTGGCTGTGCAGGGAAAGGTTTATTCCCTTCAGTATAACAAACTTTTTGGAGAAAATTCCATTGGAAAGTTGGAAGCTCTTGTTAGATGCACTTGTAATTGGGAATGTTCTAGAATGCTTAAACATGAATCTGCACCTAAGCTCACTAATTCATTAAAAATAAGCTCTAAAGGCACAAAGAAGGGATTAAAGTTCACGAACAATCAAATACGCAGTTAGCTGCAGTAATTGTGTATTTCATTGCTTCAACTGTTCTTGTTCCAATCAACAAGCATAATGCTGCCTGAATACCACAGATGTCAATCATGTCTGTTGTCTGCTGGTTAGTGAAGCTGTGCTGAAGGGTGTCTTGAACTTTGCCTATTTCCAACACAAATGTGTTAACCCTTCATCTTTTCCAATGCAACACAATCCACTTCATAAGTACAATTGTAATGGGAGTATTTGTCTAAAAGGAACATTTTCACAAGCATGGTTTCATTCCTCACACATTTTTAATTTGAGTTACAGGATCAGTTTACAGGGGGTTGCTTCTTTACAGGCACAATTATTTGAGCCAGGGAAGGTTCCCATTATTAGATTATTAGATCCAAACACTTAGCATAAGAGTCAAGAGTTTCCTTGCATGTAGTTCACCAAGTTCTATGACCATCTTGATAAGTGCCGATTCTTCTTTTAGGGAAGGTATGTTGTCCTAACATCCAGCGACTGAGTAAATTTTGTGTGCCTTTCTGCTATTTCATATGGCACACCCAAAATAAGAAGTTCAATGGGACAGTCTAATACACTTATAACCTAATAGGGGTAGTTAATAACTTTTGTTCTTTGCCACTTGCACAACATTGTCCCCATCTGGATGAGTGCACATTCATCCAATAGTAATTATTTAATAAGAAAAGTTGGTTGAAAACAACATTTTAGAAGTAACAAACTTTCACTATTAATAGCTTTCTTCAGCATTGATTAGAAATGTTTGCATTTTCTTCACAGTGAACTCAAATACTGTCTGTATTTTCTACACTTTGTTCCAGTTAGTTATTGTAATCGTCAACACTACATTTTTGCAAAAGAAAAGAGAAAAAAAACAAATGAACTCGTTTCTCAGAAACTTAAAACAAAGCTCTTCTATTAAGGGCCTAACACAAAGCGATGTCAGAATGGGCCATTCTTGAAATACTACAGTATGTGTACAGTACAACTGCATGGAGACAATTCTGAACACAATAATATGGAACTTGGCACAATAAGGGTCCAAAAACCGGACATAATACTTCCAGGTTTGAGAAAGGCAAGCAACTTTTACTCAAAACTAGACAACATGTGTTGTCCACAATGTAAATCACGTGTTGCTGCAAGGGACAGGCATTTATCCAGTTTCTGTAAATCAAGCTGCTTATAGAAGCAGAATTATGTATATGTGCTGTAACCTGTGTAAAAGGGTAAATATTAGCAAATTCTTGACAATGATACAGTCCCAATTACATTTACATCTTCTGTGCTCAGTATAGTTTAGCTTATCCCCATATCACTGCAGCTTCAGAAATCATTGTGTTATGGGTGTTTGTAGGACAGTTAACTTAGGAAGATTAGTATTATTGTGCTTTGTAGACAAAATTCTACTGCTGCTGGTACTGACATCAACTCACTGTGGAGTCCCTAATGCATAGTGCTGTATGCGTATGGACAACTCAGGTAAAGATTTTTTGTTAAATATTGCTTTTATACCATATGCACTGACATTTGTGAAGAACTCCCTGGGACAGTCCCATACTGTCTGGTGTCACACGCATTCTGAGGCTGCTGGGAAGGAGTGGAACCAATCACATGCATCCCATCCATTCCCGTGGACAAGAACTGTCTCTCGCTGAAGGCCCCATTGGGAGAAGAGGAGCAGAGTAAAGTGCTTTGGGAGGCATTAAGTTTCTCAGGGCCGGTTGCCAGTCTAGGGGAGGCAGAGAAGTTGTAACCATAAAGGTTATATGGGTTGTGTAACGAGAAGGCATTGTAGGAGCTCTGTTGGACATGGCTACCACTAAACATGTGAGATGAAGAGGTGTTAGAGGTAGGACTTCCTGTTTGCATGACGTATTGAAATTGGGAAGCTGTAAATGGTGGCAGTTGACTGCTGTAAGCATCCATCTTGTTGTTGCCTTGTAATGAAGAAGGGGTGGGTACTGCAGAGATTAATGAAGAAGTCCTCTGTGGAACGAATGTTTCCGATGGTGGTTGAGAAGAGGCACTGGGACCTTGTAATCGGTTGTATCCACCCTCAGCTAGAGCAGGATAACTCTGCAGGGTTGCCATGTTGCCTCGGGCACAGGCTGGATATTCAGAGAGGTTGAGATTGCAGAGTTGACTCTCCCTGCAGCCAACATTAAAAGTGTTGGGGGCCAGATGGAAAGTTGGTGGGGAACAGGATGGCGACAGTAGGTGGGAAGATGCTGAAGGGGATGGAGTTCCTGGACTAGAAGTTGTTGGAGATGTTCCTGTACTACCTCCTAAAAGCAAAACAGAAAACACCAGATAAATAGAGAATATACAAATTGAAACAGTTTCTGGTGTTTTGCAAGTTATTCCACAAGTGCGGACGACTTCATAATTCCATAGGAAAGGGTCACTGCTCTGAATAGGTAATCAAAATCTTATTCATGAATAAAATAAATGTATTTTATTGTTGAGATAAATTAAGAACATAAAATGTAAGACAGCAACGAATGAAGAAAGACCACTTGATAAACAATTCGCTTTGTATCTCATAGGTTATTCAGAATTATATTCCACACCTATAAATCGCCAATCTTCTATGCAATCAGATATATTTTCAGTTTTTTTGCAGAAATTAATCAGCACACTAGCAACTGCTTTTCTGAGATTGTTCCATATGTTCATTCCATGGTGGAAAAGTTTTTTTTTTCTGATTTCTCATCTCAGTTGAATCTGATACTTTTAACCATTCTCCTCCAGTTCAACACTCAGAATCCGAGTCAAATAGCTGAATTACATCAACATTATCCATACTTTTATACCTCACTGCTTTTTAAAAATTGGGGGTGTTATTTTGGTCTCCTTACAGCCCCGTTTCTCCTTGAAAACAGGGACTAGCAAGCAGAAAATAATGGGGCAGAAACTGGATCTCATTGTACACATTTTATTGGTGTAAAACCATTGCAACAAGGCCCAAGGCATTCAGTTTTTTCCATATATAAACGAGAGGTCTGATGCCTGTTTTAGGACCCCTAGTTAAAATTGGTCTATGATGAACAGGGTAGGAGTCAGGCCTGCCCTATTCGGGATTCTTCAGAGCTGCCAAAGTGAGCTTTTTAAAAACAAAAATTTTATATACATTATTTTGAAGCCAGGAAGATCAGGCTGGACCAACATGAAGTGGGCAGTAGACTCCATACTACACCATACTATCCACCATGTTGTGGAAGCTCCCTGGCAGGCAGTCTAAACCATTCAGCAATTGCTGGTGCACAGAAATCAACTTCCTTTTTAGTGCTGGGCCCCTGATTTCTGCACCTCAGTCTCCTTCAGCAGAGTTAGAACGTGAGCTGGCCTTGGACTTAGCTCATTCGTTTGCTTTCCTGGTCACCTCCACCTCCTCCTGCAACAAACATTGCTATGCTGGCTGCAGTTGGCTATATGTCTTCTTGCAAGATGAAATACAACTCACATTGCTTCTCTAGCGAATCAAAACCTTCTGATGTACTATTCCTCAGAGAACTGCAGTTATGTTGTTCTGGCATGGTATGGATTCCTCCAAGGATACATCTTTCTATTTGTTCTCCCTCTAGCTGTTTGCTCTTTGCTCCTTCCTCCTGCTCCTCCTCTTCCTCCCAGAGTGAGGTTTCTACATGGGCACACATGAAGAAACAACTGCAGTGCTAGAAACCCCTAGTTCGCAGCAACTACAAGGACATTCAAATCTTTTGTCAACAGACCACAAAATGCTGCATAAAAAGTCTTCAAAAGCTCCATATAGCTGTACCTGAGAATGGCTGTGGATCCCTTGAAATAGTATTTTGAAATGGTTGCCTGATGACCTGTAACACCCATGGTTAATGGGGGGAAGCAGGAGGTAGTGTTAGTCAGGAAGTAAAGTTGTTAAGTGGAATTGTTGAATAATTACATCATTGATGCTGATTTGAATTTATTGGCCAATGGAAAGGAAAATTGGGCTGGGTTTATAAAGGGAGACTGATTCACTACCATCCACTTTGTGTCACTCTTGAATTTCACCTCCAATGTGAACTTGAATGTTCACCCCCAAAATATTCGGGCCATCTCTGGCTAACGGATATCATTTAATTTGCTGTTTCCTCTTCCAATACACATTGTTTTAAATCTAACACCATTCAAATTGGTCCTCATCACTTTGAATGCTGTTTATCGCATATGTATTTTCAACTTGATAATCTATTGATATTACAGTAAATGTTATAATATTACACAACATTTTTTTGTCAAATTGTTTATGAATAGTGTGAACAACAGACCCTGCAGAACACCATTAGCCTCCACCATCTGCCCTGTCTAAACCAGCATGGTGGTAGTGTAGCCCTTGTCACTAAATCACACCTTGCTCCCTCCTCTAATCCTCAGATATGTTCTTCTCATTTGAGTACCTCATCTTCTTCCAATCCTTTTGTCTCCCTTTAAAATCCTCATTCTCACCATGAGTTTCTTATTGAGATAACCAGCTTTTTTTCTCCTTCAGCCTCTGCGCTGAATAATTCTTCATCCTTGGTGATTTTATTGTACATTTCAACTCATTTTACCTCTCTCCTCTAATTTCTCTGCTCTCCTGTCGTCCATATAAACTCTCATATTCAAGGTTATATCATAGTATCATAAGTTTAGGTTGGCTATGGAAAAGGACAAGGAGCAATCCAGATAATTAATTGGGGAAAGGTGAACTTCAATGGGGTGAGAACGGATCTGGCCCAGGTAAATTGGAATCAACGATTGGCAGGCAAATCTGCAATGGAACAAGGGGTTGTCTTTTTAAAGAGGAGATTGAGAAAGTGATTAATAAAGCATTCGGGATCCTGGGCTTTATAAGTAGGGGCATAGAGTACAAAAGCAAGGAAGTTTTGATAAACCTGTATAAAACATTGGTTCGGCCTCCATTGCAGTATTGTGTCCAGTTCTGGGCACCACACTTTAGGAAGGATTTTAAGGCATTAGAGAGGGTGCAGAAAAGATTCATGAGAATGGTTCCAAGGATAAGGATCTTCAGTTATGTGGATAGGTTGGAGAAGTTAGAGTTGTTCTCCTTGGAGAAGAGAAGATAAAAAGGAGATTTGATAGAGATGTTCAAAATCATCAAGGGTCTGGATGGCGTAGAGATGGAGAAACTGTTCCTATTGGCCAAAGGATCCAGAACCAGAGGACTCCAATTTAAGGTGATTGGCAAAAGAAGCAACGGTGACATGAGGAAAAGCTTTTTTTTTTAAAGAGATACAGCACTGAAACAGGCCCTTCGGCCCACCGAGTCTGTGCCGACCAACAACCACCCATTTATACTAACCCTACAGTAATCCCATATGCCCTACCACCTACCTACACTAGGGGCAATTTATAACAGCCAATTTACCTATCACCTGCAAGTCTTTTGGCGGTGGGAGGAAACCGGAGCACCCAGAGGAAAGCCATGCAGACACAGGGAGAAGTTGCAAACTCCACACAGACAGTACCCAGAATTGAACCTGGGTCCCTGGAGCTGTGAGGCTGCGGTGCTAACCACTGCGCCGCCCCAGGCAGTGAGTGGTTACGATCTAGAATGTGCTGCCTGAAAGTGTGGTGGAGGCAGATTCAATTAAGGCTTTCAAAAGAGAACCAGACAATCGTTTGAAGACAAAAAATTTGCAGAGCTACAGGGGAAAGGCGGGGTGTGGGACGAGGTGAGTTGCTCTTACACAGAGCCAGCATGGACACGATGGGTTGAATGCCCTCCTTCTGTGCTGTAACCATTCTATGATTCTACGTAAAGAAATTACTCCTAACCTCTCCCAGGCTAAGAGAGATGGCATTGTTTTCCTTATAATATCTCTCAGAAAGCTGTGGTTTAATTGGTAGCACTCTGCCACCTGAGTCAGAAGGTTGTGGGTTCAAGTCCCAACGTAGGACTTGAGCATAAAAATCAACTCTGACACTCCAGTGCAGTACTAAGGGAGTACTGCACTGTTGGAGGTGGACATCTTTTGGATGAGGTGGTAAATCATGGCCCATCTGCCCTCTCAGGTGGATGTAAAAATCCCATGGTGCTATTTTGAAGAGGAGAGCAGTTATCCCCAGTGTCCTAACCAATATGTATCCCTCAATCATCATCATAAAAGCAGATTATTTGGGCATCATCACACTGCTGTTTGTGTGTGATTGCTGTGTGCAAATTGGCTGCTGTGTTTTCTACATAACAACATTGACTACACTTCAAAAAGTACCTAATTCACTGTAAAGCACTTTGGGATGTCCTGGGTCATGACAAAATGCAGTATAAATGTAAGCCTTTCTTTCTTTTATAACATAGTGCCAGTGAAAGCTTTAGAATGCAGCTTTGTGCCATGGGCCGAGGACACCAGATTGAGAAAAGACAGAATATTCCAGCCAGACTAAATATTATGGATTGTTACAAAAATACAGCATCTAACAGAATAAAGTAACTATGTAAGATGAATCAAAATATGAAAATAAATCAATCTGCCAAACTTGGATCAATTCCAATCCACGGTTTAAGAGAAAACTGCATTTTATTCAACTTTTGGCACTTGTACAACATTTTCCCAATGATTGTTTCTGTCTTTTCTATGACATCATAGAAGACTGTCTTAAGCAATGAGGATTTATTACACATATAGAATGTGTCTCCAATTGGAAACAATGGGAGAGTGTGAGAGAAGTAAAACCATGCGTTGCTCTGGGCAGTATGAAATTGGCATACAAAAGAACACTCAATTGGTTTTAAATGAGAAGAAAACACAAGTCATATCCATTGCCAATTAGGCCAAAGGACAAAATAGCCCATTATTAAGACAATGATTTCATATTGAATCAATTTTTAAAATATATATAATTGGCTTTAACATTACATTCAGGACTTTGGAAATAATATAGAAAGACATTTTGCTTGTTCCATGAACTAAACTAAATCTGAAATACCATATCAGACAATAATATACTGTTCTTCCATCTCAGCAAATAAATACCAATAAGAAAATATGAACGATACATTAAGGCAATGAAGAGTAAGTTGCAAGTTCTTCCGCCTTTATTCTCCATATGTTTAGTACAAAGTATTAAAATTAGTTGTGTTATTTGGGAGATGCACCTTTCCAGAGAAAGGGGAAACAGGTGAACAATACAATACTCATGCAGATCTGCAAGCAGACTTAATGCCTTCTCTCTCAGCCTGGGAATTGTGTGTGACTCCGAGAGGAAAATAATTTCAAAGTAGAAAGTAGAAATCAAATCAACATTTACAATGAAAGAAATGTTGAAATAAATTTTCTAAATTAAAATAGGCTAGTGCTGAACCACACAGCCTAATATAATCTGGCAAGTATTCAGTGCCTACACTATTAAAATCCATCAGAAGTCTGGGATTTCTGGGATAAGTGTTAGCTTATTGCCTTGAGAAAGCTGACCTGTACCATGCTGATTGGGTTTTATTACAGGAAAATCATAGTATGATCATTAATATAACCACAGCAGCCTAGCCTGGCAGTTGCAATACTGACTTCTTTGTCAGATGGACAAGAGGTTGAGTCATTCAATCTGCCTCTCAAATTTGATGGCCACAATAAGATTGAGCATTTAATTCTCAGACTGACAGCATCTTCCTAAACTTTTGGCAACGAACCTCAAAATAAGGAAAATATAGCATTGTCCATCTGTTCAATGCTACATGTTCAGCTTCAGATGAGACAGATCAGTTCCTTACCTACAGAATGAAGTCCCAGAATGAGAAACACTTACTAATTAAACATATGTACAGCCTGAAATAATTTAAGTGATGGAGATTAATAAAACTGAGTGTTGTTTATTATCACTTTGTACACCTAGAAGACTCTATTTTTTTACAATTTGTCATAAACCACTTATTCTAACGGTCTATTATGTTTCACAGTGCAGCAGTAATAATGCTCATTTGACAAGTTTCTGAATTCGGAATTCAAGTCCCAGGCTGTCCAATACTTGAAACCTCCGGCCTCAATTATGAGCTGTCTTTCAGTCTTGCAGGGGGTTGGAAACCAGGATGTAGCATTAGAAAGGAGAAACAAGGTGCACAAAGGATTGGGAGAGACATATAGTACTAGAGTAAGAAATAGTAAGGTATTAAGTGGGGTCTGACTAAGAATGAATGCAATAAGGTTCAGATTAGCTTTACAGTGCTTGTATGTAAACGCATGAAGCGTGGTAAAGAAGGTTGGTGAGCTGCAGGTGCAGACAGCCGAATGGGAATATGATGGCATGGCAATGACGGAGAGGGTAGGGCTGAGTACTCAATATTCCTGGATACAAGGCATTCAGGAAAGATAGGGAAAGAGGGAAAGGAGGAAGGGTGGCAGTATTGATTAAGGAGAATTTTACAGTGCTGGAGAGAGAGGATGTCTTGGAAGGGTAAAGGACAGAACCTATTTGGTCAATGTTAAGAAATAATAGAGGTACCATTACACTACTGGGTGTATTCTATGGGCCACCAACTAGTGGAAAATATTTGGAAGAGCAAATTTGCAGGGAAATTACAGAGAGTTGCAAAAACAATAGAGTACTGAATATGGAAAACTTTAATTATTCTAATACAGACTGGAATAGAGTAAAGGGTAGAGAAGGGGCAGAGTTTCTGAAGTGTGTTCAGGAGCATTTTCCAGATCAGTATGTTTGTGACCCAAGGACGAAGGAAGCATTGGTGCAGCTGGTTTTGGGGAATAAGGTGGGTCAAGTGGATCAAGTGCCAGTCATTCAATCTCTCCTGCTCTCCGCCCTGTCACAGACCTTCCCTTTTGTTCTTCTTCCTCCCTTCCCTCTTTCACTTGCTCAAAGCCCATTGCACTTCTAACCTTTGCCAGCTCTGATGAAAGGTCACAGACCTGAAATGTTAACTCTATTTCTCATGCCACAGATGCTGCCAAATCTGCTGAGCATTTCCAGCACTTCCTGTTTTTATTTCTGGAATTCCTAAACCTATCCAACTCTCTTACTCCTTTTCCTCCTTCAAGACACTCCTTAAAACTCACCTCTTTCACTAAGCTTTAGGGTTTTTGCCCTAATATCTTCTTATATGGCTCAGTGTCAAATTTTATTTGATAATGTTCCTGTGAAGCACCTTAGGATGTTTTATGATGTTAAAGTTGTTGTTGTTGCTAAGAGCTAATCTAAGAGTGGCAGTGACAATGGCCATTAGAAACTCTGTAGTCTGTACAGGAAAAAAAACTAAAAAAACATTACCTTGTTGCTTCTGCATGTTGGTAAAATCCTCAAATGTGAGTGTCCGAACAGGAGGTCTCCAGAAGGCATATGTCTCCATGATGGCCTCTAAGCCAGTTCTGATCGAAAGAAAGCAAAGAGGAAATATAACTGTGTATATCTTCAATACACACATCAATCTCCACATTTTCCTGTTTCCAGCTGGTGCATTTTTTTCTCACACTGTTCTAATCAGATTTATATTCTAACATTTCCCACAAAATCTATTCTTAACCCAACAAGAAGTCCATTTTATGGTTTGGAAATCCTTATTCTGAGCCTTGGCTCTTCTAAATTCTCAGGTTGTGAAGGGGTGTTGTTTAATTTTGTAATTTCTACTTTATAAAGCCCTTGTATTATAGTGAGCCTCTGAAAAGTATAATTGGTTTTCCATAATTGTAACATTCTTATACTAAGTATACTCCCTTATTTCTTAAAATAACTTCTTTAAATAATTTATTTAAATAAAAATGGCTTACAGGCAAGTTTTATCAAGATATTTTACTTGGTGTTTAATCTGAAGAGACAGCACTGTAAAATAGACAGGATATTGGTTTAATGTTTTTAGGTCATTAAGTACTCAAACATAACTGTTGTCGATGTTACCTTTTGCACATTTGTGCTACTGTCTATGAATTACCTCTGCCTTCCTATTTCTATTGTATACCTCTGGTCCTATAACAAAAGAAAATATTAAATGCAGGAGGAACTTTTTTACTAAAAGGGTGTTAAGTACATGGAACAGATTACAGGCGATGGAAGAAGAAACCTTAATGAGTTTCAAGAACTAGGCAAGTTCTTGTCACGATTCAGGATTATTAGAATTGCACCAAGGGAACACAGTGAACAGGTGGATTAGATAGGCTGATGACCTTCTCCTGTCTGAAACTGTAACTATTTTGCTATGTAACTTAGCAAGATGAATGGTTATTATTTATAGAACACCATAGCCCAATCAGATGTGCATGACTTTGAATTCTATTTCTTCTGACAGGAAAATGTGACTGGGTGAATCGGCTGTAGAAACAGGGAGAGAGAGGAAAACAGAGGGTGGAACAAAGGACAAGATAAAGGATTGAGCGGAAAGTGTAAGAATGCATAGACAGTATTCTAGAGAACCGGAAAAGTGTAAAAGATGATGAGGGCAAACGAAAGGATGACGACTGATGAAAAATGGTAAGGGAACAAGTTTAAGATTGGAGCGAGATACAAAAGAGGATAGGCGAACATGGAAGATTGTTCAGTATAAATCAGCCGGCGAGGCTAGATGATTTGGCTGGAGAAGTTTAAATGAGGTTAAAAGAGTCAAGAGAAAAAAGATATTTGAAATACTTTATTTTGCAATGCTTAATTTGATTAATTTCATGTTGAAGGAGCAGACTGATGACCACTGGGATTCTGGGTGGATAAACCTAATTACTAGTACACGGTTAGATGGCTCATGCTGTACGTAAATCTGGCACTGGCAGAAAAAGGAACTGCCAGCAGTAACCCACACCTCTGATTATTCAGTTGCATCTGTTCATGTGCACCTCAGCCAGACAATCGAAGGCAGCCAGGATATGTTATGGTTGTAAATCTTTCTGAGGCGATGTAACTAACAGTAAGCCCATACTGGAAATGTGTTTCCAAGGAGACATAGTAGCAAAACAAATTTCAAACAACCAAGCAATACTAGCGAGAGAAAATAGGCAAATTTAAAGACTGAAGCATTTTTACATCTGTCCTCATCCTTTAGTTTGCCCTCTTATTGTCCTTTACACCTCTCTGGTTCTGCAGAATACTCTCCATACATTCTTATTCCTTTCTCCTAACCTTTATCTTGTCTGTCTTCCCACCTTCTCTCTTTTCACCTGAATCCCACCTGAAATGGTGAGGTAGTTATAGAAGCATAATTATGTGTGTTAATGGAAGACATATCATCACGTCTCCAAATGTGGGCCATATTTTGTTCTTGTGTGAAGCTGAAAATCTCAACTGCTATACTGTTGTACATAACATTGAATTTCTACATGAATTTATTTCAAACCCAAAAGCGCATATAGAAAAACTGTTGCATTCATGATCCCTGTTACTCTGCACTTTTAATCAAATCTGCCTTTAATCAAACTCAGTCCAATTCTTCCATTTAACCAGACAAGTCTCAGGATTTCTGTATTCCCTCTGCTGTCCTGCGCGTTTGCTAGTACTCATTCAGCAGGTAGTTTTACTTCCATCACCATCTATTCTACTGAAGCTCTGTCCAATTAAAGAAGCCATCCATCACTGTTTTCCTGTAGTATGTGCGTGTTACTAATGCAAACACCTCAAGCCATATGGAACCGAGTTAGATGGTAATATGACTGTTCTACCCTCCAGCTATCCTGCTGATATACTCAGAGCTCCAGGTTTCTGCTGCAGACTTCATCTCAGCAATTAATTTATGGAATATATTCAATAATATAAACAATCACAATTGATTTCCACAAGTGGTAAGGTTTTTAAAAAAGCATGGCACAGAAATAGAAAATTGAACACAATCAGAATGAATCAATTATATCACACGACATGAAAGGGAAAGCTAAATTTACATGTACCCCTTTTACATTGTGTTGTTGGAACATGCCGAGCTGTGTGCATAGTATAAGACAAATTACAAGAGATTTAATGATTATTTGTTAAAGATGAAAAAATAACCTGTAGCTAATCATCGTTGCACTATATAGTAGAAATGGGAGTCATTGACGCTGATAAAGATTGCGAAATATGGCAAGTTCCTCATAGGTTTGGATTTGGGAACCTTTGCACCCCACTAAAAATATGCTGCACTGGTAGCCACCCTGACTAACAGTTCCCCCATCCCCCCCACGAAACTGGCCATGCTCCCAGATCAAAATAATAAGCACGGCAAGTTTCTGACGAGTCTGTCCGTTTGCAACCATTCAAGAAGGCTCTTAAAATTAAGCTTTTATTTTAAAGCGCAAAGGCGCTATAGTTTTTAAATATTCAAAAATACTTACTTTACTAAGAAACTGACTAGTGTCCACCAATGAAACCCGGTAAATGGTTAAGTATAATTCTTTTTAAAATCATTTTCAGTGACTTAAAATTAGATTACTTACAGATGGTGGCCCAGACAATTATTATTGTGATAAACACATTTTTAGCTGTATTGATAAAACTGCACCAAGTTACCACTCTTAATTATATCAAGGAATATTTTTCAATGCAAGGAATAAAAATAAACAATTATGTTCTATAGCGCTGCCTATTTGCAATTGAAATTAAATAATTAACTTCTACTGTTTCACTAAATAACTACTGGAAAGTTAACTAATACTTTTGCTAATATTGCATTTTAACAATGTAAAAACCCCAAGATTTTACATTGTGATTACGCAGAAGTGTTTGCGCGGAAACTTAAATCACAACATCAATTCAGAAAACCAGTGTGATTTCGCCTGCAATTGGCCCCCGGATTGCCAATTGTGCCCAAAACCGAAACACCAGTTTTTCTAAATCTTGCAGAAATCCCACAGCCCTCAGATTTGTAACAGTTCCCTTTGCCAAATTTTGGTTCCTTACGGAATGTTGCATGACTGAGTTGAACATTACAACAAATTCCAAACATATAATTACTAAATTAGACTAGGTTGAATTGGCTTTCTAATGCAATGTTAAATATTCAATTCTAGGCCTCCATGATATCATAGTATTTTTCAGTAAGCTTCATCCGTCATTATACCTTCACTTACAACTGAGATAAGAGGCACCCATACAAAACATATTCTGCTACTAAGGTGTAATGGCAGAATTGCTTTTAATCTGTCACAAGAATTACATATTGTAAGCACTGGTAAATCCTTGCATTGCAATCATTAGACTTTGTTTATTATTATTATTTATGTATTTTCTGCCTTGTGATAGTAGATGATTTCAATGAAATAAAATGCTTTTTATCACATTGTTGAGTCCATTACGTTCTATATTGATCAAAGGTCTCAGTCTGGTAGAATTCCTCAAATTTCAAGGGGCTATCCATGGAACCCATGTGCTTGCATGATCTCCCTTCATTCATTGTGTGTCATGTAGCAACAGAAAATAGTTCCACTCCATATATGCACAGCCAGTGTATGACCATTGTCATGAATTCATGCATGCAAATTGTCCTTATTTGGGGAATTGCCATGAGTTCTATCTTGAGGCAGTGCACCGTATTTCCATTCTTCAAACTCTAAATGTAAATAGGACCCTGAGGGATAAATACATTCTCCTTCATCTAGGTTAATGATACTGCTGAGGGTCATCAGGAGCCCAGCAGGTCACAGATTCAATAAGGACTATTCTGTCACTGCAATGTTACTCGAACACGTTATCAAAATGCTAATATGCTTCATGTTCATTGATAGAACTAATGGAGCACTCCAGCAGAGTCCTGTGGAAGTCTCCACAACAGTGTCAATCTGCTGCATGTTGTACCATTTTGCACCGAAAATTGATAAAGAGGGAACTTACAGAACCAACAGGGGCAGGATTGGGGGTGGTGGTGGTTGGGGTGGGTAGTGGTTGGGGGAAACCAGCAACAAGGGCAAAAACAAGGAGAATCCTGTGACAGCAGGCAAAATATCTGCAACACACTCCCAGTTGACTCCTCCAATGAAGTGGTACTCCCCAACTCATGCAACAATGTTCACCCTGCCTATCCTTGATCATCCCAATGGTCACAACCATTGGAAAAACTGTAAAATGAGGTTGCTTGTGGAAACCTACTGAAGCATAGGATTTCCACCTCAGCAAATGTCAATCATCGGCAGACATGACTGTGAGTCTACCCAAATTCAACATACACCCGGACAGATAAAAGTCTCTTCCTGCTGCATATCTACTGGCGTTAACAGCCAAACAGAAGATCCAGCTCATTAAAAGTGTGGATGATCCCATTAAAATGTTTGGAAACAGAAATCTTACAATGGAAAGTGACAAACATTCTAGAATGTGCCATCACTAAGCTCTTAATACCTGCAGTTTCAAACTTAATGTGATTGATTACTATAGAATCATAGACTGGTTACACCACAGAAGGAGGCCATTCAGCCCAGCATGTTTGAGCCGGCTCTGCAAGAGTAACTCACCTCGTCCCACTAACACACCACCCCCACCCACCCACAACCACCACACCCACCCCCCCCCGCCCCACCCCTTTTCTCCATAGCCCTGCAAATTTTTTTTCTTCAGATAATTATCCAGTTCTCTTTTGAAGGCCTCGATTGAATTTGCCTCCACCACACTTTCAGGCAGTGCATTCCAAATCCTAACCACTCACTGCCTAAAAAGATTTTTTCTCATGTTGCCATTGCTTCTTTTGCCAATCACCTTAAATCAGTGTCCTCTGGTTCTGGATCCTTCCGACAATGGGAACAGATTCTCTCTATCTACTCTGTCCAGAACCATCGTAATTTTGAACACCTCTATCAAATCTCCTCTTAGTCTTCCCTTCTCCAAGGAGAACAGCTCCAGCTTCTCCAGCCTATCCACGTAACTGAAGCTTCTCATCCTTGGAACTATTCTGGTGAATCTTTTAGTTTAGTTTAGTTTAGAGATACAGCACTGAAACAGGCCCTTCGGCCCACCGAGTCTGTGCCGACCATCAACCACCCATTTATACTAATCCTACACTAATCCCATATTCCTACCACATCCCCACTTGTCCCTATATTTCCCTACCACCTACCTATACTAGGGGCAATTTATAATGGCCAATTTACCTCCCAACCTGCAAGTCTTTTG